>NC_056736.1:35941390-36051390 GCF_019279795.1 Protopterus annectens | reverse complement strand
ACGTTCAGGAATGGGGGGGGGGTTGTGTGCTGTAGAGGGGATGATGCATATTCAATTATGCATCCAGGTGTGTTGTAGTTGGATGGCTCAGTTCCATCTAGACCATTATGTGGGTATATGCCGGTGACGTTTCTGTACATGTGTATCGCACATTTTAATATTCATATGTTTGTGTGATTGTGTTCTACAGTATGGCCTGTCAGGTTGTATTGAGGACGTGTATGTTTGTTCTTTGTGTTTCTTTCTGATTCACCCACTGCTCCCTCATACACCTCCAGTTCACCTATTGTGCATCCAAAACAGTGTCGCCTTTGTGGATTATTACATTACCCGTCCCCCCCACACCCGTATTCCACACACTCCATCCATCCCTTCTCTGGTTGATGGCCCATGGCATGGTCAAGGGAACACATTGCATACACTACATATCTCTGGTACCTGTAAGGTTATGAGGACTACCCTAGCATATTTCACCTTCCACATGCTGTACATCACGCACATAGGTACATGCAAATACTTATCATTCATGACATGGTAGGTACACATGGGTAATACCCGTTCATCTTTGACACATCCTGACAAGAATGGTTTGGACCACAAATGGGCAGATTTTGGCTGAATGGTCTGACCATTGGTAGGGTTGCCACCTTTTCATATGGTCAGGATGTGATATATTCCAGACACAAATCAGATTTTACAGGTCAACACATACCCACAGTCAGTACAACAGATAGTACTTTTGTTTTACGCCTACATGTAAGCTTATTGTTGTAGCAGTTTAGATGCTTCTTCTGTTTCGTTTACTTGCTTATTCTATTTCTTGTAACATGTAGGTATGTTACATACGGAAATAACTATTGTATTTGACTATTACATGAGATGCTGGACATAATTATGTCATACGGTCGCAGGATATTTTACATTTATAATGGTTTTGGTATGGACACAACTGCCCAGATGGGTACTGTCCCTCACAATGTGGGACAGGTGGTAAACCTGACCATTGGGCTAGACTTAGCTATTGGCAACGCGCTAACATGATGCGTTTTGCTTCCACTTGGTATAACTATCAACACTGCATTAGAATACGGGCACACAGTTTTAAATGTCATTTGTTCAAGGGATGGGGACTCGATATTCAGTTACGTGCATTTGTGTTTGCTTCTTAATTTTGTGTTTGCAAGAACAGTCTTGCATGCTTTGCATACGTTTCATTATCCACGGACACTGACAGGTGTGATTACTATTGCAGGCAGACTGTAATATTCAGCATTTTAGGTTGCACGTAAACAGCCAACATTTCCACGCCTCCGTGCGGTGCTTTGACACCCCATGCACTCGCGCTCGTTTCCTATGCACATGGATGTGGCGGCAGCGTGCCTTCATTAATATGCATATGGCGCTACTGCACCATCTGCAAGCCGCATGGTCGGCGCAAGCCTAACGCCGGCCTTGCACTGAGCTTCATGAATCCCGGGGATTGTCTTACTTTTGTCCAATACTGTAATATGTTTGAAACATATTTTCTTTCATTCTCTTGACAAGTCAACCCAATCCTCTCTGAATTTGTCTGCCCAAAATTAGCATTGGGTGTGCTACATAATCCTATTTTTTAATGGGACCTTTTTCATGTAGGTATTTTCCCAAAAAAAGCATTTCATTCACGCTGATTTTTTTCTTCTTTCTGTTTGTAATCGGGGAAAATATGTCCTAAAACCTATATCAGCTTTGTCATTTAAGAGGGCTGCAAATTCCATACTAACATTTGAGTCCTTAAAGATGAGATCATTTGAACTAACATGAATAAAAACATCTCCATATTTCCTAACAGTATTCTAAGCCACTGCTACCGTCCTTTTTTTTTACCACGACAGACATATCATTATTCAGTGTTCATTACCCTCTTTGCAAGTGTAAATACCACTTCCATTAATAACTGAATTTGCAAATACAAGAATACCATTTTTGTTCAGCTCTGAAGAATCCTCCAGCTGAAATTCATTAATATCATCTCTTTCAGCTGTTACAAAATAGTGGTCTACATCACAATTCATATTATTAATCTCATTGTTTTTGCCACCTATATCCTATATCATTTGGAAACATGGATTTCTCATCTTGATGTCTTGGTACTTGCACAGCCTAATCCATATTGACATCTTCAGTCATTCTCTCCCTTTTTTATTTACATTTCAATAGTTGTCACTCTTATTTTCAAAAAGGAGGACTGATTAAAGACCAAGTGGCTAGGATTTCATGACTTACCTCTTGGGACAGTAGATTTGAATTAGTTAATAGAATAAACAAAAAAAAAAAACAAATCAAAACAAAACAAATAGCAAAAAATAAATAAATAAATATATCTATATCTATCTATATATATATATATATATATATATATATATATATATATATATATATATATATATATATATATAGGGTCTATATTAGATCACTGAATGCTTGGGTTAGTGAACAGTGATTAATCGACCCCAATAAGCGAAAGCTTACAAAACCGAACTGTTAGAACAGTGATTTTTTTCCAAGGGAAAAAAAAAATCACAGTTCCAACAAAAAAAAAAAAAAAAAGAAAACACTTTAATACATGATATTAAGTGGAGGGCTTCGTCCCCACCCCCTCTACTTACATATGCCAACTCCAAGACTGCACTACAGTGCCGAAAATAGCAAACTACCGAAGCAGCCAAGCGAATTCTTTCCAAGGGAAAGAATTCATTTACATGCCGCTTAGATATTTTGCCATTTCGGCATTTACAGCTCGACCAAGTCACATTCGCTAACCTGTGTCTTCGGTCAGATATATATATATATATATATATATATATATATATATATATATATATGTATCTATATGGGTCTACTTTACATGATCGACAACTCAAATGTTCGACTTTCACATGGCCGAGATCATAAGATCAAACATATGAAACATTGACCATGTAAAGTAAACAACATAACACACCAAAAAATAAAGCCACTACTTAAATATACCAACTCAGAGATCGCACTCCATTCCAGTAATGGGAAATCTTCCCATTCCGCACTGTATGGAGGCCTCCATTCAGTTTGGTCGAGCTTTTATAATTTCGATCATATGGTCTCGGCCATATAAAATTCGATCTTTTAAAAGTTCGACCATCTGAAGGGGACCCATATATATGTATATATATATATATATATATATATATATATATATATATATATATATATATATATATATATATATATATATATGTATATATATATATATATATGTATGTATACGTATAGATATATATATATATATATATATATATGTATATATATATACATATATGTATATGTATATATATATATATATATATATATATATATATATATATATATATATGTATGTGTGTGTGTGTGTGTGTGTGTGTGTGTGTGTGTGTGTTTGTGTGTGGGTGTGTGTGAAACGCCACTCTAGTATAGATGTAGGTGCTGTGAAGGATATTATAAGAAAGATTGGAATATCACCTTCATTGATGAAATTAAAGTATTGTGGGTAGTAATCCCATGTTCACATACAAAAGGAATTTAAATGTGAAGCAAACTTTAGAGAGTACAAAGGTAGCATACACAAAGGTTAGTAAGACAGATACGTGTGGAAGGTGCAAAGCATACAAATATATCATTGATTCCACCTTTGTGAGTTTTGCTGGAAATATAATTTAGTGTCAAGGTTACTATGAATGCTGCACAAAGAAGTAGTATATATTGACATCTGTCTTTCCCATGACAATTTTTACACAGGGAAGATGGAAGGGGGGGGGCACAATTCACTGAAAGCTCACTTCACTGAAAACTCATTTGACTGAAACTCATTTTGTCTAAACAGGTATATGCCCTGTTCCCCACTGTAGTGCGATCCCAGAGTTAGTATATATAATAAGGGGGGGCACATTAGGTTGTGTGGGGTGCTTAGCCCACCACCTATTTTAAATGATGCAAACCACAGACATGGATTCTTACAAGTGGGGAACAGGGCATATACCTTTTTAGACAAAATGAGTTTCAGTCAAATGTGTTTTCAGTGAAGTGAGCTTTCAATGAATTGTGCTCAGGGAATTCATTTTCAGCGAAATGAGGCTTAGACGAAAGGAGTTTCAGTGAAATGTGTTTACTATCAAACAAAGTAGACCCATATATATATATATATATATATATATATATCTATATATATATATATATATATATATATATATATATATATATATATATATATATATATATATATATATATATATATATATTTATATATATATATATATATATATATATATATATATATATATATATATATATATATATATATATATATATATATATATATATATATATATATATATATATATATATATATATATATATATATATATATATATATATATATATATATATATATATATATATATATATATATATATATATATATATATATATATATATATATATATATATATAGAAGGTCTATATTAGAACATCGACTTTATATCTATATATATATATATATATATATATATATATATATATATAGAAGGTTTATATTAGAACATCGACTTTTTAAAATTCCACCACAGTGCTGAAAATAGCGAAGCCACAGGAACGGCCAACTGAATTCCTTCCCTAGGAAGAAATTCGGTGTTCCGCAGCATCGCTATTTTCAGCGTTCACTAAATAGGGGTCGATATTAGAACATTCGAAGTTGTGAAACTTCAGTGTTCTAATATATACCCTATATATATATATATATATATATATATATATATATATATATATATATATATATATATATATATATATGGGTCTACGTTTATTAGTCAAAGTTACATTACTTTGACTAACAAAAGTACGACCTGACTTCTGAGAAAGAATACTTCAGTGAAAGTGAACTTTCGGGAAAGCTGATTCACCAAAGCACAATACAGTGGGGATAAGGAAATAAATATTTTTCCACACTGTAGTGCAATCTCTGAGTTGGATATTTAAGTAGTGGGGGTGTGGGGTGCAGGGGGGCTTGCCCCGGTGCAAAACAATGTTTTTTTGTTTATTTTGTATTTATTTTGCTGATTCGGTGAATCGTCTTAATAAATACAAAATAAATACAAAAACATTGTTTTGCAAGATGGCAAGCCCCACCTGCAAACCCCATGTGGGGGGTGCACCCCCCCATAACCCTGCTACTTAAATATACCAACTCTGAGACTCCACTACAGTTGGGAAAAGGATATATTTCCTTATGCCCACTGTATCATGCTTCGGTGAATCGGCTTTCACGAAAATGCACTTTCGCTGAAGTGCATTTTCACGGAAGTGGGGCCATACTTTTCTTGTTTGAAATAATATATTTTCGAACAAAAAATTAGACCTATATATATATATATATATATATATATATATATATATATATATATATATATATATGGGTCTTCTACGTTAGACCGACTGTCCACAACACCGACACCCACAACACTGACACCACAAGAACAAAACTGCAAAAACAGGAAAGCTCACATGCCCGATAAACCACAATACCGACAGTTAACAAAACAAAATGTTCGCTGTTCCACACAACACAAGCACACCAACAACCTAAAAACCTACACTACACCTTACACACAACTATCTATGCACTAACCTTAACCCACACCCTAACCCTAAGGTCTGTCACTATCGCACACTTACCTTACCCACACCCTAACCCTAACTCACTTAATCCACCCCTAACCCTCAAGTCCTTCACTATCGCACACTTACCTTAACCGCACCTAACGCTAACTTACTTAATTCGCCCCTAACCCTCAAGTCCCTCACTATCGCACACTTACCTTACCAGCACCATAACCAAAAGTCCCTCACTATCGCACACTTACCTTACATGCACCCTAACCCTAAATCCCTCACTATCGCACACACACCTTACACGCAACCTAACCCTAAATCCCTCACTATCGCACACTTACGTAGTCATGCTCACAAGTTTCCTGTGTCGGTGTTTTCGCTGTTGGGATTCTGCACTGTTGGTTATCTGCTCCGTCGGTCTTCTGGCATTGGTGATGTCAGTGTCAATCTTCCGAGCTTTCGTTCTAATGTAGGGAACCTATATATATATATATATATATATATATATATATATATATATATATATATATATATATATATATATATATATATAGGTTTACTATTAAAATGTCGAACGGCACTACGTCGACTGTACTATATTCGAACATGGAAGTTCGAAAATAGTAATGTCGACATCAAAAAAACAATCTAGGAAAGGTTTTAACATGGGTCGAGGTAGGTGTTCAGTATTATTCAGAACTACAAACATCTCCCCTACCTCGACCCATGTTAAAACACAGTCCTAGATTGTTTTTTTGTCATCGACATTACTATTTTCGAACTTCCGTCTTCGACTATAGTACAGTCGATGTAGTGCCATTTGACATTTCAATAGTAAACCTATATATATATATATATATATATATATATATATATATATATATATATATATATATATATACATATATACACATATGGATGAAGGTCTCATGATGAACTTTGGCATGAGGTGTCATCTGGAAGAAGTAACAAGTGCAAAATAATTCTGAGAATGGCTGATAAATTATAGTTTATGAGGGGGAAAGCAGGGAGACATGACTTTGGTAAAGAGAGGGCAAGTTCCATGGTGTTTTGTTATGGTATAGATGTAGGTGCTGTGAAGGATATTATAAGAAACATTGGAATATCACCTTCATTGATGAAATTAAAGTATTGTGGGTAGTAATCCCATGTTCACATACAAAAGGAATTTAAATGTGAAGCAAACTTTAGAGAGTACAAAGGTAGCATACACAAAGGTTAGTAAGACAGATAAGTGTGGAAGGTGCAAAGCATGCAATTGTATCGTTGATTCCACCTTTGTGAGTTTTGCTGGAATATAATTTAGTGTCAAGGTTGCAATGAATGCTGCACAAAGAAGTAGTATATATTGACATCTGTCTTTCCCATGACAATTTTTGCACAGGGAAGATGGAATGGGGGGTTAACAAAACAATTTGGGAATATTTGAGTGATATTAGACATAAGAGATTTACTGATGTCTTAGCAAAACATGCTGAATCTTGTCTATCTTTTAATTAATTATAATTTTTAATTTGGAAAAGATTCCAGGGAATGCTTTTGGTGGAGACTGGCAAAGTATGCTGGAGTTCAAGGAATTATTGTGACAAATCAGTTTGAGTGCAACCAGTAACTCTCAGTGAAATGGTATCAATTATCAGTATGTTTAGGATGAGAGCAATGAGGCTGTAAGTTTATATGCTTTTATACACAATTTTTTATACATATTGTAATGCTTTTATTAATGCAGCCTTCAATTAAGGATAGGTATAAAATTAACAGTATAACATTATGGTTGTTTTAGTGCAGAAACAGGGGTGTTATATATTTAAGGTGTTGAGTTTGTCTTGTATACAGTGAGTGATAATGATTGGTTTAAACTGGCATGTGACTCTTTTTAAATTCTTTAAAATCAAGAGCAGCGTGTTGGGTTTCAAGTTCTGATGATGGCCCAGTGAACAGGATGAAAGAGCTTAGACTGGTTTGTACAATAAAACTATTTTCAGTGGTACTTTGTTTGGTGTTGCTTTATTCTCCTCTTTTGGAACAATGATGTCCTCTTTGAGAGAATGAATGTTTAATGAATGGACAATGTTATAATTTCCTGTAATCTGGGAATTACATTACGTTTCTTTTATTTTCTTCTACATGCATGACTATTCAGATTTCTGTATGCTCATATCTTGAGCTCCACGGTTGCTAACTGTCATATCATATTTAAATTAGGATTGATCTTTAAAATATGATCAGTTCCTTTCATAAATGTGTTCTATTTGCACCTTCCTAATATCATTAATCCCATCAACCTAGTCATTAATGTGTGTAACAACAATTTCCCAATGTTAAGTATTCAAACTGAGTTAACTTTTACAGAGAGAAGTAATTAATAAAGTAGTTATCCTGACATAATATGACACTTGTGTTAGCCACAATAAAACACTAGCCATTCTTTATAGCTTGTGCTATTGTTCATAGTCAAGGTGTGGCCAAGATGGTGTCAAGCTAACAGCACTCTTTTTTAGCTCTGCTATTTATATTATATTTCTGACAGGAATTTTCAAGTTTTTTTTAGATACTGGACCTATCATTTGTGGAATTCTTATCTATTAAGAAGCCTTGAAGTTTGTATGTCATTTTTGAACTTTTATCAAATTCCTGTCAATTACAAGCAGTAAGAACTCTGACTGTTTTCAATATGAGCTATTCTAAAAACAACTCAGGGCTTGTCTTTCAAGAAAGAGTTACAATCCTTACTCAACAACATGCATGATTTATCAATAAAGATTGACAAAATGGATAATATGTTTGATAGTTTCAAAGTTTAATGTAAAAAAAAAAACAGATGGAACAGTTGAAGGAGATTATCTTACACCAAAAAAATACAAGATTGCAAGTATGAAGAATCATTAAATGATATAGAAGGCAGAGCGTCTGAAGAAGAAGAACATATGGAATTTTTACTAAAACAAAATACTTCCTTATTAAACAAAATAGATGATCCTGAAAATAGATCTCATAGAAATAATCTTTGCATTTATCGACTACCTGAAAAGACTAAAGAGGATAATATGCTTAATTTCCTTACATCCTGGATTCCTGACATCTTGAAATTAGCAGAATCTCTCCCTCTTTTGGAACTGAAAGAGCACACATGTCTTTGGCTGCTCCCTTGTCATCCAGCAAACTAAATAACAAACCGAGATCTATAATAATAAGATTTTATTCGTCCCAGGACAAAGAACTAGTTTTGAAGTCTACTTTTTTAAACTCTCCAGTCAAATTTAATAACAAAATAATAAGACCTGACAATGATAACTCCTCAACAGTTATTTCAAGAAGAAAAACGAAGCAAGTCAAAACATATTTATTATTGTCAGCTAGACTTAAAGTCTTTCTTTCTGATGGAACTAAGACAGTGAATACTTTAGACTCAGCTATTTCTTTTTTAACATCTAGCAACATTTTAGAACAAACAGAAGGTATGGACTAGTGCTTTCGTTCGTTGAAGAGACAGGCTGAGAAGGATGACTGGAAAGTAGTTGATACAAAGAAAAAGAAGAAACTGAAGAACAAATAAATTATTTACATTTCCTCTTACTTCTTTCACATTATTAAAACGTTTTTCCAATTTTGTTCTTGTTTCACAAAAGAATAACATCATAGAGCAATGTCACTTATAAGTCATTCAAACAAAAAGATCTTATGCTCAAAGCATAAATTAAGGAAAAAATATATTATTTTGTTTCTCCTTGTCTCATGCAGGGGTGGCTCATGCTATTGGACTGCAGGACTGCTCCAGCTGTAAAATAAAAGAAAAAGAAATAAAATACTTAGCTGCGAGTCCCAGAACTCTGCATGCTCGGAAAGTTCCCGGAACTCTGAGCATGTGTGCAGGTATCCGGACTGCTTTTTAACCAGTCCGGATTATGAAGAGAAGGCATCAGAGTGCAGATGCCCAGAAGTCTATGCAGTTTCAACCACATAGACTGAAAGGGGATCAGACTGCAACATCTGTAGGCACGCATGGGGATCAGACTGCAATGTCTACAGGCACGCATGGGTAGCTGCTCTCATGGGAAGAAGAGACTTTGTATTATTTCGAACAAAGCTCTCATGGGAAAAGCTGCTGCAGGGACTTTGTAGGATGAAGCTGCTACAATTTCCAACTGTGTGTGTGTGTGTGTGTGTGTGTGTGTGTGTGTGTGTGTGTGTGTGTGTGTGTGTGTGTGTGTGTGTGTGTGTGTGTGTGTGTGTGTGTGTGTGTGTGTGAAAAATGCCCCAGTTAAATATACCTGGTGGCTAGAGACAGTAACTCAGGCTCAAACCCTGTACCTTGGTTGCAGGTAGCAAGATCCTGAATTCCCTACCCATCACCACTAGTGAAAACTATTCAGATTTTTGCCTCATGTTTTTGTTCTGTTCTGTTCCGTTCCTCATAAAATCGTTTTTTTTCTGTATTTTGAATTCAGTACATAATGATATCCATTTGAATTGCAGACTTCATATTCTTCAGAAAGTACATGGTAACACAAAACCTTTTATTCTAGCAATTTTCTAGGTTTATAAGATAAATATTTGAAATTTGTCCCTATTTTTGGGGCTGTATTCCCCCATTATTGTCTTTGTCCAAGTCTTTTTGTGCTAAGAGGTTGAGAGCTATTGTGAGAACTGATTTCACTGAATATGTTTGGGGGCTGTAATCCCCCATTATTAGCTTTGTCCAGGTGTTTTGTACTAAGAGGTTGAGAGCTATGATGAGAACTGAATTCATTGAATATGTTTGGGGACTGTATTCCCCCATTATTGGCTTTCTCCAGGTGTTTTGTGCTAAGAGGTTGAGAGCTATGATGAGAACTGAATTCACTAAATGATATCCATTTAAGTTTCAGTCGTCCTGTCTTTCAAGAAACAGCTAATTTGGCATAATGGTATGTTGCTCTGACTGTAGTGTACAGGGTCCTGGGGCCAGGACTTGGCAGTGAAATGCATGGTGGTAACACAACATTTTATTGTAGCAAGCAACTTTCCAAGATTATACGAGCAATATTTAAAATATGTCCTTAGTTTTTGGGCTTTTGTCCCCCCCAATAACTTTTGGCTTTTTCCAGATTTCTTGTGCTGCAACGTTGAGAGATACAGTGGAGTGGCGAGTGGATTTTACAAGTAGCTGAGAGCTTCAGGGGAAGAGACATTTAGTACTGCTTATTCTAAGTCTGCAAGCATTGTTAATAGCATAACAGGTTGAATACTTGCTTTTGATGCAGAAGGCTGTTGGTTCTACTTCCACAGTATGTAGGGATAGGGTCATGGTTAGTAGTATGTCACTACTGACAATATTACATTTTTTCTTTATCATTTGTTTTAACAATATCTTCCTTTCAAAATATTCTAGTGGTGAAAATAATAAGCAGTGGCATATATTAACAATGTTTTCCTGTCTCTCATTACAGCTATTTGGCAGTGATGATTTTCTTGTAATTATATGAAGGTTTTTCACATTAAACTTATGACACTCATAGCATTTTATGCCAGGCTCACCACATAAGAATTACTTGGAATATTTATAACATGTATAATTGAATAAGGCATCCAAGAATCACCGATGGTCTGCACTTCAGTAACTGCTATGTGATTACACATATTCTTCTATGAAACATCTTACTTTTCTTTTCTTTTTTAGATATTTACAGTCTTTCTAATGCAAAGTTTGTTTGTTTTTTACAGAAACTGCTTTGGTGTAGACATTTAAAGTTTAAACTGATCTACATATTTGAAACAACATTCAAGGTTAGTAATCTCTCATTATCTGAGAGAAAAAGCCATTTTCACTTCTTGTGCTTATGCTGCTCTACTAAACACTCATACAGTTTACTTCCTTCGTTCTCGGCTTCCGACCATTTTTTTTTACAGTTCCACACTATTTTCTTTATTTAAAACCATTTTTAAAGGGAACTCCACTTGATTGTAGTCAGCAATACATCTCTATAATGAAGTAATAGTTAAGTTCAAAGGTCAGAAATGAGCCGTTACTGTTTTCTTGCTTTTTAAAGACATAAGCTCTTAGTTTAAGCATTGGCAAGTACATTTTCTCTCTCTAAAATAGAGTTATATATTCTACGTTTAAAGATTTTCATGTACTATTGTACACTATTTTTGTTTTTTTCTCTCCCTGTTATTTAAAGTGTCAAGCTTACATTTCATTTCTATTTTATTGCTCGTGAATTAAGCACTTACTCTCATTATTTTATTATGCAATAAGAACTCTGTTTATAAGCTTTTACATTTTCTTGATTAAATAATTTAAAAGTTGTCGTTGATATCAAAAAATAAGCTCCAATATATATTTTATAGTCAAAAATTACTAATAATAGGTTTATATTCACTTCAATGAGATTTACCAGTATAAGATTTAATTAATAGCAAAAGAAACAACAACTTATCCTAAGTAGTGGGTAATATCTGAATAGTATTTATAGTGAAAAACAATGAAATGTCTTTTCATTCAATATTATTTATTAACTATATGTTTGATCTGGATTATATTGCTTTGGTGTTTATGCACAAAATTTATTTTATTTTCTTTAACTGCTCCCATTAGGGGTCACCACAGTTGATCATCTGTTTCCATTGGTTCCTGTCCTCTGCATTTTGCTTGGTCACACCAACCACCTGCATGTCCTCTCTTACCACACCCATAAACTTTATCTTAGGCCTTCCTCTTTTACACTTACCTGGCAGCTCCACCCATATCATCTTTCTCCCAATATACCCAGCATCCCTCCTCAGCACATGTCCAAACCAATGCAATTTCACCTCTCTGGCTTTGCCTCCAAACCGTCCAACTTGAGATGACCCTCTAATAGACTCATTTCTAAACCTGTCCATCCTTATCACATCCATTACAAATCTTAAAATTTTTAGCTCTGCCACCTCCAGCTCTAACTCCTGTCTTTTCATCAATGCCACAGTCTCCAACCCATATAACATAGCTGTCCTCAATACCATCTTGTAGACCTTCCCTTTCAATCTTAATGGTACCCGTCTGTCACAAGTCACTTCTGACTGTCTTCTCCACCCATTCCACCCTGCCTGCACCCTGCTCTTCATTTCTCTTCCACACTCACTGTCACTCTGAACTGTTGATTACGAGTATTTAAACTCATCCACCTTTATCAACTCTACTCCCTTCATCCTCACCATTCCTGTGTCCTCCCTCTATTCACACACATATATTTTGTCTTAGTCTTGCTGACCTTCATTCCTCTCCTCTCAAGAGCAAATCTCCACTTCTCCAGGGTCTCCTCAACCTTTTCACTACTCTCATTACAAACCACAATGTTATTCACAAACATCATAGTCCACAGGAACTCCTGTCTGATCTTGTCTGTCAACCTGTCCATCACCAGCACAAATAAGAAAGGGCTCAGAGCTGATCCTGGACAACCAGCATTTCCATTCTTTATCCTCTTCATAGCCGTTCTTACTTCCTTCTTGCTAATCCATTGCACTTCCTGATTCAATATCCTCATATCATCCAATCTTCTCTCATTATCTTCATTCATCATCCCCTCAAAGTACTCTTTCCATCTGCTCAACATACTGTCCTCACTTGTGAGTATGTTTCCCTCATTATCCTTTATCACCCTAACTTGCTGCACATCTTTCCCAGCTCAGTCCCTCTGTCTAACCAATTGGTACAGGTCCTTTTCTCTCCCCTTAGTGTCCAACCTTTCATACAACTCACCATATGCCTTATCCTTAGGCTTTGCTACCTCTCACTTCACCATACGCCTCATCTCCTTGTTCTCCTATCTACTCTCTTCATTTCTCAGGCAATCCCAGTTTTTCTTTGTCAATCTCTTCTTGTGTATACTCTTCTGTACTTCCTGATTCCACCACCAGGTCTCCTTGTTCTCATTCCTCAGTCCAAATGTCAAACCAAGCACATTTCTAGCTGTCTCCCTTACCACCTCTGCTGTGGCTGCCCAGCTATCTGGTAACTTTTCACTGCCACCCAGTGCCTGTCTTAACTCTTCCATGAACTCCACCTTACAGTTATCCTTTTTCAACTACCACCATTTGATCCTTTGCACTGCCCTCACTCTCCTCCTCTTCTTGATCACCAGTGTCATCCTACAGACTACCACCTGTCACCACTTTGCAGTTTCCAATCAAGATTTCTTTTATGTTAGCCTTATATCATTTGAACAAAATGTTACTCAAATGTTTTTATTGTGACATGAGAATTATTTATCTTACTATTATTTAATATTTCTTTTCTCTAGAACTATAAAATATTTTACTTTTGGAGTTTATGATGACATTATTAAGAATACCTTCTATAAGCTTCTTACTTACTCATCTATATAATCAAAATATTTTTCCTTGTTGTGCATCTGGATATTTGCATATATGTTTACTTAATCATACCAAACAAAAGTTTTAGTATAAATCTTTTTATAAGTGCCTACTTATATAGTTACTATTTAAACTCTGAAAAACTTACTATTCTTCCTTTAATAACACATTTAAAATTAAAAAAAATGATCTATATATTAATACTAACAGACTTGAGAATGGTTTTAAACTTCATAATATTTCATATTATAAGGTTTTCTTTATCTAGGATTAAAATTACATATCACTGGGCGGCCGCGGTAATGCAGCGGTTAGCGTTGCTGCTTCACAGCAAGAGGTTCTCTGGTTCGATCCTCAGCTGGAATGCCTTCTGTGAGGAGTCTGAATGTCCTCCTGTGGTCGCGTGGGTTTCCTCCGGGTGCTCCAGTTTCCTCCCACATCCCAAAGGCATGCTGTAAGTGGATTGGACACTCTAAATTGGCCCTAGGTGTGAGTGTGTGTGCCTTCTGTGGAAGGTCGGGTGCCAGCCTGGCAAGTCAACACCATAAAACTCCACTGCCCATTATGACCAGACAGGTGATCCACTGTGGCGACCCCTAACTGGGAAAAGCTGAAAGAAGAAGAAATTACATATCACTATGATGCAAATATATTTCAAGCATTAACACAATCAATACTATTTTCTATAAAGAGTAAATATTTTAGATACAAGTGAACAATGGGTTTTGGGACAGATTTTAGAAGGTACACTTGAATGATTATGTTATTCAGGTATGGCGTTTTATACACCACGAATGGTCCAGATTATTTTTTGGTTTTACATTTAATGTTTTTTTTTTTTACCCTAATGTTCACTTACAGGTATCTATGATCGTTACATATAGTGCATTAGAAGTTAACTATAAATGTTTCTCTTCATTAAGAAACTCTTTTTTCTTTCTCCGAAAGTAATAGCAGGTACGATTGTTCACAGTCACAGCTCTGTACAACTAGCTAGGGTGCTTGGGGGGCAATAATATACTTGTCTACAGTCTATGTTTTTCCAACAAACAGTAAACATCAAAGATAAAAAAATGAAATATAAGTCAACATAATGCTTCTCCTACAAAAGCAGTTACATAATAAATCACAATACAGCACTAGATGGCTTCCAGTAAGCCCATAATGTCCTAGTAAAGCGTTTTAAATTCACATTCAGCTGTCATCATCCATTTATTGTCCTTAAATGTTGCTAAATCAAATATAATGTAGAGGGTTCATCATTACTAATATCCCAGTGTCCCAGTTACTGAAAGTCTCAATCACTGAAAACAACACATGGATTATAAGATGCAAGTTCTTCATATAAGGTAACTTGCATGCCTTATACATTCTTAAGGTGTTTTAAAAGTCCAGCATTATATTTTTCCAGTCATCTATCATTGTTTTAAAATGAGCAAAATGAACTCCTAAAATCTATATATTCATTTATGAAAACAATTTTGATTTATTTTTGCTTATTCTTTGTTAACTGGATAAGTAGACTAGTTTCAGTCCCTTTTCAGCCATGACTAGGGCCACAATAGCAAGTCAATAGCAAGTAAGAAATGCACCAAGTAATAGAAAGAAATAAAAACTGCCACATAGGCATTTGACAAAGATTTCCGGTACAAAACATAGCCAATGGGTGTCAGTGAATAAGTAAAACATCAAACAATATTTTGATTAAAGCATACTTTAATGATGCTTAAATATAGAATTTTAACCTAGACACAAAATTCTATGTAATCTTATTGCACAATTTGAAGCACTGCAAGATATTATAGTGCAATGCATTAGTAATCAGCTTGTGAATGCTTCATGGTTGCACAA
Source organism: Protopterus annectens (assembly GCF_019279795.1). Lineage (NCBI taxonomy): Eukaryota > Metazoa > Chordata > Ceratodontiformes > Protopteridae > Protopterus > Protopterus annectens. Next base: position 36,035,520 of record NC_056736.1, on the reverse strand, counting down.
AACAAATGGGGGTAGTTATATTTCCATCATTCTTGCTGTCATAAAGTAGTATCATATTGGAAAAAATGCATACATTAGAAGAGAACCACCAGTACAGTGTAATCTAATGACTAGTATGCTATTGTGTTAACTCGTATCTGTATATCACTTGAGTTTATTTCTCTGAACTGATGGTCTCTCTTGAAAGTCAGTATGTGGTTTGTATTATTAATGTTCACTGGGAGGTTATTCTAAAAGCCTTGAATTTTTTGAAGAAACATCTATTCCATATATCAAGTATGAATGGGGGCCTTGTATAACTGAATACTATAATTATTTCAAACGTTATGAGGCATGTTTCTAAACTGTAGTCTGCTGATGTGTGATTGATATCAGCCATAATTTGATATGTTGTAGATGAGTTCATTGAGTGATATAGCTCTAGCTAGCAATTTATTTGTGAACAGGGTAGTGCAGAGTTGATCATGCTTATTAACTAGTTGCATGGATCCAGGTATTTTATACTCTACTGATAGAATGAGCACACTATTGTGTGCAGACAGACATGTGGTTAACATTCTAGTCTGAGGAGGAAGACAAGCACATTTATGGCAATGGCTTGACAAAACTCAGTGTTTGTGTCTTTTGGCTTTTTCCCTGTTAGGAGTCGCCACAGTGAACTTCGGTCCGCTAATGATTGGTAGAAGATTTTTACATGCCGAGTTACCAGCTCTGATGCACAACCTTCAACGAAGGTACGCCCCTTCATGCATGTCTCCACACAGAAGACGCTTTAGCTGAGAATTGAACGGACAACGTTTTGCTGTGAGCTGACAACGCTACCGCAGCACCACCACCGCAGTACCTTGAAAAAACTCAGTGTAATAGATTTAAATATATTGTATGAGGCTTTAAACTCAAATAATACCTTGTTCACCTGAGCTACTCTGTGATGGTAAAATGATACTTTCCTATCTAAGATTAGTCCTGGATACCTCTTAAAAGTAGTGATAGCAAGAGGGTGCCCAGGAAATCTGAAATGCTGAAGTTATGGACTGTACTTAACTTTCCACAGATGCAAAACAGCATCATTTTTTTCTTTGTGTATTGATGGACGCTTATTTTTTTTTTACAAAGCCAGCTTCATATATCTTCAAAATCCTTCTGAAGTTTACTGTTCAGATGAATGACCTTATGTGGACCTGGTCATGAAAATGTCATCTGCATATATTATACGTGTAATATGCATCAGAGCATAAGGTAACTCATTAATATACAATGAGAATAACAGGGAAACCAGGATTGATTCTTGTTGGACTGCTGGTGTTATACGTACAGACTAAGTGATGCTGTAATATCCAGTCACTCAGAAAGTTCTGTTTTCAAGATAGATTTCAAATAATTGTAACACTTCCATGAAGAAACCTATGTCTGACATTTCAGAAGGAGGTAAAAGATCCTCTGGCACCTTTATCCCTCTCTGGACCTCCATACCATTTGCACATAATACTGTTCAATTCTAGCCTTACTTTTCTAAATAATTGGTTCAGTATTGCAATTAGTGATCCCACTACTTCCTCATATTTCAAAATCAGCATCACGTCTTTCACATATAACATCATCATTGGTACTTTACTGTTCTTCTCGAATAACCGTTCAAACACTTTGATCAATAATTTACTTTTTAAATTAAAGCATTCACTATCAGTCTAAGCAATACTGGACTAACAACACAAACCCATCTAAATACATTTTTCATTGTGCATCTGCCTTTCTAAACATCCATTTAATACCAAATGTAAATCTTCATTAATATGAACCATCTCTATAAAAGTTCCCACATTTTGGCCAAAACATTTTAAATAAAATAGCTCCATCATTACCTCATAATCAACATTATCAAAGGTTTTGCATTTATCTGCCACTATTTTCCCTCATTTTTAAAACCAAGTTCACGTATCACCTCCTTGAAAGAGTCAATAAGTTTTGTAACTGTTTGTCTTCCACTACCAGAAGATTTTTTCTTTATCTAATTTCTTTCATATGTTTCAGCCCACTCATTTGCAAAACTGTTGTCAAAATCTTAACGTCATGTTTAGCAAACAACAAGCTTCCTGCCCTTCAAATCCCTCTTATTTTTCATACTTGCATATTTAAATACAGTCATATATAAATTTGGCATTACTTTACTTGCCTACAACATTCTTGTAAAACTTCCATAAGCAAACATAGCTTACCATAGCTGATTAGCTGTTAAAGCTTTATATAAAATGATATCACACCCACACATGCTTGGAGCAGAGTTATCAGTCTTCTTCAATACATCTTGCAATTCTGTAATATGCAACTACAATAGGCAAGATGAAGGAGTTCCAAACTGGTCTGTATGTGATTAAGTGGGTAGCTGACTGACTTAAAGACAGGACTCACTCTATAAGAGTTGGAAGCCCATCTCTCAAAGCATGAAGTAGACCATTGCTGTCCTGCAGAGATCAGTGCTGACCCCTGATGTTTGCATCTAATTATACACCTCTACTTATCAAATAAGGATCTTTGGTTATTGAAGTTCACAGATGATTATTAGTTGGGAGTCATCGACAACTCCCACTGTGACACACATGAATGCCAGGAACAGATGGCATTTGTTAATAGCCAGAAAACTCAAAATTGTAAGCAACCCCTAGTTCTAGCTTATAGCATAGATACACATCATTTCAAAATGAAACGTTCATGGAAAGTCTGGACAGTTAAGTAGATAGCTCCCTTACATTTGACCATCACATTGCAATGTTGGTTAGGAAATCATTTTACCTTGCACAGCTCATATTAAATGATATTTTGTCCAAATCAAAAGAAGTTCTCCTTGTACTCCACATTGATTAGACACAACAGTGAGTACAGGAATCCCTTTATGAAGAACATTACTAAAAATATCAAAGAATTGGAAAGATCCCAGAGTTTTGCAACTAAAAATCAGAGGCCTAGAAGATCTAAACTACAAAAAAGACTGGTGGCCTTATCCCTATACTCAGATTCATACAGACTCCGTAGAGGTGACCTGTGCGTAGCTTATAGGGCTAGCTATAAGGGATCCAGTAGTCCAGAAAATCACATATCTTAGTAAATCAAACAATCCAGCTAACACTAGGGCCAAAGATATAAATCTACTGTAGCAAACAAATAAAACAAACAGGAGAGATAGATTTGTCATATAGTGCTGACTCCTTCTCTGGAGCAAACTGCCTGTCCAAGGTAAGCAGTGTGACACACTGTACATCTTTAAAAAGAGCTGATCAACAGGATGGGAATTCCTAAAATTTGCTCATGGCATGAGTGGCCTGGACCAACTTGAAAAGGGATGCCTAAGGGTAGGTATAAGCAAGGTGGAAATGACCTCTGGGCTCAGCTGCCTTGTAGTTCCTATGATCCTAACAGAAAAATCTATGCATATTTTTCATTCTTCTCACATAGTTGTTTTACTTGTCAATTGTATCTGTCATGCATACCCCTTTCCCCATATAAATGATGTAATGGTCTTTATACAGAAGTTAGTTTTCCTTACCTAGTATCATAAATATGCTTGGCATCTTTCAAATTCCTATAGAAACTCTTTTTTGAATATTGTTTTCCAAACATGGATACACTTCCGCCTTGATGGCTTTAATAATATATGTCTACTTCTTTGACAATGATGTGTTTTCTCACCATTTTTCATACAGTTCCCTTTTCCCTTTCAAATCTAAATTTATTGTCCTTTCCGTTGCTTTTTGCAAGCCATCTCCCTGCTACATATACCTCTTTTCACTGCTGTAATTACACTAGTAATCTTGAAGCTGCCATCTTCTTGTCATTGTTTAGAGAACGTAAAATGTGATCGCCTTACTATACTATTATTTTTAACATGGAGCTTTTCTCCCTGGGCTTGCACTGAAAAGGGATTCCCAACCAGTCAGACTTTCCTGGTAAGCAAAAACAGATAATCAAACAAATAAATACAAATAACTGAGTGACAGAAAGCAATAATATTAGTATGAGTAGACCGTTATTATTATAATTATAACTGCCTCCAAAGGTCAAAGTATTCTTGATGTGGTCTACAAATTGTCAAAACAGTGTGTTGCAGCTTGTGATCCACCAATTACTGTAGTGTTTCACAGAGTACATTGGTCAGTCTTCCATAAAGTTGTCATACTTTCATAAATTGTGTACTTTCTGATAACTGTACTGTGACTTCTTCTGTGGTATCAACAGCTAATGCACAAGTCTAGGGAGTGTGAGGAGGATCGACAGCTAGTCAAATCTGATAGCATGTACCTTTTATAAGTGTGTAAAAAAAAAGAAACTGGTGACATGTATGAATGGTTTACTCAACAGATGTGATGTGTGCAATTTTACTTAGCTGTAATACTTTCACAGGTGGAGGTTTTTGATCCCCCAAACATTGTACTCCCTTTTAAGGGAGGCCATATGTTCTCAGATACACTGGCCATGTTATCCCTTCCACATTCTGATTTCTGATAACTGTGGTATGACTTTTTTCTGTGGCATCAGTGGCTGGTGCACGTCTACAGAATATGAGTTTGATTTCAGGTCTGTAAATCTGATGATGTGTACCTTGTATTAGTGTGAAAAAAACAAGAAAGTGGTGAAATGCATGAATGTTTTTTTCAACAGATGTGATGTGTGCAATTCAGCCTAGGTGTACTACTTTCGCAGGTGGAGACTTTTAATACCCCAAACATTGTACTGCCTTCAAGGGGAGGACATATGCATTCAAACACACTAGTCATGCTTTCCCTTCAGCAGTCTGCTTTCTAATAAATATGTTATGACTTCTTCTGTGACACCAGTAGCTTGGCTTACTTAGCAAATGTGATGTGTGCAGTTCTATTTAGTGTAACACTTTCACAGGGATACTGTAGGCAGCTGTTGAAATCAGGTATGGTGTATGTTGTAAAACTATATAAACAGCAATTTATGATATGCAAGAATGGTTTCAAAATTAGATATGAGAAAATTAACTGGGAATTGATCGTTGGAGGGTTTTGATCACTTAAGTGCTGTACTCCCTGTAAGCATGTCCAATTTCATAACGCACATTTTTATACCTTCCATTGGGTGACAGCATTAAGCAACATCTCTACTCAACATTGAGAAATACTAATTCTCATTTCTTGTTCTAAGGCAAAAACTGCAAAGAATTCACCTGAGGCAGCATAGAACTACCGACTGTTGTGCACAATGGAGATTAGAGTCACTGCATGGAGGAAAGCAATAGTGATATGGGCATATGTGAACATTTATTATATCAAAAGTCATGGCTTCTAAATTTCACTGTAACCTGATGTAATGTTCAAATTTTCTGTAGGGTATGTTGAAGCTTGTGATCCACCAACTACTGTTTCCTATAGCGCAATCCTTATTTGTCATACATCCATAATTTTGCATTATTTCCTTGAAATGCATGCTTTCAGACAGCTGTTGCACAAATAGTTCTTTGGCGCATCTAGCTAATATGCAGATCATGCAACATGAGCTTAGTAAGCAGGGGTTTGAATCAAATGTGGTGGGCATCCTAGCAATGCATGAGCCAATTGTCAATAAATAATAGTGACTTATTGTACTGATGTTCTGTGACACAGTCTACTTGTATAAGACTCTTTCACATGGGACAGCTTTTCCCCAACCCTAAAAACCTATGACCCCCCCATCCCTGATTTAGTAAAAACACATAACCTTGTCACCTTAACCTGGGCCAACTGAACTGCCTTACCAAGTTCCCAAACCCTAAACACAATTTAACCAAATCTTTGAATGCCCAACCATATACATTCCTATCAAAAAGCTTCCCCAGAATCCTGTACCACATTTAGTCATTCTAAGCCAACCTGAAGCACCCCTCCTGCAACACCGGGAACTCATACCACTGCCCTAGTGTCCTATTGAAAATCAATCATTTTCCCCAAACTTCCACTAAACCTTCAACACCAGACAGACTAACTCTAAATAGTAACATCCTTCCTAATGTCCTTCCATCCTGTACACCCCCCTCCAAACGTCCTTACATCCTGCCAGCCAACAAGCCAAACCATTTCCCAAAAAATGCAAAATTCAAGAGCCCAACGAGTTCCATAACAACTTTAATTTGCCTTTGTCCCAATACTGCACCCCTAGAATTTTTTTTTTGATTTGCCATTCCCCAGTAAATCAGTCAAACATAGCCTGCATCCCCTAGCAACCCCAAAACATTGCCTTGCTTTGAACAAAATCAACACACGCACACACACCCCTAGTCTTAAGACCTGCCCACTGCTATCAAATAAAATAGAGAACAGTGCTAAACTCCCGCAGTAGCACTGGCCACTGAGCAACCTACCTGCATGGCCTTGATTCAGAAAAACTCAACTACCATTGTGATAAATCAAGATGCTGCCAGCCCAGCTAGCGGGATTTTGTAAATAATTATATGTCACTTGAAAATATTAATATGATTTATATAGAAATGTAACACTGCCAGCCCAGCTAGACAGAATTTTGTAAATAATAAATAATCCTATGTCATTTGTAAATATTAATAAGATTTCGTTATGATTAAACTATATGTTCTGTACTGAGTTTCACAATTGTAACCACAATGCACCCTGCTGGAAAAGAGCAGAAATGTGTATAAACTCTATGCCTATGTAAATGTATGTTTCATAGTAGAAATTGGAATATACAGAGTTAACTTGCAAAACTCTAAGAAAATAAGTTGATAAGTAAAGAGTTTTACGATGTGTTATAAAGTCAGTTTATCTCAAGCTAAGAGACAGGATATCTAGGCTAGGGGCTTCTTTCTATTGCCTGGAAAGAGAGGTAATTACAGGTTTCCAAGGTAATTGTTTTACGACTTCCAGTTCAGGCAAGCTTCTAAGAGAGAATTATCAGCTTCTGAGAGATAAGTATTTTTAACACAGACATGTTAAAATTTTAAGTTCCTGCTACCCTGTGAAACTAGGCAGAGGTGACAAGAATGCTGTAATCTGAGATGATTCAGCAGTAATGTGTATTATCAATTTAAGAACTATCTCAGAGAGAAAGAGGCGTTTTGCATTTTGTTCTAGACCTGTTAACAACTCACCGGCACTTTGTCTTGCTCTGTAAGTTATTTAGAGCATAGTTTTTCCTAGAGATAGATATGAATATAGCAATATTAGTTAGAGATCTTTTCTGTATTTATGTGAGACTGCCCTCCTCTGTTATTTTTAAAGTATTTCCTGTGACTGTGAACTCTATCGTCACTGTGCTGAGTTAATGAGTATTGTCTTGTGCTTTTATTATTTACTATTAAATATATTTAAACCTTTTAAGTGTGGCTTTTTTGTGCAAAGATATTTAAGCTTTCAGAATATTTGCATATGTATTTGGTGATGCTGTACAGGCCACTCTAGAATAGCCTTAAAAGTTCTGGTCAGACTTACCAATTGGATAACAGTAACATTGCACGGGTCTATATTAGAACATCAAATTTCAGAACTTCGAATGTTCTAATATCAACACCTACTAACCGAAAGCTGAAAATAGCGAAAATTTAGATAACCGAATTCTTTCCTAGGGAAAGAATTCAGTTGTCCGTTCCTGTTGCTTCACTATTTTCAGCTCTGCAGTGGAAAGTTACAGTCGGGTTCAGGTAAGCGTCTGATTGTGTGGAAGTGAGGGTTAGGGTGGGATAGGTGAGTTAGGGTTAGGGCACGGGTCAGGTAAGTGTGCGAATGTGTGGACGTGAGGTTTAGGGTGGGATAGGTGAGCTAGGGTGCGGGTGAGGTGTGTGTGCGATAGTGGTGGACCTTAGGGTTAGGGTTTGGGTTAAGGTAAGTGGGTAGATAGAAGAAGTCCACGACTGAGTGGATGAAAGCGCTTAATCGCATTTCACATTTGTTTTTTGGTTTTAATTGAATTGCACAGGGTTATCGGAGTGCTTTATCACGTTTTTGGTTTTTCGTTCAAGCTGTTTGTGTTAAATAAAAGGGTGTATCAAAGCTTCACTGGTCATTGGCGTATTTCTCTTGGTTCACATTAGTCGAAGTGGGTAGATAGTGGTGTATGTACAGTTTAGTGTAGGTTTAGATGTACAATTTTAGGTGTATGTGTGTGGATTGCTGTTTGTTTGGTGTGTTTGTGTTGTGTGTATGTGTTTTGGTTCAGTAAATATTTTCTCTAGTAAAAAATTTGCTGTTTTCAATTTTCTGTATTATCAGTTTTTGGTTAGTAGGTGTCGATATTAGAACATTTGAAGTTCTGAAACTTCGATGTTTTAATATAGACCCACATTGCACAGTAGAATTGGGCACCCTTTGGCAAGGGCCTTTATAGTAGCTGATAATGGTGGTTGGTGGCAGGTGGTAATAATGTATAGTCTGGGCAGAAGGGGACATAGCTGGAGAACCTGTGCTAGCCTTACCCAGGAGTGTCTGTGTGTTTGTATATAAATCATATCTCAAAGAGTGTGTGTGTGTGTGTGTGTGTGTGTGTGTGTGTGTGTGTGTGTGTGTGTGTGTGTGTGTGTGTGTGTGTGTGTTAGCAACTTGGGCAGGGACACGAATAACTGGTTGGACAGAGAGGTTACTGGAGGTTTTGATTTGACCACTCAGCTGAGATCTTAAACCTATAGCTGTGCCAGTGGGGAGTCTTCCTGGGGATCTGGAGAGAGAGAGAGAAACCAGCCCCAGGCTAACTGTGATCTCTGTGTGCTCTTAAGGGAAATTGTTCTTTACTGTGTGTGCACTTGTCATCCTCTCAATGTGCATGTCCCTCACTGGAGTTAGTGGTGAGGATTAAGGCTCCTTGATTACTGGGACAGTGCACGGGCATCACATATTAATTGTTTGGCCGGAGTGGGATATCCACATAACATATTAATTGGTTGATAGTGGTGAGTTACCCACATCACATATTAACTGGCTTGTAGTGGTGTGGATATTGAATTCCTATAGATTATGTACAGTGATCACTGAAGGTGTTTTTGTACTCTAAATCAGCCACACAATGAACATTCAGAGTTCATATCACAATTGTTTTATTTCTTTTGTTAGCTTAGCTAGTCAGGGAGAGCAGGCAAGCATGTCAGCATAGGAGTATGGCAAGCTAACAAGGAGCCAGTTGGAAGATATGTACCAGGCTAAAGGACTAGTGCATGCCAACCTAACTAAAGCCAACATGATTGCAGCGTTAGTCACAGCTGCATCAGAGAATAGCAACCAGAAGGATGATCAGACTGGCTGTGGAGATGTACAACACTAAGAGAATGGAGAGCTCAACCTTTCTACAAAGGACTTAAAAATCCATCTGGAGCTAAAGAGACTTGAGGAGGCCAAGCATTTGGAAATAGAAGCAGCAGAGAGACTGAGGTGTCTAGAGACTGAGGAGAATGAGAAACTGTTATGCCTGGAAGCTGAGGAGAAGGAGAGGCAGAGGCAACATGAAAAAGAGATGCTTACTCTTTGCCAGAGTCATGGAGGTAATGGGGAAGGGAGTAACCAAACCCCAGAAGCAAGAAAGGTCAGCAAATTTCTTCCACAGTTTACAGAGGGGGAAAATGTTGATAGTTTCATTCATATGTTTGAGCGGGTATGTAAACAGTATAATATTGACCAAAGGCTCTGGGTATGATTCCTGACCCCTTTACTCCATGGTAAAGCTGTAAATGTTCTATCCAAACTATCTGATCATGACTTTTTAAACTATAATGTTGTAAAGAACTGTTTGCTAGAATTTTTTTAAGCTAATACCTGAAGCTTATAGGAAAAAGTTTTGTGAGCATAGACACAAGGCAGATGAAAGTGTGTATGAATATGTTGCTGAACTAAGCACTTATTTTCATAGGTGGGTGAGTGGATGTCAGGTCACCACTTTTGAAGGGCTGGCAGACCTTTCAGTGAAGGAACAATCCCTTAGCACGTTGCCTGAGGACATGACAATCTGGTTAGCTGATAGACCATGCCTTACTGTAGATGAGTTGGGGGAAGAAGTGAGACCTATAGCTAGAAAACAGGGGGGCATCACTGTACAGGAAAGGGACACCCAGTGTTGGTCATGGGTCTAAGGGATCCCATGGTGGGCAGCCCAGACTGCCCCAACAGAATCTGACAGTAGCAGGGAAAACCACTAGCCCAGGTACACATCCAGTACCTAGGGTTAAATGCTTTGAATGCAACCACTGGAGCCATGTAGCATATAGATGTCTACAGAAGCAAGGTGGGGAACAAAAGATGAGGGAGCCAGTGGGAATGACAAAATGCCAACACTAGGTTGTCTTGAGATAACAAGGGTACCATACTACCACAAGAGATTATATCCTATCTTAGTGAATGACAAAGAGACTATTACTAACAGAGACACAGCCTCTGACATAACCATTGTGAAGCCTGCAATGGTTACAGAAGAGCACTACTTACCTGGGCAGTCTACTCCAGTCAGAGCTTTAGGAGGGACCCCATTCCAAATACCTTTGGCTAGGGTTCACCTTGAGTGGGAGGGTGGAAAAGGAAGCCAGCAATTAGGTGTGTTTGAGGATATCCATGCAGATGTCCTGATAGGGAATGATTTTGATAATACGGTACCATGTGTTCAAGCAGTTACATGCAGTCAGGCTTGGAGACAAGTATGTGGGTCTGGTAGCCTGGTGGAGACCCAGACAGACTGTACACTTGCAGCCAGGGCTGGTGAGGTGGTTAGTTCAGGGAGGGCGCTACCCTGTACTAGTAAGACTGAAGGTGAGCCACAGCTGCTTGTTGGTACTGATGTTCCCTTGGACAGAGTGACTGTAAGGGTAGACATGTGTGGTAGTACTCAGGCTGACAGTGAGGCACCTCTGTCAGAGGATATCAGACTTCCTGTGGAAGGAGAGCTGAGAAGGGTTACAAAGAGAGAGTTGAGACAGGCTCAGCTCTCAGACCCTACATTACAAGTCTTGAGGCAGGTAGCTAGTGAGGCACCTGATAATCAAGGGAGGGGGTGAATCTGTATACTGGAACAAAGGGTTACTGTATAGAGAGTGGACCCCTGAGGGAGGGCTAGAAGGTGGGAGAATACAGCAGTTGGTGGTGCCCAGAGCCTTCCATCTGGCACTTCTAGCCACAGCCCATGATATTTCCTTTGTAGGTCATCTAGGCATAAAACTACAAAGAGACGTATTATGCAGAACTTCTATTGGCATGGAATTTCCAGAGATGTAACAGGGTACTGCAGGACCTGTGAGTAGTGCCAAAAGGTAGGCAAGGCAAGAGACAAGGTGAACGTTCCTTTGATGCCTTTACCTGTGATTGAGGAGCCATTTCAGCGTGTAGATATGGATATTGTGGGGCCTCTGAGTACCTCAAGCTCCACAGGGAAAAAGTATATCCTAGTGGTGGTAGTAGATTATGCTATAAAATACCCTGAGGCAGTGGCTTTGTCTTCCATTGAGGTGGAAAAGGTGGCAAATGCTTTGTTAGAGATTTTCAAAAGGGTAGGTTTCCCAAAAGAAATACTGACTGACAGAGATGCCAATTTCATGCCAGACTTGTTGGCTTGTCTGTGGAAGTACTGACAATGTTCCTTTGATGCCTTTACCTGTGATTGAGGAGCCATTTCAGAGTGTAGATATGGATATTGTGGGGCCTCTGAGTACCCCAAGCTCCACAGGGAAAAAGTATATCCTAGTGGTGGTAGTAGATTATGCTATAAAATACCCTGAGGCAGTGGCTTTGTCTTCCATTGAGGTGGAAAAGGTGGCAAATGCTTTGTTAGAGATTTTCAAAAGGGTAGGTTTCCCAAAAGAAATACTGACTGACAGAGATGCCAATTTCATGCCAGACTTGTTGGCTTGTCTGTGGAAGTACTGTGGGGTGAAGCACCTAAATACCCCCCTACCATCTCCAGACTAATGTTCTTTTTGAGAGGTTAAACTATACACTCAAGTCCATGCTACAGGCATTTGCACAACAGTTCAAGAGGGAGCAGGACAAATATTTGCCCCATCTGTTGTTTGCTTACAGAGAAGTTCCCCAGGAATCCACAGGTTTTTCAACCTTTGAGTTGCTGTATGTGCATAAGGTGAGAGGGCCTCTAGATTTAATTTGAAATGAGTGGGAGTGGGAGTGGGACTGTGAATCCCACAAGGAGTCTGTTGTGGCATATGTCCTAAACTTCAGGACAAGGCTCAGGGAACTCACGGGCTTGACCCAAGAGAACCTGGCAGAAGCCCAACAGCAGATAAAGGTCTGGTATGACAGGAATGCTCAAGCTAGAGAGTATGCTGTAGGGCAACAGGTAATGGTTCTTGTTCCTGTCAGACACAACAAGCTGCAAGTAGCTTGGGAGTGAACCAGCAAGGTGGAAAGGAAGGTCAGTGATGTTAACTACATGCTAGAACTGCTAGGCAGGAGGCAGGGGCACAAATTGTATCATGTTAACATGATGAAACCTTACCGTGATAGGGAGGCCCTTGTGCTGAGTACTTGCAGTACAAGGCAGTAGGATTCTGAGGGGAATCTATGACTACAGGTAGAAAGCCAGGAAAGTCCCAAATTACTATGCTGGAGCCTAGAGTTGCAGGCATATGATGGGGCAGTGCAGCATGGTACTGGGATCAGCAATACCAAGGCAGCTAGAATCACAAAACAGGGAATGAGGTAAGGTATTCCCAGCTAGGCTCAACCCTCTCAAGCAACGTTTCACAAAGGACACTTGAAAAACTAGTTTGAGTTCTCATGGGGGAGAAATGTGATAAACCGAGATACTGCCAGCCAAGCAAGCTGGGATTTTGTAAATAATTATACATCACTTGAAACATTAATATGATTTATATAGAAATGTGGCACTACCAGTCCAGCTAGATGGAATTTTGTAAATAATCCTATGTTATTTGTAAATATTAATAGGATTTGTAGGCTTATTTTACAAATGTAATTGAACTATACCTGAAATCAACTGGACATATAAGTGAATTTAAGTACACTTTTATCTGCACTTTTTCATATAGTCCTGTATTTAATTTATTTATTTGTGTTTTTCACTGAATATTAACTCAACTGAAGTTGTGGCTGTCTCTCTACAGAGTACTTGTTAGAATTTCTGTGTAGCCATTAAAAGCAGTGGGGGTAGTTTCACCTCATCACTGATATTCTGTCCTGCCTTATATAAGTGGTACATTTTGAGTTATCTCTGCTTACTATCTGAGCTTTGGCCGGCTAACATCTACCTGAAATCAACTGGATGTATAAATGAATTTAAGTACACTTTTATCTGCTCTTTTTCATATAGTACTGTATTTAATTTATTTATTTGTGTTTTTCACTGAATATTAACTCAACTGAAGTTGTGGCTGTCTCTCCACAGAGTACTTGTTATAATTTCAGTGTAGCCATTGATAGCAGTAGGGGGTAGTTTCACCTCCTCACTGATATTCTGTCCTGTCTTATATACGTGGTACATTTTGAGTTATCTCTGCTTATTATCTAAGCTGTGGCCGGCAAACATCTACCTGAAATACTGGACATATAAGTGAATTTAAGTACACTTTTATCTGTACTTTTTCATATAGTCCTGTATTTAATTTATTTATTTGTGTTTTTCACTGAATATTAACTCAACTGAAGTTGTGGTTGTCTCTCTACAGAGTACTTGTTAGAATTTCTGTGTAGCCATTGAATGCAGTGGGGGGTAGTTTCACCTCATCACTGATATTCTGTCCTGCCTTATATAAGTTGTACATTTTGAGTTATGTCTGCTTATTATCTGAACTTTGGCCGGTTAACATCTACCTGAAATCAACTGGACGTATAAGTGAATTTAAGTACACTTTTATCTGCTCTTTTTCATATAGTACTGTATTTAAGTTATTTTTGTGTTTTTCACTGAATATTAACTCAACTGCAGTTGTGGCTGTCTCTCTACAGTTAGTTGCCCACCTACCCTCCCTGTTCTTGTTTTGGTGTTAATGTTGGTGGCTTTGAAATTGCCTGCCCCACTTGTAGATTTGTATTTGGATACTCCTTCTGGGCCCATCTCATTTGCTCATTCAACTGAGTGCAGTGAGATCATATTCTGATTTCAGGCACTCCTATTGTGTACAAAGAGAGCATTTGGGAAGGACAACCCCTGTAGCCTCTTAATCCTGCTCTGTTCCCTCCCTAAAAAAAATAAATAAATAAATAAATTATATATATATATATATATATATATATATATATATATATATTTTTTTTTTTTTTTTTTTATTCAGCTGCTCTTACTGTAACTGTCTTAGTTGCTCTTCTGCATGCTATCTGTTCAGTTGCTCTTACTCTGCACTTATTACTGCTTGTTAGTAGCCTTCTAATTTATTGCCTTCTGCACTTGTTTTATAGTTTTTGTTAATTTAATTGCATTTATTTGAACTGTATTCAGGTGTGCTGGCCTGCACTGCAATTTGAATTGTATTTACTGCTGTTTTAACTGCTTTTCTGTAAAAAAAAAAAAAAAAAAAATTCTAAGCTTGTTTCCTGCCTTTCCTGAAAATATCAAGTCCAGATACAGACTTGCTGTATCCAGGACTGTTGGTAAGCTTCTGAGCCCCCCAAGCCTTTCTGTGTTGGAGGGAAGCCTTCTAGCTTATCAGTGGGAGTGGTAAGCATTAGGTAGCCTATCCTCCAAGGGAAGAGTGAGTTTTGTCCCAGAAATTGTAGTTTATTTGGCTGTTTGGGCAGTTTTCTATCTGTTTCAACTTGCTGGCTTAAAAGCCTGCATTTGTACTTGTTCCCCACCTTTCCTGTAACTAGTCTAGTTCAGGCACATATTTGCTGTATCCAGGACTCTTTGTAAGCTTCTGAGCCCCCCAAGCCTTTCTGTGTTAGAGGGGAGCCTTTTAGCTTATCAGTAGGAGTGGTAAGCATTAGGTAGCCTATCTACCACAAATCAAGTGGCTCCTGGCTCAGGCATTGTAGCTATTGGCCGTTTGGGCAGTTTTTTACCATCTCTTTCAACATTCTGGTTTAAAAGCCGCACTTGCACTTATTTCCCACCTCTCCTGTAACTAGCCTAGTCCAGGTACAGAGTTGCTGTATCTAGGACTGTTGGTAAGCTTCTGAGCCCCACAAGCCTTTCTGTGTTGGAGGAAAGCCTTCTAGCTTATCAGTGGGAGTGGTAAGTACTAGGTAGCCTGTCTACCATGACAGGAGAGGTTCTTGGTCCAGAAATTGTAGTTTATTAACCATTTGGACAGTTTATTTATTTATTTGCATTTGTTTAACCGGGATAGTCCATTGGGCCCGAAGAACCCGTTTTCAATGGAGTCCTGGGGAGAAAAGCTCCACATACAGATTACACAAGGATGAGGATATACATATATATACTTAAAAGACCACATTTGTGCTTGTTTCCCATCTTTCCTGTAACTAACCTACTGGATAGCACTAGAAAGCCTTAAACTGATACAAGCCTTCTAGCTTAGACAAGAGACTTTGGAGTGATTAAGTATCAGTTTTCTGTACTTTCTTGCTGCGCTTAACTGTTTTCTGCCTAAACGCAGATTTTCCACCATTTAATGTGATTTAAAAGCTTATTTTTTCACATATTGTACTTATTTGACTGCCTGCTCTTTTAAAAAGTTGTTTTTTTGTTTAAATAATTTGTTTAACTGTTGTAGGCTATACACTAAAGTGTGATAGCCTTTTCTGATAGTTTGTAGTCGTTTAAAGCTGTTTTAAGTATATTTTTTACTGTTTTTGCCTTATCTTTTCAAAAAACAAAACAAAAGAAAAATTCCTTGTTTCCCACCTTTCTAAGCTAGTATAGTCCAGTTTTCAGGCTAGTGCTGAATTCAGGTCTGTGATACTAGTTTCTGAGTTGCCCATACCTTACTTGGATAGAAGGAAGTTTCTCTGTTCACCTGTCAGAGAGGGGAGCTTTGAGCAACCTATCTGTCCCCGGAGGAGTGGTTCTAGCCCAGAAGTTAGTAGTTTATTGGCCATTTTGGGCTAATTTCTATCTCTTTCATTTCCCTACTATAAAAACCGCGTTTGCACGGTTTTGTGCACCAGGCAGCACCAGTTAGCTACGGTTAAATTATTCGTAGCTCCACTAAGTCTCCTCGTCAGTTTTTCCATTGAAACTAGTCTAACTCTCAACCTAAGCACTCAAAAAGCATCCTACAGCCCAGCACTTGCTCAGACCTAATAGCAAGCACTAATATATCCTGACACTGATTGCCCAGCAGGGCAAGGCTCTTTATTCACCCCTCACCAACCAAGGGACTAAACAGCTCACCCTACTATTCAGGCATGACCAAAGGGCAATTTCAGGTGTACTCTCCAGTCCAGCTGGAGAATCTGGGTATCCTGAGGCAATGTTACGACTGCCACACGTACACAGACAACCCTCTCCTCCTACCACAAAGCACTAACATATGCGAGAGATGCAATTATACAGCCAAACTGGAAGCTAAGCTGTCTCCATCCAAGACGAACTGACAGTCAAGAGGAGAAGGTTAACACTTGCACCACACCTCCAGCCGCACACAGACCTACTAAAACAGCATTGGCAAAAAATACACATAAATACACAAAATCATACTCAGAGGCTCTAAATAAAAACCTGCAAAAGCATCAGAGACCTCCAAAGCAGACACCCAAACAACCTGAACCTCCCGTCACAAACCAGACAACACATAAAACACAAAATCAGTGTGCCACACAATCACAGCCCTTAAGGCGAAATAACATACCTAACACACTAGTAATAGGTGACTCTATAGTCAGGCACACTGATGTCCCACTCACTAGGCTGGACAAGCAGAAGGTTACTGTTAGCTGCCTGTCGGGAGCCAGAATCCACCACATAACACAAGCACTCAGGTCACTCCAGACCAAGTACAAATATGACTCTGTCATTGTTCATGTTGGTGTGAATGACCTGAGATGTACCTCCCTGGACTATATGAAAAGAGACATGGAAGAGCTCTTTGATCATGTAGCTCAGGCTGGTATGACCCTGACCCTGAGTAGCATTCTGCCCTCACCAAGACTGATACCTCAGTATAAAGAAAAAATGATCAATTTCAACAATTGGCTAAGCTTCTGGTGTCATTCAAAGGGGATCCAGTGTCTGTGAGCCTGAGATGTCATGCTCGACAGGCCACGTTGCTTCACAAGAGACGGCTTGCACCTGTCAGCCCTAGGCTTTCGAATACTGGCCAAGGCTCTTGCTGCCCCCATAGTGCCTTTTTTAGGCAAGGCTCAAAAGTCAAACCCACCTCTGTAAACATCACAATTAACAAAAAACTGAGGTTTATACTACTCAACTCCAGGAGTTTAAATCTCAAAATGCACACGCTCAAAGCACTCCTTGGTATGGAGTACGTCAACATATGTGCAATAACTGAAACCTGGTTCAAGGCTCCAGAGAGCACCCCAGCACTACCGGGGTACAACTCATACCACACGTTTCAGCCACAGAACACGAATCGAAACAAAAAAGGAGGGGGTGTATCCATATTCACCAAAGATACCTACACCTTTAGGTTAATGGCACAGCATGATACCTCTGAGATCATCCATGTGCACTTAGGTGCAAATGCAAATTGTGGCCTGCTACAGCTCACCCTCCATGATCCAGTAGCACCACTCCACCATTCTGGAGACACTGGAAAACATGAAGGTCCTACCGAACACCCTGATATTGGGTGATTTCAATTACCTACCATTCACTGGGAAAACTGCTTGGGTACAAACTCCCAGGCCCAGCGCTTCCTGGAAATCATCAACTCAAATGCCCTGGATCAGCTGGTAAACTCCCCTACTAGAGGTGAAAACATATTGGACCTGGTCATCACCAACATGGGTGACAGTGTTCCACACCGGAGGTCAACCCATCACTTTTTAGATCAGACCATAAACTAATCACTCTGGATGTCCACACCCCACCACCACCCCCAACTAAGGAAACCACAGTAAAAAACTTTTCTAAAGCAAACTTCACATTACTTAAGACAGAGGTGATAAGTTTCACAGCCCCCACGCTAAAGGATAATGTTGCCCAAGATACAGAAACCTTTACAAATGCACTCTATGAGCACCTACAAGGATGCATAGAGTGTGCCATCCCTAGTAAAACCAAGTCTCACTCCTCTAAGAGAAGGAAACCAGTTTGGTGGATCCCTACCATAAACAGGCTATACAATAGAAGGAGGAAACTAGTTCAGAAAAAAAAGTAAATCCCAAGTAGGAAGGACATCCCTGATCAGTATCAGTAAGAAACTAAGGTCGCTCATTAAATCATCCATGGCTGACTTCAAAAGAAAAATAGCCAAGGATTCAAAAGATAACCACAAAGCCTTCTTTAGCTATGTTAAGAATCTAAGGGCAACTAGCAGATATGCACTGAACTAGTGCAAAATAACACAAAATATACTGAACCTACTGGTATTGCCAACATCCTGGCAGATAGATTCTGTGCAAATTTCTCCCCCTTCTCACCCCCAAAAAAGCCCACAACAATACCGGAAAAGTGTAGTGCCCCAAAAATCACAGACGCACAGGTGAAAACAGCCCTTACAAAAGCCAAAATCACAGTGTCATTGGGACCAGATGGTGTCCCAGGTTGCATCTTGCACGAACTACAGAACAAACTAATCCCTCACCTAAACACGCTGTTCAGCCTCAGCCTCTCCACAGGCTACGTGCCTATAGAATGGCACACAGCAATGGTTATTCTGCTCCACAAAGAAGGGGCCACAACTGACCCTGGTAACTATCGCCCCATAAGCCTGACTAGCCTGGTCTGCAAGGCTATGTAGCGCATCATCATGGAACTCATTAACTAAGACATTGGAAACCTCCAGACACTTGACCCTACCCAGTTCGGCTTTGTTAAGGGCAGATCATGCCTACTAAACCTGGTTGACTTCTTCGAGTCAGTCACGAAGACCATAGACGATTGAATGGTGGTTCACACAGCCTACCTTGACCTCACCAAGGCTTTCAACACCATTCCCCACTCAGGTATTACAGAAAAACTCACCAGCCTGAACATAAACCCCTATGTCACGAGATGGGTTGCCAACGGGCTTACAGACAGAACTCACATGGTAAGAATAGCGGGCTCCAGGTCCGACTCTAAAACAGTCACAAGTGGTGTCCCACATGTCTTGGTCTTGGGACCCCTACTGTTTGGCATACACTTCTCAGAAGGACAGGCAAATGCAGGAGGACTATGGCTAATCAAGTTTGCTGATGACTGCAAACTGGGAACCATAATTGACTCTCTGGCTGACAAGGACATCCTCCAAAAGGGCCTTACTGAGACGGACACCTGGTTTCAAAGTCATGGCCTCAAGCTAAATGCCAAAAAATGCATAGTCATCCCATTTGGGAAAAACAAAACACCCACAAATTACCACATAGGTGGCAGCCCCCTTAATACAGAAGAAGTAATAAGAGATCTGGGGACCCAGGTAGATAGTAATCTCTCCTTTGACAATCATATTGCCAAAGTAGTTAGGAAATCCTTCTTTGTGGCCCATCTAATTACTAAAGGGTTCACATCTAGAAATAAAGAGGTTATAGTGCCCCTCTACTCGTCACTCATTAGACCCATCATAGAGTACAATGCCCCATTT
Source organism: Protopterus annectens (assembly GCF_019279795.1). Taxonomy (NCBI): domain Eukaryota; kingdom Metazoa; phylum Chordata; order Ceratodontiformes; family Protopteridae; genus Protopterus; species Protopterus annectens. The sequence continues at coordinate 36,015,929 of NC_056736.1, read as the reverse complement.
TGGATGTACCTCACAAGACACTTCCAACAGCTGGAAAGACCACAAAAGTACCTCACCAAGAGGATTACTGGCCTCAAATATATGTCCTATGCAGCTCAACTGAAAAAGCCCTGGCTATACTCAGTGGCATATCGCTTACTCAGAGGTGATCTCTGCCTGACTTACAAAGCCATGTCAAACTCAGAATTTAATGGAAATGCTCCACCTAAAGAAATCCAAGTCACTGCAAGCCACATGCTCTAGTGAGCTAAACCTCGCCACAGCAATAACTAGAACATGCTGGAGGGATAGATTCCTGTCACAGAGACTCCCTATGCTTTGGAACAAAATTCCAAACTACATTAAGCAAAGCCCCTCATTAGCACTCTTCAAGAGAAACATTGACGAGTGGATGGGTAACAGAAAATACACCCATGGGATCACTTCATTGGCTCTGCTTGACAGAGGATCAGTTAATTAATCAATGGGGTGGCAAAATCCGACACACTCTGGCTAGGCTTATAAATGCCTTCGGGCAGATAGCCTAGTACCTTCCTATAAACTTATGAACTTATATGCTATGATTAAACTATATGTTCTGTACTGAGCTTCAAGATTGTAACCACAGTGCACCCTGCTGGAAAAGAGCAGAATGTATATAAACTCTATGCATATATAAATGTATGTTTCATAGTAGAAACTGGGATATACAGAGTTAACTTGCAAAACTCTAAGAAAATAAGTTGATAAGTAAAGAGTTTTACGATGTGTTATAAAGTCAGTTTATCTCAAATAAGAGACAGGATGTCTAGGATGGGGGCTTCTTTCTAGAGTCTGGAAACTGAGGCAATTACAGTTTTCCAAGGTAATTATAACTTCCAGTTCAGGCAAGCTTCTAAGAGAGAATTGTCAGCTGCTCAGAGATAAGTATTTTTAACAGAGACATGTTAAAAATAAAAGTCCTAATAACCTAACTAATACCTGCACCATCTCTCAACTGACAGCAATCAGAAAGCCATCTGACCTCTTCCTACTAAGTCTAAATATCAGACGTATAACCAATAAAACCCATGACTTTCATGCCAATAATAGCTCTATACACCCCAGATATACTCATTCTAACTGAAACCTGGCTCAAACTTCACATCAAAAGTGAGGAAACACTACCAACAGGTTATAACATACTTCGTATGGATAGACTATCAAAGAAAAGTGGTGGTGTTGATCTGATTTTCAAACACCACCTAAACATTCAAATCCTTAACAAGTCAGGCCCCCAAATTAGAAATTAAGAAATCTTATATGCTAACTTAAACTGAACTCATATAAAACAATCAACATCACTGAATGTTACTTCTCACCTGGCCAAAACACCTTACCCCTTGAAAACCTCCTCAGCTGGGCTAGCAATTCTCTTCCCCAGAAAACCATAATTTTAGGTGATTTTAATACTGACTGGCTATCCTGTAACAACAACCATCTAGCCTACCACGTAAACCTTCAGGTTTTTTTCCCAACTTATACAGTCACCCACCCGGATAAATAAAAGCTCTAACAAACAATCTACTCTCGATTGGATATTAGTCAATAAAGCCCTTCGGTCATACTTAGCTGGCTGTCTGCCTAACAGCTTCAGTGACCATACCCCAACTTTCCTTCTAAAACAACACTTGAATAATGTTAAACCCATCCTCTATCGACAAATACATAACAGGAGGAACTTTAACCCTCTCACCTTTACCTCATCACTTAAAATCTGTAACTGGTCACCCCTAAATTACAACCAAACTTGATGCTATGCAGGTAGGTTGATGCACGGCCTGAACCATTCAAATGTATACCACAAGGCCAGCAGTATATGATCCAGAAGTCACAAAATAAGATGAAAATACTAAATTAATAGCATATAACTGGCTGAAAACAGCCCTTTATTAGTGAGACAGACCGGTTTCGGCAACCAATGCCTTCTTCAGTGTACCCCTAAATTACCTCAATCTGGATGAAGTTGTACAGTTCTTCAATAGTGCCTTCCAAAACATCCTAAATACACATGCCCCCATATGAAATGCCAGCGTTAAGGCACAATACTCCCCCTGGCTACAAAAAAAAGGATCAGGTTACTATTGAAATGCAGGAACAGGGCCTGTGAGCACTGGCACTCTACCAACCCCCCTCCTCTAGACAGTCATTCCTAGAATGGCGAAATAATGTGAAAAAGCAAATAAAAGAAGATAAAACAAATTACTATCAATCTGCCCTAAACTCTTCCCACTGCAGTCCTAGAAAGTTCTGGTCCACCATTAACTCCATTCTCCACCCAGGTAAGGTTGACACCCCAACCTACCTCCCACTCCTCCAACAATATTACCACCTCATTCAACAAATACTTCACTGAAAGCATTCTAGCTTTGGCCAGGCAACACAACCCCCTCCCCACCTGCTCCTCAGCAACACCAAATACGCTGTCCACCATATTTTCATTTACTCCAGTACCTACTTCCAACATAAAAAAAAACTTCTAGTAAAACTCAAGCCTGCCAAACTAGCTGCTGACAATCTCCCCTGCGAATACCTAAAAATAGCAGCTGATGCCCTAGCCTACCCAGTCTCTGTCTTGATTAATCAGTCCTTAACAGAATGTCATGTCTCTACACTGTGGAAATTATCCCACATTATACCCCTGCATAAAGGTGGCTCCTCCACTGAACTCTCCAACTACCATCCCATAGCCACCCTCTCCCCGCTGGAGGTTTTGGCTTGACCACTCAGCTGATATCTTAACCCTATAGCTTTACCAGTGGGGAGTCTTTTTGGGGATCAGGAGAGAGAGACAGAAACCATCCCCAGACTGTCTGTGATCTCTGTGTGCTCTTAAGGGAAATTGTACTTTACTGTGTGTGTACTTGTCATCCTCCCAATCTGCACATCCCTCACTAGTGTTAGTGGTGAGGATTGAGGCTCCTTGATTACTGGGCCAGTGCATGGGCGTCACTACCATTCCCACACAATGCAACCCAACCTCACCATATTGTGACTCCACCCCACCTGTGGACAAACGCAAACTCCCCAAAAACACACCACCAACCTGCTTCATCCTGCCTCTGATGTACCTCATTGCCACTTCTCCTACACTACTCTCAAACTATACTTTGGTGTGCCTTAATGAATAAATCGGGCTTATCTGTGACCTCACTGCACACCACTCCAGAGGCAGTGACATCCACCCCAGCAGAGTCCATCACATTTCGAATCCACATGCTTCATGACACCAGCTGATACTCACTCTGCGCTTTCCTATCTGCAACCACATCACACGCTGCCCCTGCAGTGGGCATATCCCCTGCAAAAGCATCCCTTAACTACTGCACCTGCTTTCCATATGTCTTCCCCAAGTATGTTCTCCTCTTTCCCACCAGACTCACCAGGCTCTACCTCAATTGCACATTAAATGTGTAACTGTAAATTCACTGCAAGTGTTCTACCCATCTCCCGCTGGGACAAGAATAGTAAGTATTGCATGTGGAAATGAGGGTTGAACTTGGCTAGCCTATAAGAGCCCTAGAGCCATACTCCTACTAACTTCCTATGATCCTATGATTGTTGTGACTTCATCCCACCTACCCCGAACCCCACCAGAACTGACATGCCTTAATGATCACTAAATAAAATAAAATGACCTGTAACCTCATTGTGCGCCAGTCCAGCAACCAGAACTTCCACCCCAGCAGAATCAATTACCTTTAAAATCCAGTTCCTTCAATTCAGTAACTGTTGCCCACTTTGCATTCCCCCATGTGTGACATCATTGGTCACCACTGTAGTGACCAGGACATACACTGCAACAACCTGCTTCAATCATCTGTGAGCTCACTGTATATTGCTACTGCAACCGGAATGCCCATTATTATACCACCATCTGCAAAGAGAAAAACAAAATTAAATTCTCAAAAATTCATTAGTGAGGGTACCACCTTTTACCCATTTGTTCCACATTATAGCGGTAGCATTCCTCATTTTGGTAATGAAAGGAGAAACAGTCAGTGCAATGAAAAATTTAAACAATTCCATACCTTTGGCAGTACAGGAGATTATAGAGCCTGTGGCAGCATTCATGGTAAACCAGACGCTTTACCTAGGATTGTACCCCAAAATATTGCCAAACCTCCTACAGGTTTCAGAATATACCATACTGTAACAATTCCTACCTAACATAAAAGTGAAACAAAATACCAAATTATCCATGCAACACTGCTGTCCTATTCCACCAAACTGGTGTTGCATCAACAGAAATCCTCTGAAGAATAGCAATTCAAAACCAGCTGTCCGTCATCCCAAATAAAGGCTCTGCAACAACCCAACTCAGTTTCCAGGTAAATAGCATAGTCTGCCCCCCTCCCCTCCACACAAAGCATGCGGAGGAAGAGCTAGGCTGCATGGCGCTACCTGAGACCTGCCCAGATTAATACGTCATAGTACCATGTTACTCAACACATACCCTGAAATGCTACATCAAACCCCTACCAGAAAACCCCAGCATTATAGCCACTAAGTGTTAGAATAACTGTAGATCCTCTGCACTTCAGACCTTCTCAAACCCCTTTTCCCTAAACCTTTGACATTATATGAAAACATTTCAAGGAATTATATCTGATTGCAGAGAAATTCTGTAAGCTTCAAAGTTGTATGTATTCTGTATCTTTACACTATAAGCTTGGATTTTATAACCCACTGTATATAAATATGTAGTCAAATGTTTTAACTTGTATGTATTTGAAGAGCTTTTCTCCTCAGGCCTCCATTGGAAAAGGACATGTGTCTAGTCAGACTATCCCAGTAATTAAATGCAAAATAAAATAAAATAAAATAAATAAATGTTCCCCTACCCAGTTCCATCATAAAATATACCTTATACATTTACCAAATAGCTAATTGCAATTATAATGGCAATCAATTAATTCAATACTTGAACTCCCCCTACTACCACTAACAAATGAAGTCTACCGAAAGTTTCACTGCAACTGCGCATACAGAGCGAACACAGCCCTCGACTGACTATGGAAACTACTGTCCTGACAACCATGGTTTCCCTTCCTCACACCACCACAACAATGGGAGCATTTAACTACACCACATACCTCTTAGCTTCTTACAAGAAATCCAGACAAAGCAGTAATGGTTGGTGGGGGGGGGGGGGGGGGGGGGCAAAGGCTCAACATAGGAAGGATTTTAAATATCACTTTTCCAAATGTAGCAGATTGACCAAATTACTGGTTTGGCATTACTATGAATCTGAAATGTCTGCCACTTTTTTTTTTACCTCACTCCTCAAAAAATTTGCACAGCAACAGACCAAAATAAGAGGGAAAATCTGGATATTCTGCAACCCCCCCCCCCGAAAATCTGTACAGTTGAGAGAATCCACCACTACCACCAACGAACAACTTAAGTGGGAAAAAATAAAATATGATTTGAACATTTAAATACATGTTTTAGATGACTGGAAGGGTGTGAAGTTGATAAGTATGAAAATTTACATAAGCAATAAGTCATCATGATGTTGAATATGCTATAGGTCAAAGAAGATCAACAGAGAATTACTAGCACAAAAACGTTTGTCCAACTATCCTATTTGCAATGGTCATCACCACAACATTCATGTGCAAGGGCGGAAAAGACAAGACAAGCAACACCAAGCCCATGAAAACATTACACAGCTCAGCTACAAACACCCCAACACAGAAAGCCGCAGTGTCCCATTACCACCACATTTAATGAGGGAATCAAAATAGCTGATATTGTGAACTGCTGCTAAAGGCACAAAAGATGAGAATTGCTCCAAGTGGTACAATCATTCCTGGTTTGTCATATCAGGTTTCCTGTCTGGGGGCAATCACTGCAACAGAGAATGTGTGACTTAATTCCCACCTGTTGTGGTATTGATTCACTAACTCTTACCCCTGTAGCTGGGTTTGTGTTATTCTACTGTTCCTTGTTGGTTGGTTGGCTCATTGAAGCAACTAGCGCTCAACTTATAGATGATAAGCCAGCACACTGAGCGGCTTCCACTACAACTGTGCCTGAGCAGCAAATAACCACATCTCATGTGGCTACTCAACCTCTGAAAGGCTGCTCTACTGACCGCACACCAAATGGCGCACTCTACAAGAACAATACCACCTGTATACAAATGCCAGTATATTAAAGTGCATATAGGCAGCGTCTGAAATCTTATACTGCATTCAATTACTATTATTTAGAATTAAGGAGAAAACCCTACTACTGTCCATACTTCAAATACTAAACTATGCTAAGAAAACTAACAATATAACAGCCTCACTGCTTTAACAAGACAAAATCAAAAGACTGCACTCAACTAATCCCTAATTATACATAGCTAAACTTCTACAGCAACAGTCTTACCAATGCTAACAGATCATGTTATTGCACTAAAACTTTTTTGTGACTGAATGCCGATCAGACTAAGGAAATCATTAAAAGCTGGGATGCACAACTAGATGGAGATCTACCAGTCCTACATAACTGGATCAGACAATTATTGTAATGCACACCAACAACTATCCCTTTGGAAGAATGCCATAGAGACAACCGATCATGCCCCACCCACAAAGGGATCATGATACACCATTCACCCACCTCTGAACCTCTGACAATGAGAAATCTGGACAGAGCCATGTAAGCCTCCCCAACATCCCAACCTGCCCCCACAAGCAGGAATCAGCACCAGACAAATGCCAGCAGTGCACATCCCTGCACACATCCAAAATGCGCAATCCTGTCCCAAACGCTTCACCTAGCCAATGAAGTTCTCCAACAGCCCTAATCATAGGTTCATAGGTTCATAGGTAGGTACTAGGCTATTGGCCCAAGGGCCTACATAAGTCTAGCCAACAAGGTTCCCTGGCTTACGCCACCCAAGAAAGTTATTTTGCTGTGCCACTGTCGAGCAGAGACACAGAAGTGATCCCCGGGGTGTATTTCCTATTTCCCATCCACTCATCAAGATTTTTCTTGAAGAGTGCTAATGAAAAACTTTACTTGACATAGATGGGTAGCCTGTTCCAGAGTACGGGAAGTCTCTGGGACAGGAATCTATCCCTCTAGCATATTCTGTTTATTGTGGTGACAATGTTTAGGTCCTTAGAGCATGTAGCTCGGAGGGATTGGGATTTCTTTAGGTGTAGCATGTCCAACAGCACTGGGTTTGACATAGCTTTATATGTTAGGCAGAGATCACCTCGGAGTAGCTGATATGCTACAGAGTAAAGCTGGAGTTTTTTGAGGCGGTCAGTGTAGGGCATTTGTTTGAAGCCAGTAATCCTCTTTGTGAGGTACTTCTGTGGCCTTTCCAGCTGCTGCAGGTGTCTTGTGAGGTACATTCCAAAAGGGGCATTGCACTCTATAATGGGTCTAATGAATGTCGAGTAGAGGGGAACAATGACCTGTTTTTTCCTGGATGAGAACCCTTTTATGATGAGGTGTGCCACATAGAAGGCACAAATTCTTCATCTCTTGCCCCTTAGTTCCACTAACATAATAGAGGTGAAAAAGGCTTTGTACTGTTGTGAAGCTAGACAGAACTAATGAGTAACAGTCAACTCCCCAATGGCAGCAACTGCACATGTGCAGCAACAAACACCTGTCCCAAGCCCACAAACCAAGAATTAACATCCATACTGATGTATATGGATGTAACAGTGATGCTAAGAGCTAGAATGGCGAGATACAAAGGTCAGCAGTCCAGATCGACAAGGACAACTGAATCAGCTCCATGGAATTACCTATTCAGCCCACCAAGCTCGCATTTCACACTCACAGGCTCCGACTGGGTAAGCACCATTAATCATCTCAGTAACAACCTAACGCCACCAACAAAGGAAGACCAATCCTAAAGGCTATCCACCACACCAGGTCTACCAGAATAACCATGGACAAGTTCATAAATGTAGCTCACTTCTTCAAATTCCCTGAGAGCTGAATCACTAGAAAGAAAACACAAGTAACCCATGGCTAAACCCAACTGCACACTGAAGCCTTGTCTGAAGCTTCATCACAGTAACAACATTAAAAAAGTGGCTCACACTTTCAAAGTCCCCTTGAGCCAACAACTACCCATTACTAAAGACAATTAGACTCTGAAGCCACACAGAGTAAAAAAAACAAAACAAAAAACACACTTGGCCATATGGCTGCTCTACCAACTTACCACATTCCTTCCAAGACCTATCGCCACACAACACTACCCACAGGTCATCTTGGGTGTACTACCTGCCTGTAGCAAGTTGAAGCCAAAATGTGGTTCCTCACACAGTTGCACTCTCGCAAAACCTATTAAGTCTCCTCCACCCTTACCTGATTTCCTCCTAATCATCCTACCTTCCTATTTAACCCTTCCCCCATCTAGCTCCTTCCCTTACCCTCATAAAACCCATTGCTACTTCTGTCTAAAGCCCCACCTGAAGATGACCCTGAACAAACTGGTTTGTTACCAAACCTCATCTATCATATAGTGATAATGCCATATGAGTATAAACCATTGGTAACATGATATCTCCATCTTACAGATTCCATACCTCACATAGTATCTTTAACTCCCTACCTGCATGATATAAGTTTTAGCTGTACAGTTTACATTGCACAACATTATTTTTAATTGTACATGTCTGTGTGTATTCATACCGTTGCATTACAGCCTCTGTTGTAGCATAGCATAGTCATGTCTTTGAATTTCTATTAATGTCAAAGATAATGAGTTAGAAAGCAGGGAAGTGCATTTTATCTGTCTGATATCATTTACTTTGAAATATACTTGGTAGCAACCTCTTTCCTGATTGCTCTGTTAGCATGTTTTGTTAATACCTTCATTAAGTGACTCTATCCCAGAAACAAGTCAAAGTTGAAACCCAGCTATGTGCATTTTGTTTGCTTGATATCAGGTGGTTTATTTCCCTGAAATGTATTAGCTACCCACCATTTTCCTGAGTATTCTATTAGCATGCCTTGCTTATAACTATTACTGTGAATATATTCTTTAAAAAAAGTCAGGGGTTCAAACTCAGGTATGTGCATTTTGGTTGCCTTATAGCAGCTGTTATGTACATAAAACATGTGTTATTCATTTCCCATTTGCTACCAGCCCTTCTTTAGCATGTTCTGCTAGTACAGTGGTCTGGTATATGTTGTTGACATCATCAAGGATTCACTAACATTCATAATCGTGTCTGTTTTAGTACAGAGGTGTGTTGCATTCCCCGGAATGTTAACTATCCTGTCATGTTAATGTCTTATATGTTGATTGTGTTGGTATTGTCCTAAAATAGTTAATCCTATGCCACTGTTGCGGGGGGATATGTGATATTAATGGCTGTTTAAGTGAGCTGTGTATTTCTGCATAGATGTGTGATGTGAAGTTGGGGACTTGCATTAAGACTGCTTCACTGGCAACCTATGATAAGGCAGTTGAATGGAACAGATATGTGTCTCAGAGGATCCCCATGGTCTGGAAGAAGCTACCCATCCATCTGAAACAGAGTCCGTCCCTAACTCTATTTAATCATAACCTTGACCAATGGATGGGAAATTGGAAACTGACTCTGCGCTTGGCTTTCATGTCTCTGATAGACAAATGCAAACAGTAATGCCAAAACTAACACCCCTCCCACATAACCTTTAGAGATTTACTAGCTAACGTACCTCCGCCTAATAAAAGTGTGGGGTACATAGGGACACATTTAGGTTGGATTGCATGGATAGGCTTATAAACAACCTTGTGATCATTAGCCTTGTATTTATCTATGAACGTATGAAAATTGTTCTATGCCATTTCTGTTTTGCTGCTCTTGAGGTCTGTTATTTGCTCTCTTTTATTGCAGGCTGCATGCATGTGTGAAGCATTTCTGAGGTAAGTGGGGTCTGAATGGAAAGATGATAAACTCAGAAAACCAAGGAGAGCAGTATTGCTGGAAAAGAATGTATCCTCAAGTCTTGGTGAGTAACTTTATTAGGTGGACCCTGTTTTTACAAAATCTCAATAAGATGACACTGATATATAGACTGTATTTTATAAAGCATATATCATAGACAGAAGTAGGTTAAAAAAATAAAAAGACAGCTAGGTGCATAAGTCCAAGGATAAAAAAGGGCCCAATCATGGTATACGCACTGGTGCCAGGAATGGAAAAAATGACAATGTAGAATCCTCAAGATATGGAAACATTCCGACAATGGCGTTAGGGTATGTTGAGGGGAAGGATGGTCTTCCTATTGCAGACGAAAGTAGTAATCCACAAAAAACAAACAAAAAAAAAAAAACTGGCAGACCAAAAGAGCTATAAAGATGATAAAGTGGACTACTGAGGTATAAGATGGAAATTACATATTGTTATTGTTAGGCAAGAAGGTCAGAATTTCCAGACAGAAGGTATTCAAAAAGATTAAAAACCAGGAACCAAAAACCAAAAATAACCACAAGGAGAACGAGATCCAGGAAAGACAATTGGTTTAATGCAAACAACACAAACAGTAAAATCGATTGACCTAGGTTTCATCCACAAAACTCGGACTTCTTCAGAATACTGAACATACCTCAAACCACACCTTAAATAATAAAATAAATTCACACCATGACACTTAGAATTAAAAACAATTAATTAATTAACCCAATCTATTAACTGTAAAAACTCCTTTGTTAAATGACTTATCATATAAAATAAAATGAAATAAAATCATAAACATATTTAATGGTATATCTAATAAAGCACATTACAATTAAATTAAATATAATAATATTTAAAATTAATTATGTATGTATATGTCTATATATATCTTTCAAAATTGCACATATAAAAAATATATATATATATATATATAAAATATATACCAAAAAATGTATATATATATGTCACATATATATATATATATTTTAAATAAATGTGAGCCATAGTCACCTGCACTGCTAAACCCTGCCCATAATATGTTTAAGCTTGAGCACAGGCTTAACAGTGCAGTATTCGTTAAGACCAGGAAAAGTGTGTGCATTCAGTTTCAATTGCCATTTTAACTCACTTAAATCTAAATGCACATCTAAAATCCTACCTTGTTGGTCACAAATAACCTGCTGCAAGACATAAAATTTAAATGTATGTCCATGGTGAGCAACAATGTGTCTGGCCAAGGCATTAGTAGACTTAAGATGTTTCATATCTAAAAGATGTTCACTGACCCTCTCTCTAAATTGCCTACAGGTTTTACCAACATAAAAGGTCATACAATGTTGACATTTAGCAAGATAAACAACATTCTTACTATAACAGTTAAAATGACCAGTAATACAAATATGTTGATTATTAACCACCAACTTACTACCCGTTTGTAAAATGTAAGAGCATATAGTACACCTACCACATTTAAAATTGCCCAACACCCTATTTGTAGTAACCTTTTTGTATATTGAACATCTTTCAAATTTTTTTTTAAAAGATAAATCCTTCCTAAATACAAATCTAGGTGTATTAGTGAACTTTGATTCTACGATTTTATCCAATTGCAAAATACCCCAGTTTTTAACAATCATCCTTGTAATAAAATCTGAATCCCCATTATAGGTCGAAATAAACATCAAAGGAGCATTCCCTAAAGTTTGTGGTGGAACAGGCCTTACAGAAGTTATTGTAACACTACCAGAATTAAGAATAGATTTATAAAATCCACTATGTCTTTTACCTTGAACCTCATTAAACAATTCCACACATAAATTCCGAGGATAACCTCTTTTCAAAAACAAGGAAGTTAAATAATTTAATTCTTCCACGAATTCTATATCATCACTAACCATCTTGGCTGCTCTAACCATCTGGCCTTTAACAATAGCTCTCTTTTGATGGTTAGGATGCCAACTGCTGTACTGAAGATAAGAATTCGAGAAGGTAGATTTCCTATAAATCTTGGATTTAAATCTACCATGTGTCTTATCTAGGGTAAGTCTAACATCCAAGTATGTAATAGTATCAATATTATACTCATGTGTGAACTTTAAAAACCAAACAGTGTTGTTAATATATTTAATAAAAGCATCCAATATAACCAATTCACCTTCCCATATAATAAATATATCATCCAAAAATCGTGTATACATTTTAATATACTTACTATATGCACTGGTGAATAAAAAAATGATCCTCCCAATATGCCATGATATAATTGACATATATAGGGGCACATGCGGCTCCCATGGCCACTCCATTACTTTGCCTAAAATAGTGCCCCTCAAAAAATATAAAATTATTATATAGGACCACTTCCATTAACCTAACCATAACGCTAATTTGGTCTTGCTCAAATATACCTGTTGCTGCCATTTGATCCTCTAACCATGTCAAACCAGTATCATGAGGAATAACCGTAAGCAAATTACATACATCAATGGTGAGAAAAGTAATATTACCGTCAATTTTAAAGGCCTTCACTTTCTCTAAAAAATCCCAAGAATCTTTAATTATGTGAGGGAAACACTTCAAACCTAATTTCATATGATGGTCCAAATATTGACTAATAAAACAAGTTTTACTTCTCTTACCATTCACAATTGGTCTAAATTGAACATTATCTAGTCCTTTGTGTATTTTGGGGATACCAAAAATTCCACTAACCACTGGATAAGGATTACTCATAAATTCATACTCATATTCAGTTATTTCACCCTGAAATAACATATCCTCTAACACAATATCCACTTTTTTTATATGCAATGTTAATTTCATTTATACTGGTTTCATCATAATTATCTTCCATTAACATGGACATCATAATACTGATATAATCATTATTATCTACAATCACCACACCATTGCCTTTATCCGGCTTCATAATACGTATATTGTCAATTTTACCTATAGTTTCTATTAAGGCATACTCTTCATCTGGCATATCAAGGTGTGATTGCCTCTTCCGATGTGTAAAATGTTCTCTGATGTCCAATTCACACATTTTTTCAAATGTAGCTATCATAGGGTTCAAAGGTGGATTAAATGTACTCGGTTTGGACAAACTATCTTGCTTGTCCATTACCTGAGTTGTGTTGGCAGCTTCAAAATGAACCTTCAAGTTCATTTTATTATAAACAATTTCAAATCAATAAGTGTGTCTGCCAAATAACCTGTTCTACAAGGAACAAAGGTAAAACCTTTAGAAAAAAGATTAACAAAATCAATATTAAAAGAAAACTGGGAATAATTATATAATTTAAAATCATGTGCACTATTTTCAATAATGGTAGGTTTACTTAAAATACCCATCTGTGTCGAATTTAACATGTCTCTCTCTAACTCAAAAATATCCATCCCCGCAGTATTACAAATAGAATTATTAACATCATAACTAAAACATAGTTCCTTCATTGCCAGAATTTTGTTCAATATTGCCAATGGCCCCTAAAGAATCAACATCCTGTATAATACCTAAATCACATAGCTCACTAGTTGTATCCACTTCAATGGACGACTCTAATACATTTAATGAAGCGACTTGCTTAAAATTACAAACATTGTTATACACATCTCTATCATCCCCAAGATTGTGACCTTCACGAGGAAAAAATTCAATCAACTTTCCATTACTTTCATTCAACTTAGTATATGTGCTCAAATTTAACAAATCAAAATCAATTTGTGTAACGGAATGTTCGTTTCTCAATATACTATTTGTATAAAAATCTGAACTAGACATGCCCAATGAATTATTAGTCAAACACTGTTCAACCGCAGTAGTTAAATGCAAATTGTTGCCAGTAGTATTGTTGAAAAGATCATTTAATTCATCAGAAACATAATAAGACAGTTCAAAAGAACCACCGGACTGATTAAACATATGATTCGTATAGTCAGAGACGGGCTGCTGCTCAGCCAAAAGCTTACCCGTCACTTTGTCCACATTTTCTTCCCCCAAAGGATAAAGACTGTTCATCTTCTTGGTCTCCAATATTCGTTCTGGATATTGTTGGTGGGGTATCTCTTTTTTGGTCAAGCTCCCAATTGACCAAATTCCCTCTCCTCGTATGATAAATCCTTGTTTCGAATTCTCTCCGAGCATCTTAAACCATCTGCTAAAGGGCTCACAGCGTCAGCATTTGAATCTTTATCTGCTGCTTGCAAATCCGGTGTATACGTCACCTCACATTCTGCTTCCTGATTGGATGCCCCCACTCGGTTGCTATACCTACCAGGAACAGCCCTTGATTGCGGATACACTTGGCCCGACTCATATACTTTAGTGTCCCTTTGAATTTTATGTAATTTCTTTTGGTAAATAGCATCACAACTGTGGTCAACCTCATTCAAGATGTTAATGTAGTTGGTATAATAATGTCCGAACAACAAATCCTTGACAATGGCATCATTAATAATTTCAAGTTCAGATAAATAAGCATCAATTTTGTATTTGTTATACTTCACCATAATATCCATAATGCCTAACCCTGTTTTGTTGAATAGAACATGCAATTCATTAATCATATCTTTATTTCCGTCAATCCCATTCGGGTAACGCCACACGCGTAAGCCCTTCGGCACCAGTCCAAGTTCAATGTTCTTACACAAATAACTATTTTCCAATTGAGTTCTTCTCAATTTGAAAAGTTTTGTTTCAAAATTCTTAAGCTGTTCAGCCATGGTCTTATTAACCGCCGTTCCAGATTTGTCAGAAGAATTACCACCAAAATTGAAACTGAAATGGCAATTCTTCCAACGCTCACTATCAACTTGGTCAGGTTCAGATCGCAAAACAGGGGAATTTTTACTGTGACCACTTGTAGTATTGTTCATGTTGCTAATACCTTTGTTAGATAAATTTGGCGTGGCTTGAGTAAGCGGCAAACCTAAACTGCTGCAAGTTGGTAAAGTCGATTCAGTAGGTTGTTTCTCTAATAACACTTTAATTTGAGCAGAATGTTTTTTTAATTGCTCTTTAATTTGTTGCAATAAATCCAAAATATCCGCCGAGGAACCAGCATTCTCCATCGAACCAAATACAGCAAAAACCAGGAACCAAAAACCAAAAATAACCACAAGGAGAACGAGATCCAAGAAAGACAATTGGTTTAATGCAAACAACACAAACAGTAAAATCGATTGACCTAGGTTTCGTCCACAAAACTCGGACTTCTTCAGAATACTGAACATACCTCAAACCACACCTTAAATAACAAAATAAATTCCCACCATGACACTTAGAATTAAAAACAATTAATTAATTAACCCAATCTATTAACTGTAAAAAATCCTTTGTTAAGTCCGAGTTTTGTGGACGAAACCTAGGTCAATCGATTTTACTGTTTGTGTTGTTTGCATTAAACCAATTGTCTTTCTTGGATCTCGTTCTCCTTGTGGTTATTCAAAAAGATTAAGACAGAAATTAAGGGAAAAGGTGCTTGCACAAGAAAAACTGTCAAAAGTTTCAAATGTAAAGTTGTGTTCATTAATACAACAGATCCACGAAAAACATTATATAGACTAAAAATAAATCTTGTGCCATTTGGAAAAAAAAGTGACTTAGGAAGTGCAAAAGAACAATAGCAGGAGATTTTTGAAAGTTATAAAAAGGAAACATGGACACGGGGAAGAAAGAGAGATCTGATATGGTGCAATCTTCATATAAATGTGGAGCCAAAGTAACCATTACAAAAAGCAGCTTTAAAGATATTTAAAAAGAAATACAGCCAAACACAGCTAGATATGGAAAAATTCACAATACAAAAATGCTATCACAAAGAAGAACAGTAGAACAGAAGATTAGTAAAGTAGAAGTCAAACAAAAAGAAGCTGAAGTTATAGAATACCTGCAAAAGGAAGGATTTCATGTAGAAAGCCTAACACCAGTTATATCACAGCCTGATGGAGCAATGAGGCTGCAAAGTAAGGAAAAACAGGTGAAGAAAGAAGGAGAAATCAGAAGAAGAAATCTGGACATAGGAAAGAAAAAGACATTTAATATGGTGCAACATTTATGCAAAAGAGAAAGAAAAACTAATCAAGACAAAAAAGCAGCACCAAATATATTTGAAGAGAAATACAGGCAAAGGCATCCAGATATGGAAAATTTCACAATACAAAAAAGAAAAACAAAGCAGGAATGCAGAAATGAGGATTAGTAACAGAGAAGTTAAGGAAATAGAAACTAAAGTTATGGAGTATCAGTGAAGTGAAGGATTTAGTATAGAAAATTCAACTCTGGTAATATCACAACATGATGGAACAATGAGTCCCCAAATGAAGGAGAAACTGGTGGAATGGGAAGCATCTGATCACTTGCCACATGAAAATACATTGAATAACCAATATAAAAGTTAAGTTGGAGTTGCACAGCAAAGGAAAGAGCGGGAAACAGTGGCAACTCTGACACATTCTATTTTGTGGAGTGATATGAAAGTGAGTTCCCTTATTAAAGAGCAATGGGTGACAAAGGATGCAGATGAAGAGAGTATGTCACAGGAAGATGTTGTGGAACTTTCTGTAGAATGCCAACAGGAAAAGGAGAACAAAGACTGTGCCCTCAGTTTAGAAGAAAGTGATCTAAGGGAAGAGTTGCTTGATTTAATAGAGATGGATAAACATATTAAGACTGATGAAAGAAATAAGATTACAGAAAGTCCGTAAGACCCAAAATGTTAGAAGTCTGATAAAACAAATGAACACAGTAATCAAGACTGTTAAGAGAAATATATCTAGTATAACAGAAGTAAATAGAATATATTATTGTGTAGTTAAATTAATATAGTCTTACCACAAAAATACAGCAATAAGGGAAAGGAAGGGAAGAAATCAATTGTCTTCAAGGAAGTATTAAACATAGAAAACTATAAAGCAGTTAAGACAAGTGTCACTGTTAGAAAACTATAGAAGAGGGAACATAACAAAAATATTTAATAAGATAGATATGATAAAAGCAAAGCACAGCATTAGAAAAGCCCAGGATGTATTGTACACTATTGCAAATGATAAACTAAAGATATCAGCACAAGAAAAACTTAGAAGATATGCAGATAAATATAAAGGGAAAGTGCAAAATAAGCAATCCATTGATAACTCAAAAAATTGTATAGAGAATTAGAGAATTGAGAAACAAAGCAAGAAGAATAGAAATACCAAAAAAAAAACAAAAAAGGCACACTTTGGAGAAAAGTCTGTGAAGACCCTGAAGAACATAAGCATGCTGAATGGATATAAGAAGTAAAAAAAAAACAGTAACTAGTTCAGATGAACAGGATATGAAATGGAATGAAGTAATGGCCAGAGAAACTGAAATAAAACTAAGACAAGCTACTAAGTGGAAAACCTCAAGCCCAGATGCAGTAGGGTTACCACCTGTCTCACTTTGTGAGGGACAGTCCCTATTTGGGCAGTTGTGTCCTGACGAAAAATTAAAAAAATGGCAAATGTCCTGAGATTTTAGGACAAAGTTATTTCCTATATTTTATGTAGTTGCATAAAACAGTTATTCTGTATCTAAAATACCTAAATGTTATAAGAAACAGAATAAGCAATTAAAATGCTACAAGAATAAGCTTTTATTTAGGTAGGCAAAAAAGTTAAGTTATATCGTTTGTACTGACCATGGGTATGTGTCGGCCTGTAAAATCTGATGTTTGTACCAAAAATGTCCCACTTTGGCCATTTGAAAAGGTGGCAACCCTAAGATGGAGTACCCAACTTCTGGCTAAAATTATTAACATCTTTACACTAAGATTTAGCCTGAGTAAGAACTCCTTACATGTGCATCTCAAATAGATACCAACCTGGTTAATAACAGGAAAAAATGAACCTGCAAGCTATCCTAAAAATTACAGAGCAATAAATTGCATTTTGACTCATTAACAAGCACATACACTTCACGCTAAGCCTACATGAACACTTTGTATTAGTGCAATAATCCGCAGTACTCACTGAATAAGCATGCTGCTAAGGAAGTCTGCATGTTTACTAGCACCTTTTTGTGTCTAGCACGATTGTAAGGATTCACAAAAAGGTGCGCGGAAGCTCAAGCAAACCATGTAAACAAAAGTTGTTGCCTGTAGGCAAACCTAGTGAGTGAGTACATGGAGAGAGCTAATACAAAGCAAGGGCAAGCTTACTGAATCAATTAAGAAGCAGTAAGAAGCAGGGGAAGTTAAATGTGGAAACTGTATTGATATAATGGGATTAGTCCAGAAATAAGAAGCAGGGTAGGATAAACAGGGAAGATGTAACTCCAATAATTAAAATGTGATTATTTCAAAAGGAGCATTTTTAACATAAATAATGTCATATTAATTAATAAAAAATAATCCGTTTGACTCTATTGACTCATGTACATAAATAACAACGTGCATACTGACAAAGAATGAGAGAGGGGCAAAGACCAACAAAGTAATAAAGTGGAGTAAATGTGATATAAATATTAATAAAATGCTGAGTTGAGAGATAACAATTAGCATAAAGCATGCATACATTAGGGGATGTTTGCATATACTGCAGTTATTGCATATCAGATGTGTATATGGGAAATTATTTGTGTTAACCAATAGTAATGCTATTTTCTCTAATTTATCATGTATAGTGATCCGACTACAAACTAATCACCTTGGAAATCCACATCCCTCCCACCCCCACCCTCACAAAGGTAACCACCATGAAAAACTTCTCCAAAGCTAACTTTGGGCTCCTAAAAACAGAGGTGGCTAACTTCACGGCATCCATACAAATGGAGAATAGTTGCATGACCGCCGATTCATACACCAGTGCACTGCATGAACACGTACACAAATGCATGGATCTCTCCATACCCAATTGAACCAAGACACTCTCCTCCAAAAAAAGGAAGCCAATCTGGTGGTGCTCTGCCATAAACAAACTGTACAACAGAAGGAGGAAACTGATGCGAAATAAGGTGAAGTCCCAAGACTGAAAAAACTCCCTTATCAGCCTCAACAAAAAAGTTGAGATCCCTCATCAAATCCTCTAAAGCTAGCTATGAAAACAAAATTGCAGCAGATAGTAAAGACAACCACAAGGCCTTTTATAGTTATATAAAGAATCTCCACAGCAATACCCAGATTTGCTCTGAGCTACTGCACAATGGTACCTCCTATACAGAGCCAACAGATATTGCCAATATACTGCCCAACAGATTCAGTGCCAACTTTCCCCCAAAGGACCAATCGCAATATCAGTAGATTGCCAGCCACCCAGTATTACTGCTGCGCTGGTTAAAACAGCACTGTCCAAGGCCATGAATGTAGCTTCTATGGGACCTGACAATATCCCTGGCTGTGTTCTACATGAACTACAGAGTAAACTGGCACCTCACCTGTGTGCCCTGTTAAATCACAGCCTCACCTCAGGCTTTGTCCCTACCGAATGGCGCACTGCTACAGTCATCCTTCTCCACAAAGGAGGAGTGACTACAGACCCTGGGAACTATCGCCCCATTAGCCTGATGAGTCTGATATTCAAAGCTATGGAATGCATCATCATGGATCTAATAAACAAGGATATAGGGAATCTCCAAACTCTGGATCCCACACAGTTTGGTTTTATGAAGGGTAGATCATGCCTGTTCAACTTGGTCATCTTCTTTGAGTCAGTCACCAGAGCTGTGGATGAAGGCAAGGTGCTTCATACAGCCTACCTTAATCTGGCCAAGGCCTTTGATACCATTCCCCACTCAGGAATCATAGAAAAACTCACTAAGCTAGGCATCAACTCCTATATCAATAGGTGGGTTACAAACTGGCTCACAGATAGAACCCACAGTGTGAAAGTAGCTGACTCCAAGTCAGACCGCTGATGAGTCATGAGTGGAGCATTTTAAGTGATATGGATTGCCATTTGAAAAATGAGAAATTCTATATATTATATAGACATCGTCAGACTTTCAAATTGAAACTGATTCTTGTCAACACCTCCCACTCTAATTGCATAACCACTTTTAGAATTTTAGTTTAAGGATGGTTCTTGCCAAAACTTTTATCTGAAATATCCCATTTTCCATTTAAAGATCTGAGTTTTGTATGAATAAAACTGACATTAATGTCCAGTTGAAACTTTTTCACGGTGGATTGCTTTCCTTGGTGCCATTGACATCAGCAAGTTTTTTTGTCCTGGAATTTAGGCATTTTAGAGTGTAGAACCTTGTGTCGTGTTGTAATAGTGCACAGTGACATCTAAGGAAGGTATAGATCTGTCAAGGCTGTGTTGTAAATCCCTCACAAAGTTCCATGGGTGTTAAATATTCCCATGTCAATACCATTGTGCAATAGGCCATGCTCCCTCTTCATTTTCTCTGCATTGTGGTATAAAGCAACTAAGGTCTTTGGCTCTAGTAAGAAACATCTCCTGAAAGTCGATTGTTACTGTATGTCTCTTTCTGTTGAATTGCTTTGTTATCCATTTTAAAATATTTCTAATTCACAAGGGTGGAAACCTAAACTCTGTGACTACCAGCCTGTTTGTGCTGCAAACAGGATGGTAATGTGCATGTTTCCTTCTGAGTTCTGCTGATAGATTTCATTGGGGCCTAACCTGCAATTCTGATATTCCTAAATACAGTAAGTTACAGCATATTCTGGTAAGAAATTGCTTTTTAGGCCAACAGTACTGTACTGCCTCTTGTTCTGAAAGAATGTGTGGCCCCGTAGTATGTACCTATGATTTATCCTGCTGTACCGTACACACAGGGAATTGGCTTGACTTTATAATATCTGTCCAGCTGTATTCTTAGATCAGACTGTAATGACGCACAGCCATCCTCTAACCTTCAGTCAAAAAACAGAGGTAGTCCAAAGGGATTGAGCGAAGTCTGATATCCCACCTGTGACCCAGAGGGTGACAGGACTAACAGAGTATAAAGGATTAGTTCAGATAAAATCACTTTAGCTATCAGATCTATGAGACTCAAGTCTCCCTGATACCCTCCATGTAGGAATAATGACACCTTGGTGAAGTTTCCAGTAGTTTATTCATTTACATAGGTAGATGGATGAGTGTTAGAACACACATGCTTTTATTCTATCAACTTTCTAAGTTTAGAAGCACAATATTTAAAATGTGTCCCTATTTTTGGGCCATTGTCCCTACGTTATTTTAAGCTTTCTACAGATTTCTTGTGCTAAGAGGTTCAGATGTATGTTTGTGCATTTTCACTTTGTTGGTAACTAAAGAACCCATTGTGTTAGGTTGGCATAATGGTTAAGGAGTTTACCTTACAGACACAAGGTGCAGGGTTTAGGCTTAAAATGGCTCACAAGAGCACTTAGCCTAGTACTAATCTATGAACCTATGAATCTATGAGTCCCACAGGGCTTTGTCCTGGGTCCTCGCCTTTTTGATATCTACTTCTCTGAAGTTCAGGCCAACACAAAGGGACTCTGGCTGACAAAGTTTGCAGATGATTGCAAGTTGGGAGTTATTATTAACTCCGCAAGTGATGTTGACATTCTACAGAAAGGCCTCACTGAGACCAACAACTGGTGTCAGAATCATGGCCTTAAGCTCAATGCCAAAAAATGTGTCATCATCCCCTTTGGGAAAAACCCAGTTCCCATGAATTACCACATCAATTGTAGTCCACTGAACACAGAAGGCATTATAAGAGACCTGGGAACACAGGTTGACAGCAACCTCTCTTTTGACCACCACATTACCACTGTGATCAGGAAGACCTTCTATGTGGCATATCTCATTACTAAGGGTTTTGCATCCAGGAAGAAAGAGGTCATTGTCTCCCTCTACTCTTCTCTCATTAGGCCAGTCATTGAGTACAATACCCCATTTGGCATGTACCTAACTAGACACCTACAACAACTGGAGAGGCCAGAAAAGTATCTCACAAAGATGATCCTAGGCCTTAAACACTTTTCCTATATGGACAGACTCAGAAAAACTTTAACTATTCTCTGTCTCATATCGCCTACTTCGAGGCAATCTCTGCTTGACTTACAAAGCCATGTCTGACCCAGCTCTTTTAGAAATGCTACATCTAAAGAAATCCCAATCCCTCCGCACCACACGCTCCAGAGACCTCAAACTTATTATCACAAACAACAGAACGTGCTGGAGGGACAGGTTCATAACCCAGAGACTGCCCATGCTATGGAATAGTCTTCCTATACATGTCAAACAGAGCACCTCACTGGCTCTCTTCAAGAGAAATCTTGATAAGTTGATGAGAAATAGAAAATTCACCCCAGGATCACTCCAGTGGCTCTACTCAACAGAGGCACTGGGAAGTAAGGTCAGGTGGCACGATGCTAGGGTAATCCTATGGGCTAGGCTTGTAAAGGCTCCAGGGTCATTAGCCTAGTACACACTTATGAACCTATGAACCTATAAACATGAATAAATGAGTCCTGATGTGTCACCAATGTTGTCATGTGTTTATTAGTTCTTGTCTTGAAGTTAGTAACAAAAAAATACACATAAGGGGTAGGTTTAGTTGTTATTCCTAAGCAGTTATCTATTTCGCTATTTGTTTGCAATGTCCAGCATTCTACATAGGAAGGACTCAGTGAAAATTAGCTCAAAGGATTTATGAGCATTATTATGAGATTTCACAAAAGAAAGAATCTAATGTGTTATATAGACATTCAAAAATATATCCTGGGCATACATTTACGTGTTCAGTGTCGCATCAAGTTAAAAGGGATCCCCGGGGTGGGACTTGGAAAATATATCTAGAACAGAAGGAAACATGGTGGCAAATATTTTTAAATGCTAGTTTTCTACTTGATCTTAATGACATGATCTCCATTTCTGGCTTTTTAAAATAAAAGTTTTTGATAGGCAGTATGGTGTTTAATACATTTTTTTTATTGTTTAACCAATGTTTATATATTGTTCATATTGTTTTTATTTTTATTTTTATAGTATGGCTATGTATACATAGGTATAATGCATTATATTGATTGGCAACTAAAGGTTTACTTAGTTTTAGTAATTGCTATTTTGTCATTGGTTGCTGGTCTTTATACATTTGGGGATGTGATATAAAAGAGTTAATTTTTTAACTAACAGTGTCTGATGAAGTTTGGTGATTGTACTAAATGAAAGCGCTCACAATAAACGGTTCTTTTGCATTTTTGGTGCTCCATATTTTTTGCTATTACCTACTGCTGTGCTTTTGTGGTTCAAAAGTCAGTAATCTTCCACTGCTACCATCATGTAAACTTTCCAACTAGGGGTAGGAGTACCTCATATAAAGTGCACATCAATATAAAGTAAGCCTAAAAAGCAGTACGGCATCCACACCTCAGTGGCTTAGATCATCTTTCTATCATGTTGATGCTTGCTTAGAAACCTCTTCTGGTCAGTTAGAAATCCATAGTGAAACAGATTAAGATTTGGACTGAGGGAGCAATTTTCAGCTTTTCAGGATTGTTTTGAGTGTACAAACTGTAACATTTTCAAGGAGGCAGCCACAACAGACCAGCACATCAACCTTGAATTGATGATGTCACAGAGATCAGAAGCATCATCACAAGAGCTAACCAAAAGCCATGTCTTATTAAGGTCTGTGATCTTCTGAAGGCATAAAATTCCACATTCAGGGCTAATGACAGGGAAGCCTTAAGTGTGGCAAAGGAAAACCTGAAGAAAGGCATAAAGATTCTAAAATGGAATATGGGGGGAAGATACTAAACCAGTCTGAGGACATGAGGGATACCAATGGCTGTGGGCAGGGATTACAACAAATTATGGACTATAAAATGAGAAATGCACAATGGGATGATAATACTGACTTCCTAGACAGGCTGAATACCTTTTTTGGAAGATTTGAAAAGAGGAACATCACAACTATGCAAAGGTTACACAGACATAGCAGCATGATGCAGTACTCAGCCTTCGCCTGATGGAAGTAAACATGGTGCTGCAGAAAGTCAGTCCCAGAAAGGCAGCCAGTCCAGATAATATCTTGGGTAAGGTGTTAAAGAGCTGTGCAGACCAACTATGTTCAGTACTCATGGATATATTTAGCACCTCACTTGGCCTAGCAAAGGACCCTTCATGTTACAAAATAATGAATATCATCCCTCTACCCAAAAAAGACTCACCGTCCAGCTTGAATGACTTCAGGCCTGTTGCACTGACATCTACAGTTATGAAATGTTTTGAGAGGCTAGTCAAGAAACACCTGTCTGCAGAACTACCATCAACTTCTGATCCACTGCAGTTTGCCTACAGAGAAAACAGATCCACGGCTGATGCAATAGAGGTCGCATTGCATCTTCCTGTTGAGCATCTGGAGAGCAAGGACAGCTATGTGAGAATAATATTCATTGACTTTAGCTCAGCATTTAACACAATTGTTCCTATGCAATTGGTAAATAAGCTAGTACATCTGGGTATAAGCAAACATCTCTGTAATTGGATCCTGTTTAATTAACAGGCCACAAAAGGTTTGTGTGGGCAAGAATACCTTTAGGAGCATAAGTCCAAATATATATATATATATATATATATATATATAAATAAGTCCAGTCTCACATAGACCTACCACAACAGCAAACCAAACACATAAACACACAAAAACATACTTGGAGGCTCTAAATAAAAATCTGCCTTAGCAGCAGAGACCTCCAAAGCAGACACCCAAGCAACCGCTACCCCAAAACAAAACACGTGCAACACATAGCTCACAAAGCCATTGTGCCGAACAGTCACAGCCCTTAAGGCTAAACAACACACCTGATACACTTGTAATACAGGCACACTGACGTCCCACTCACCAGGCTGAACAAGGAGAAGGTCACGGTGAGCTGCCTGTCGGGCGCTAGGATCTGCCACATAACACAAGCACTCAGGTCATTCCAAGGCAAGTACAAATATGACTCAGACATTGTCCATGCTGGTGTGAATGACCTGAGACGTACCTCCCTGGACTACATGAAAAGAGACATAGAGGAGCTCTCTGAACATGTAGCCCAGGCCAGTATGACCATGACCTTGAGTAGCATCTTACCCTCACCAAGAATGATGCCATAATATGAAGACAAGATGATCAATTTCAACAATTGGCTTAAGTATTGGTGTCATTCAAAGGGGATCCAATGCCTGTCAGCCTGGGATGACATGCTCGACAAGCCACGATGCTTCGCTAGGGACGGCTTGCACCTGCCACCCCCTGGGCTTTTGGATATTGGCAAAGGCTCTTGCTACCCCCATAGTGCCTTTTTTTGGCAAGGCTCAAAAGACAAACCCACCTCCATAGGTATCACAAGGGATAAGAAACTAAGAGTAATGCTACTCAACGCCAGAAGTCTAAACCTCAAGATGCACACACTCAAAACTCTCCTTAGCATGGAGAACATCGATATCTGTGCAGTAACAGAAACCTGGTTCAAGGCTCCTGAGAGCACCCCAGCACTACCAGGTTATACCTCATACCATGCTTTTCAGCCCCAAAACAAAGGAGGGGGAGTATCAATATTCGTCAAAGATACCCACACCTCCAGGTTGGTGGCACAGCACGAAGCATCAGAGACTATCCATGTGCAACTAACAGTGGGTAAAACTGCCTTCCAGTTTATAGCCTGCTACAGACCACCCTCCCAAACCCAGGAATCCCACTCGGCCTTCCTGAGAACACTGGAAAATATAAAGGTCTCTCCAAACACCATTATATTGGGCGACTTCAACTACCCAAACATAGACTGGGAGCATTACTCTAGCTCCAACACCCTAGCCCAAAGGTTCCTAGAATTTATAAACTCAAATGCTATGGAACAACTTGTTACCACTCCCACAAGAGGGGAAAACATACTGGACCTGATCATCACCAACATGAGGACTCTATGCTCCAGACCAGAAGTGTATCCCTCATTGGTAAGATCAGACCATAAACTAATCTCACTGGATATTCACATCCCGACTCCACCCCCTGCCCTGAAAACCACAGTGAAAAACTTCCCTAAAGCAAATTTCACACTCCTCAAAACCGAGGTGGAATCCTTCAAAGCCCCCGGGCCTGTGGAAAATACGGCCCAGACTGCAGAATCCTTTATAAATGCATTCTATGAACACCTTCAGGAATGCATGGATCATGCAATCCCAAATAAAACCAAGACCCAATCCTCCAAAGGCAGACGTCCTGTCTGGTGGACCCCAGCCATAAACAAACTATACAATAGAAGGAGGAAGCTACTACATGATAGAGCAAAATCCCAAAAAGGGAATGCACCTCTGATCAGTATTAGCAAAAAATTATGGGCACTCATAAAATCGTCTAAGGCCAGCTTCGAGAGAAAAATTGCACAGGACACTAAGGATAATCACAAGGCTTTCTTTAGTTATGTTAGGAACCTGGGTGGGAATTCCCAGATATGTTGAGAATTAGTCCAAAATGACAAAAAATACACAAAACCCACAGACATGGCCAACATCCTAGCTGACAGGTTCAGCACAAACTTCTCCCCCCCTCCCCACCAAAAGGGCAAATATCTATCCCAGCAGAGTGCTGCCCCCCTGACATCTCAGATGCTCAGGTAAGAGTTGCCCTCTCCAAAGCAAAAAACACAGCATCAATGGGACCAGACGGTGTCCCGGGCTGCGTCCTACATGAACTCCAAGAAGAGCTAAACCCAAACATAAAACTACTGTTTAATCTCAGCCTTACTACAGGATATGTACCCAAAGAGTGGCGTACAGCAACAGTGGTCCCTCTCCACAAAGGTGGTGCCTCAACGGATTCTGGAAACTATTGCCCTATAAGCCTGACTAGCTTGGTCTGCAAAGCTATGGAAAGGATCATCATGGACCTCATAAATAAAGATATTGGGGACCTACAGACACTGGATCCTACCCAGTTCGGCTTTGTTAAGGGCAGATCCTGCCTCTTAAACCTGGTTGATTTCTTTGAAACAGTCACCAAGGCCATTGACGAGGGGAAGGTCATCCACACAGCCTATCTGGACCTCGCAAAAGCCTTCGATACAATACCCCACTCGGGCATTATAGATAAGCTCACCAGCTTAAATATAAACCCCTGTGTCACTAGATGGTTTGCAAACTGGCTCAAGGACAGAACCCACATGGTTAGAATTGCTGGAGCCAAGTCAGACTCCAAACCAGTTACAAGTGGCATCCCACAAGGCTCAGTCCTGGGACCTCTCTTGTTCGGTATATATTTCTCGGAGGTACAGGCCAACACGGAAGGACTGTGGCTGACCAAGTTCGCAGATGACTGCAAACTGGGCGCCATAATCGACTCTCCAGCCGACACAAGCATCCTCCAAAAGGGCCTCATAGAAACAGACAACTGGTGCCAGAGCCATGGCCTCAAGCTAAATGCCAAAAAGTGTAGAGTCATCCCCTTTGGCAAAAACAAAGTGCCCACAAATTACCACATAGGTGGTAATCCATTAAGTACAGAAGAAGTAATTAGGACCTGGGGACCCAAGTTGATAGCAATCTCTCATTTGACAACCACGTGGTCAAAGTGGTTAGAAAAACATTTTATATAGCCCACCTAATCATGAAGGGATTCACATCTAGATCAGGGGAGGTCATCGTGCCTCTTTACTCATCCCTCATCAGGCCCATAATTGAGTACAATGCCCCTTTTGAGATGTACCTTGCCAGACACCTGCAGCAACTGGAAAGACCCCAAAAGTACCTCACCAAGAGGATCAAAGGGCTCAAACAGATGCCATATGCTGCCCGGTTAAAGAAACTCCAGCTCTACTCAGTGGCATACCGCCTGCTCAGAGGCGATCTGTGCCTGATGTATAAAGCCATGTCCAACCCGGAATTAATGGACATGCTGCACCTCAGAAAATCCAAATCCCATCGAGCTACACGCCCAAGAGACTTGAACCTCAGCACTGAAATAAATAGGACGTGCTGGAGGGACAGATTCATAACCTAGAGGCTCCCTTCACTCTGGAATAAAATCCCAGTCCAGGTTAGGCAGAGTCCCTCATTGACTCTCTTCAAGAGGAATCTTGATGAGTGGATGGGAAATCATAGGTTTACCCCTGGTATCACTTCTGTGTCACTGTTAGACAGAGGCACAGTATACTAACCTCGAAAAAGGGCATAGCAAAATTAATTTAAAATGGGTGGCGAAAGCCAAACACACTCTGGCTAGGCTTATAAATGCCCTAGGGCAGATAGCCTAGTATGAACCTATGAACCTATGAACCTATAACACTCAGCACAGGTGTTCCTTAGGGTTGCATTCTCAGCCTCCTGTTGTTTACTATCCTAACCAATGACTACACAGCAAACTTCAATACAAATCATATTTTCAAGTTTGCTGATGCTACCACAGTCATGGCTCTCATCAGGATGGAGGGTGAGAGTGCATACAGAGAAGAGGTTAATGCACTAATTGCCTGGTGTGCAAGAAACAGCCTTGACCCGAATGTAAGTAAAACAAAAGAGATCATCCTAAATTACAGGAAGAGGCAAACATGCCATACACCATTCCTGATCACTGGAGAGAAAGTGTAAAGGTGAAGCAGTAAACAGTTCCTCAAAGTACATATCTCTGACGCTCTCTCTTGGTCCGGGAACACCTGCCACATAGTGAAAAAAAAGCACACCAATATCTCCACTTCTTGAGAAGACTCAGAAAGGTGAAACTACCATTGTTAACACTGTCCATCTTCTACAGAGCCGCAATTGAATGCATCCTAATAGTATGGTATGGGAGCTATTCAGTCCCAGGTAAGAAATCCCTGCAGAGAGTGGTGAGAGTTGTCGAGAGGATAACTGGCACTCATGTGCCCACAATATAGGATCTTTATACATCAAGGAGCTGAAGAGAGCCACCAAAATACTAAATGACTCAATTCATCCTGCAGTCTGTGTATGAGCCTGTCATCAGGTAAATGATACTGCAGTATTCGATGGAGGACAACTAGATTCAAAAACAGTTTTATCCGAAGGTGATCAGATTTCTTAACTAAAACATTGGGTCTGATCATTGACAGGTTAGACTGTTGGGACTTCCCATTCACTGTGAGATATTATTTTAGCTATTATTTATTAAGCCCAACCAACCATTATTATTTATAATGCTAACCCAGGTGCAATATTTTTTTCTTCAGCTTCATAATGTGGTACATGGTTCATGTGCAATACTATTACTTGAACTTTGCTGCTAGATGTGTGTTTTTAGTATTTTAACAAGTGTGTGTTTCTAGGAATATATGCAGCTATATACTTAAATGTTGAGTTGATTTATAAGATGGTGGTAGTATTATTATATGTTGTTTAAAGTTTGTCTTTCTATGTATGTGATTCTAAAGAAAAAAATCTCACCTACTAGTTCTTTTATGCAATCATCTGAAGTTAGGATACCCCAGTTGGAAAAAATAACATGAGAGACCCACATTTAGTTATAAAAATAAAAAGTCTTTAAAGCAACATCTGTGCTATAAGGACAACAGGGAGGCCGTAGTCACTAGACAGACCCCTATGGGGACTCGCTCTTGTGGGTGGTGTAAGTTTTGCTGTCATATAGACACATCACATGAGTTCAAACACCCTGTTTCTAACCAGATTTTTTTCTTTTAGTCACTGCGAACTGTAGAACTAAGAACTTGGTTTATCTTGCCACCTGCAAAGAATGTACTAGTTTTTATTTGGGGAAGACTAACAGGATGTTTTATGAAAGGATTAAGGAACACACTTATGCAATTAGGAAAGGTGATTTTACCAATGCAACATGTATTTGAGTCTGGCTTAACACAGTTTTGGTTTTAAGGCTGTAGAAGTTATATCTGAGGATTCACGGGCGGGGGGAGGGGGGGGCGTGACCTCAGGAATTTTACTGAGGAGGGAGAGTTGCATTGGATTTTAAAGCTTTTTGCTGACAAGAAACCTGGACTCAATGACAAGGTTTCTTTAAAACCTGTGCTGAAGTCCAAGGATTTACCTACATAATTACTGCCTTCATTTGATAGGTTAATTGATTGTTTTAAATTATAATGTGGCCTTGTTATGTGAAATGTTTGTCTGAAGAAGCACTTTGTGTGAAAGTGCTCACCTTTTTTACTTGCTATTTTGTGGTTTTATTAAAGGACTTTACTTCAGCTTTGTTACTGGGATTTTCTTCAGTTTTTGCTACTTTGTTCTGCTGTTTGTGAAGGCTTCCCAGTCAAGCTCGTTGGAGGTTTGTTTTTACTTTTTTGAGTAATGAAAGTTGTCCCAAATAACACAGATCAAGGTGTGAAGTAAGAATGGTTTCTTGAAGAAAATTTATCAAACACAAATTTGCCTCAGTGATGAAAAAGAGGTAGCTATGTTAATGTGCACATAACTGTGAATAGTCCAGTATCAAGGTTGATTATCCAACCCCCTAATTCCTGTCCACATTGGTTTGTACACATAAAGTCCTTGACTCAAACTACTAACTACATGTGTAGGTATGCTATACAAAACAGTATTAACTGCATGTGCCATAGGAGCACTCTCAGAACAAGAATCAGAGAACACCTATTCGACTACTAAGAAATACCCAGTGCAGCTCAAGGTGTTTGTCCAGCATGAAAATGGATAGAAATAGGTTGATGCAATTTTGTATGCATCACATCAGTACACTGGCATAATTATGTCCATTGCTGGAATTGAACAGCTTCCTATGCAAGTCCACCAGCCAACAAAATGTGTATTAACTACATAGGCAAGCTTTTAACACAGTTGTGATACACAACCCATGTGAAGTTATGACAGCATATCATTGTATTGTGAAAATTTTGTTTGAGGTAAATGTGATGGGTGACACCTCTCCCACTTTAACTGCATACATGGCAACTGTGACGGATGTCATTCATGCAAAGCACTATACTGCCATGCAGTGATACTGTTCAGTTATTGCAGAGTTTGAACACTTGTCAGTGTAACCACATAACCTACAAGATATTGTAAACTAAACATGTCATAGGAGAAGTTTTACTTAAATTGTGATATACTGTCTATTTGAAGCCATTACATCATCTTATTACTATAAGGCATATGAGGCTAGAATTTGGTTAAAATAGTTCTGTGATCTGTCTTCTTGTCACAAAATTTTGCATATTGCTAGGTATCAAAACATATGTAAGAACCAAAATGTGCACGGTCACAGAAAAACTGATAAAAATAATAAACCACTACCATGGCTGAAATAACCACAGCAAATTAGCATAGATCTTCTTTAATCACCGCTTTCGTCAACAAGACTTAATCAGAAATATAAAAAATGCACATGACACACTGTTTAAATACTCTCTACATAATTGAGTAACACTCCATTCAATTAATACAATAAAACAATTAACTAATTAAGCTTTGAAAAAACACCATAATCAATTCTTAGCATATACTCTACGGTCTTTTAAAAAACATTTAATATTAATTATACCATTTAATCCTGGCATTCTATCTGCTTTTAAATGTATCTGCTATTTGGTCTCTCTCTGTTCAAAATAATTTTTAAAACTACCCCCTCTCAAACTCAATATTCCTTGTTCCAAAACTGAAAATAAAAATATGTTCTCTAATCCTAATATACAAATATCTAGTGGTCATGCCTACATAAAATGTTTGGCATTGACTACAAACTGCTATATAAACCACGTCCTGACTTTTGCAAGTAAAAACTCCTTTGACAGGAATAGTATAGGAAATATGGGGCAATTCAATGTATGTCCCTTTTAAAATATATCTGCATATATTGCACGCATAACACTTATACATACCTAACTTTCTATTCTTGGATGTCTTATTCATACTAAATGAATCTCTGCCTTTTTCAAGCAACATCTTTAGACTATATTCATTTCTATACACAAATTTTGGTCTCGATCCCACTGCTTTTAATAAATCATGGTTCCCTTCAACAATCTTCCAATTTTTCCCACAACATTATGAATAATGCCCCCATCAGTAGTCATGGGCATATCCAAACAAAAATGTCTTTCTTCTAAGTCTGATATGCCATTAACCTTAGGACCTGTTTTAAGTGTTTGTTTTAAAATGGGTGGATACCAAACTTATCTCCTATCCATTACATTTTTCATCTGTTCATCTAATAAACTTTCATCATATCCATGGTCTATAATCATTTTTTAAATACAAGAAAATTCTTCTTCTAGAGAATGATCTTCACTAGTCATTCTACTAGCTCTAATGAACTGTCCTTTAGGAATATTATTTTTAATAAATTTTGGATGTTGACTAGAATAGTGTAAATAACTATTCATAAAAGTAGTTTTCCCATGGATTCAACTAACAAATGTATTAATAACTGTGTCCCACTTTAGATTAACATCCAAATAATTAATGGACATACCGACTTCCTCCAATAGTAAATTTTAAAAAGGAAGAAGATACATTTAACTGATCAACAAAACATTTAACTTGTTCTGGTCCTCCTTCTATAATAAAGACCAAGTCATCAATAAATCTCTTATAAACTAGAACATGAAAGGTATCTAAAAAACTTTTCAAAACATGTTCCCACCACCCCATAACTACATTTGCATTACATTTACATTTGGTTTTAAAATATTTTTATTTTCAGTTTTGGAACAAGAAATATTGCGTTTGAGAGGGGGTAGTTTTAAAAATTATTTAGAACAGAGAGAGAGAGAGAGAGAGACCAAATGGCAGATAAATTTAAAAGCAGATAGAATGCCAGGATTAAATGATGTAATTAATATTAAATGCTTTTTAAAAGACCGCAGATTATATGCTAAGAATTGATTATGCTGTTTTTTTCAAAGCTTAATTAGTTAATTGTTTTATTGTATTAATTGAATGGAGGGTTAACAGTGTGTCATGTGCATTTTTTATATTTCTGATGATGTCTTGTTGACGAAAGTGGAGATTAAAGACAATTTACGCTAATTTGCTGTGGTTATTTCAGCCGTGGTAGTGGTTTATTATTTTTATCAAAACATATGTGTTACATAATGCAGTCATCACTGTGATGTTAGAAGAAGAATCATACACGATGTGTAAATTTATCATAGATTCTAAATCATGTCTTACTGAGGCAACAAGGTACAGAACATTGTATCATTTCCTCATACCACAAGCAAAGGCTTAGTCCAAGGTGTAGAAAAAGGCACATTTCAACAAATTGCATCAGCAGTGCTCAACAGATGAGTAGTCTGTCCTCTTCTTCTTTCGGCTTTTCCTGGTTAGGGGTCACCACAGCAGATCACCTGTCCACTCATGATTGGCAATAGAGTTTTATGGTGTTGAGTTGCCAGCCCGGCGCCCAACCTTCCACGGAAGGCACACACATGCACACACTCACGCCTAGGGCCAATTTAGAGTATCCAATCCACCTACAGCATGTCTTTGGGATGTGGGAGGAAACCTTAGCACCCGGAGGAAACCCACGCGACCACAAGGAGGACATGCAGACTCCACACAGAAGGCACCCCAGCCAAGGATCGAACTAGAGAACCTCTTTCTTTGAGGCAACAACGCTAGCCACTGCACCACCGTGGCCACCCAAGTCTGTCCTAAAGTTCAGAAAAATTATTGAAAGAGAAATCTCCAGCTAAACATGTACATATCAGATATTTGGTTGACAACATTGTTACTTACATGTACATTCACACTTATAATAACACAACTGAGTTTAAAGAGTAATGCCTAGTTTCAAATAGACTACCTGATTAAGATCACAAGCTAGAGAACATTGCATTAATTGGAAGTACAACATGAAACATCGTTTTACAACTGTGACACTGTACATTTGAAAGGATGACATTAGCATGGTTTTAGTAGGATGGTGTGTCTGATAAAAAGGGTATAAAAGTGTTGTGACAGTCAACTAACAATGTACAACTACATATCATATCTGTAGTTGAAGAGATTTTTACACACGAGAGAAACACACACGCAAAGCAGTCATTCACTGCTGCATTTGAACCACCTACCTATCTAGTTACAGAATCTACAGAACATAGTATCAACAGGAAACTCCACAGGAGAAGCCACATTTTATTTATGAAAAAGTGCACATTTGAAAGGATAACAGCATTGTGTTGCATGGATCATGTTTTAGATAAACGCCCAACAGACTGATGTGGGAGTAGTCATGTAGTGTAAATGTGTCTTGTAAGTGGAAACCTACACAACGGATGTTCTAATGCAACAACTTTGACATGACAGTTCAGCCACATACACACACTCATAATATTTATGCAATGCTTTATTTGAACCATCTACTAGTGTTGTCACCTCACAGTAAGACGTTGTCCTGTTCGATTCTCAGCTAAAGCGTCTTCTGTGTGGAGACATGTGTGAAAGGGCGTACCTTCATTGAAGGTTGTGCATCAGGGCTGGCAACTCAGCACGTAAAAATCTATTGCCAATCATTAGCAGACCGGAGTTCCGCTGTGGCGACCCCTAACCGGGAAAACCCATAAGACACAACAACAACCTATTTACACAACTTAGAGAATATGTTATCAAATGCAGATGTCACAGGGGAGGTCTGACTTCTAATGGGAAAGAGTGCGCTTTTGACAGGCTAGCCTCATGAGTGTGTTGCAGAGAGGATGTTTGTGGTAAAAGTGGCATTAGGTGAGGGGGAGTCCTCTCCCACTGTCAATGTTTCACCTGAGTTGATGTAGATACAACACATCTGTCAGTTAAGTTCTACATAACTGAAACTTCGGACCCACACACAAGCAAGTTCACCAATGCTGGATTCAAATCTTCTCCCTATCTAGTTACACCACCTAGAGAACACAGTATGAATCAAAATGCAACAGAACACTTTTTAATTTTAATAGGAGAGAGTACATTTTTGGCAGGATGACTTCATCAGTGTGTTGCAGAGAAGATGTTTTTTGCAAAAGTTGGATAAAGTGCAGAGGGAGCTGTGTCCAATGTTAAAGCTTTCTCCTGAGTGGAAGTGGACACATCACATCTGTTGCTGAAGCTTTACTTACTTGGCACTAGAATCACATATATAGACACATACACACACACACACACACACACACACACACACACACACACACACACACACACACACACACACACACACTCACACACACTTGCACACATTCAAATTCACAACTGTAAGATTCAAACTACCTACCTAATTAGTTACACAATCTAGAGTACACAGTATGAATTGTAAGCACCACAAGAGAAACCTGACTTTAAAGGTGTGAAAATGCACATTTGTAAGTATTAACGCATCAGCGTCTTGAAGAGCAGCTAGTATGCATCACACATTTTGTGTGTCTGGACAGGCTGATGTAACAGCAATGTGCATAT
This sequence comes from Protopterus annectens, assembly GCF_019279795.1. Taxonomy (NCBI): domain Eukaryota; kingdom Metazoa; phylum Chordata; order Ceratodontiformes; family Protopteridae; genus Protopterus; species Protopterus annectens. The sequence continues at coordinate 35,980,674 of NC_056736.1, read as the reverse complement.
CCCACATACATACTGCTCTGATAACATCTATATACTGCCATTCATATACGTTGTGTTACAGTGAGTGACATATACCTGCTTCACAGTTTGGTGTTTCAATGACAATTAAAATAGTAAAACATTTGATTGTCATGCAAGTGTTTGTGAAATTTCATCCAAGGATGATTGTATGCAAAAAGTAACAATTCCTTGTGTCACTATTAGTTGTATTGCCTCATGCTTGATCAATGTGCATTGACAATACAAACTAACATTTCCAAAATGTGACAGCACACTGCTGAATAACACTGATGGATTATGTGTGAAAAGGTTACACATCACTGAGCCAAAGTTACAAGTGTATGTGTTGAAGAGCAGACATGCCTTAACAGACTGAAAGAATTGAGCAAACATCACTGTGAAATCCAGATATCTTAGTCACAACATCCCATTAATACATGCAGAAGCTGTACAGCCCACTCACATAATTCCTTGTTTTAGTATATTTGTTTAATTCTCTCCCTGAAATGCACTGCTGGCATGCTCATCTGTGCAGCAGATGCAAAGTATTAGCAGATGCATAATCATATCTTTAGGTGGTGAAATTAGAAAGGAAATTAGCCCTAGTCAATGGTGCTCTGTCCAACCTTCACATAAATAAACAGTGTAGACATACAACCATGTCTGAATCTGATAAAATACAGAACAGATATCCGCTACTGCCATTTTGTCATGATTTAAACATCTGCTATGACAGTTGCAGTCCTTCTCTCCTTGTATGTATGATACAGGTGTATAGTGACAAAGTCCTGAAATATGGTGACTGTTCATGTACGTGTGCATGTTGCAATTGTTGTTAAATTGTATGTGTTCATATGACATGATTCAGTTCTATAGTCAATAATACATCTATAACAGATAGGAATGTGTCACAATGATATTACCTCCGATCATCAATGCAAACGCAACCTCATAAATCCCATCAGCCTCAGTGTATATCAACAATATGATCTGAATGTTAATATTGTGGTATGTATTGTAAACTGTGTGTTGTACTTATTTCTGGGAAGATATGAGCATGCTGTGAATGATTATAAAATACATGATGGAAAAAGCTTGCTATTGCTGGTGGAATTATGGCTTGTGAAAACAGCATTGAAGGAAGGAGGATTATTTCATCAGACAGAAGTAGTTCGAAAGGAGTAAGATTTGGAGACAAGCATTCGCATACAAGCATACAAAGAGACTGGTTTATGGTTCATTTCTGCACATATTTGTGTTGTGTTATCCTATATTTTCCGACCTATATAAAGTTACAAAACCAAATCTATGGCTTTTCCTATTAGCTACAATTGCCAATGATTGTCAGTAAATAGATGAAGGTAGTGTAATAGAGAGGAAACGTGATGAGAACATAAGGAGGACACTGTTGTTTACAAAATGAACATTGAGGAAGCATACAAACTTATATACATACTATTAAATATGTGAAAACATGAAATAAATGTATGGTTTATGTCTGGATTTAAACCATGGCAGTATAAAATAAAAGTGTACAGACAGGAGGATTATCTCAGCTTAATACATAGGAGCCCATACTTTCATAAGCTTAACTGACAAATTTTAAGGGACACTGTGAACATATTGAAAAGTGAAAATATAGGCATCAGCCAACATCACAGTAAGGGCAGGTTTAACATCCCAAAAGATGCATATAACATCTATCATCCTAATGCATATGTTACACTAACTGTTTTCAAAATCATAGTATCAGTCTGTATTTGTATAGCACAACATGGTTAAGCATATTTGTATGATGTGAACCATGCTAGTGGGCCAAAATTAAAATCTTCACGTTTTGCTATAAGATGTGAAATGCCATTTAATGTCACTTACCACTGGTGTGTGATGCCAAGCTCCACACAAAAGATGAGAACACTAAATGGATAGAGTTTGGGAGACAGGGATAGAAACATAGGGAGAGATTTGCTTATGATACATTTATGCCCATCTTTGGGCTGCGTTACTGTTCAGTTTATCCTCATAATTATTCAGGCAAGATCTGTATGAGACAGTGTTCCCAACAGGGACCAAGCAGATGAGTATAGTAGTAAGCTAAAGGTGTGTTAATAAAATGCATAGCCATAATTTACACACAAAGGAGTCATACAAAACATAGAGTAACACTTCTGCATACATTAGGATTCGAACCTTGACAGTATTAAAAAAACAAGTCTAAAGACTTAAGCATTATCTAACCATAACACATAGGAATTCCTATTTAAGTTCAAATCTGACAAATTGATGCAAAGGATAATGCATATATTAGTTTTCATTGCACTCATGACAATTGTAAAATCCCATAATGTGTACATTACATCCAGTATCATAATACTGCGGTGGTGCAGTGGTTAGCGTTGTCGCCTCACATCAAGAGGTTCTCCCATTCCATTCTCGACTGGAGAACCTCCTGTGTGGAGTCTGCATGTCCTCCCCACGGTCGAGTGACATTAAAGACATGCAGGTAGGTGCGAGTGTGAATGGGTGTGCCTTCATTGAAGGTTGGACGTCCGGCTGGCAACTTGGCACCGTAAAATCCACTGCCAATCATGAACAGACCAGAGTTCCACTGTGGCAACCCCTAACCGGGAAAAGCTGAAAGAAGACATCCAGTATTATAATAAATATGCAACAGCACAAAGTGATGATACAAAAGGGGGAACAGATAGAGAGATGGAGACAGGGATAGAAACAAAGAATGATTTTTTTTTCTGGGCCATTGTTTAGCATCTTTGTGATATGTTATTGTTAAGTTAAACATTAACTATGACTTTCACATATTTCAGTAGTTGAACCCTTGAGACTATGCCAAAAGCATTTTACAAACATGAATTATGTCAACACATCACACATGAAGGGCTACTTCATAACCTTAATTTTACAGAGCTGAAGTGACAGTCACAAAAGAATGAGGCAGGGGAGCATGTAGGCATCAGGGTTTTCACAGTAATGATAATGCTTACATGACAGAAGGTGTACATTACAGTCAGTACCATAAAAAGTGACCCAGTGCAGAGCAGAGATATGTTATTTTAAGGTGTTATGAGTTAAACAATTGTTGTGAAGCAAGGAATTTTTGGGCAGAATGCTTTCTAATGATATTTGTAGTTTGAACATGCTATATGGTATACACAGTCAACTCTGCAGCTTATTTAAGAAAAAATGATAACTGGCTTCTCATACCGCTATTAGTCTGTTTGTACCTAGTGCAGCAAGGCTTAAAACAGTAGCACGAAGGGCGCCAGAGTAATGTGTCTGAAGGAAAAAACTCACAAGATTTTGCCATATGCTGTGTTCTGCCATTTCCCCCCCTTGGTTACAGGTGCTGTTCAGTCCCAGGCATCAGTGCAATGCTAATTACAGAGACTGATGACACAGAATGAGGTAGAGACATATAGAGAGCAAGAGGGAGAAAGAAAGCAAGTAGCTTATTACAGAAGCAGGAAAATGGGGGCTCAGTATAATATCTACACAACAGCTAAACACAAAATAGTCTTACTAAAAGAGTCTGATATAGTTTTGGATTAGAACTCTTAAAATGATGCAACAAGCCATCTATAGATCTGAGCATTAGCTCAGGACACTACAATGGAACATATGAGGATAATCACGGTATTGTTTCTTGCCTCCACAGTTCCATGTACTGGAGAATTTCTTCACATATACACTGTAGTACTCTAACCATCTCTACCTGACTCTCAATAATAGTAGCCTGGGTCTCAACTATTCCACAGAACATCAGCTGCTTGTTAGACAAGGTCTTGTGTGTCTTCAGAGCTAACTGAGAAAGATGCCTTTGTCTACCACCCCTGTGTACAGGCATGAAAGTGGGTAAAAGTATTTCAGGCAGTTGTAGCTTCTTCCTATGGTTTGACCTATAAATCTGAAAGAGACATTGAGCTATGTCTTGCTTCCCACGTTCTAATTTTATTTCCTCATTGTGCTGAGTGTGATACCCTGTGTTACTAAGGAGTGATCCACCTCTTGCATGGTAGCCTTGCCAGTGCACGCTCTAACTGTATTTCACTCCACTGAGGCAGCTTCATAAACATAAGGGTAATGACATCATAACTGATAGCCTTTCTGCTCTCAACATTAGTCTGCTGTGTTGCATTACTGTATTAATTGTTTCTAGTGCTGACCATGTTACTACATACATAATTATGTTATTACTGTCACCTGTGACTAACACATCATTTAGTATAACACTTATGGTGGTTGCACTTACCAGGACAGAGGTAGTACTTTTGCAGATGTTAATAGAGTACACCTCTCAGTTGTACAAATTTTTACAGAATATCTTGATTTTCTGCCTCATATTTTTAATGTGTCCATCATAAAATGTGAGGTTTTCTGCCAAATCATTGAGGGTGGAAGTTACTATATAATGGCATACATTTGAGTTTCAGATTCCACATATTTCAGAAAATGCATGCTAATTTAAAATAATTATTCTAGCAATTTTCTACATTTATAAGAGCAATAATTAAAATCTGTCCCTGATTTTGGGCCTTTTTCCCTCCCATTATTTTTGGCTTTATCCAGATTTCTTGCACTTTGATTTTGAGAGGTACTAATACCTGATAAGGAATCATTTCATGGTTTCATATTCACAGTTACCTTACCTTCCAAGTATAAATGTACTGAAATTGCAAATGCCAGCAAAAGACTGACCTTTTGCACTACCTGTATGTGGATGTTGCAGGACTTTGAAATTACTGGCATCTGCTCCACTTCAAATAAATGCTGTATCCTCCTCTTCTGCATTATAATTATCACCTCAAAAAGAGACCATGTACTCTCCATCAGCTATTACTGGATGGACAGTGGAATACCTACTGCTGGTGCTATTATGGACAAATTGTATTCTGCCTAGTTTAGTCCATGCGCAGCTTACCATGACATTTTATCTTTTACTATACTGTGGCAAAGTGTGTTTCCTTCTCCCATAGCATTTACTTCAGCCACAACTAGATTCAACACATTTGATTGCTCTTGTCTGCTTTGACCCACCCCCTTTCCATCTGTGAGGATATGGTTTTCCTCAATGGTAAAATTGTCTTTCCTTTGCCTTGCTACCTGATGCTGTACCATATTTTCCCTAGAAATACAAGTTTTGCATAATTACTATACCCCTGTCCTGTCCAATTGTAATCCATTCTGTTTCATGCCTTTGAATGAGTAATTCAACATTATCAAATAAAAAATACTTGTATACAAGACAGGTTATCTTAATAACTGTATCAGTTTTGAAAATTTTTTGCTTTCTATTTTTCTATGTAATAATGCTGCTTACCTTGGTTACATGTAAGAATATGCACATTGTAATACAGGCCTATGATGACTATTGAAACAGTTGGATTAAGAGAATATGAAGTCATTTTTGTGTTTATTCCTCAAAATGTAGTGAAGCTGCCTGCACCCTGGTGCTGAACATTTTTATTGACAGATACCACAATCTGTAGCAATCAAATCCATTGATCTTAACATACTAAATATTACCTAAATGTTATTGTTTCATACAGCTAAGCCTGTAGGATGCATAAGATTTTCCTCATTTCTAGTAATTCAGAGGTAAATCCTGAAGTTGTGATAGTATCTCCAATGGTTAGAACCTATTTCTTGTTTTGATTATAACTGTACCTAGTATATGGAATTTGCTTTAATTCTCACTTTCTGTCAACCTTTGCAGAAATGCTGTGTCCAACTGCGCTCAATATGGTGAAATGAAAAAGATTCTAAAAAAATGTGGACAATTTGTGATATTCTTATGCAAATTAGGCATTTCAGCACTAAGAATTGCACTAGTACACATACACTAACAGCATTTATTTTCATATTAGATTTACCACTGCAGTGGATGAGCTGTGAAGAGCTCATGCATGTGCATACAAACTCTTACTGTCTCTGCTTTCTGGCAATAAGTGGTGCACTTGCTTTTACTCTGGGAATGCACCCGCTTTTCTGCACCCAGTGTGCACCAGTGCAGGGTATAAGCTGATAGACAGGATGATATCATACCTCAGTGGGTGTGGCTCACAGCATGGTTGTCTCCATTTAATGCATGTCTTTTAATTCTTGTTGAACCTGACATGGAGAAAATATCCTCTGTGAAAGTTCAGGGTCAAGCCCTAATTCTGTTGTGAAAAGGAAACAATCATGCTCCTTCACTTGTTGCAGGCATCATACCCAGAAAGGCTAAAAGCAGTGGACAGAAGCCCATGGGAAAAAAATTGACATCTGGACTCAGGAAAATAATTAACTACTCTGAATGCCATCCCCTAGACCAATGCAGGCAAAGATATGATTACCTATACAGGTGTAGCTGCAACCAACTAGACCAGTGAGTGACAGAGACTGAGGAGAGGTGGCCAGATCTTTGAACTAAGCATTACATTTCCATTTCTATTGCAGTATTAAATAAGTGGCAAATTATCTAGATTTATTAGAAAATTCTGCGGAGCTTACAAAGAAATGGCTACAAATAGAAAGTATGTCATACTTACCATGTTATGATTGTAAGTATTGTAAAAGTTTATGATTGTTAGTATATGCCATAAACTGAGGAAAATATTGTTGGCTCCTATTTCATTTGAGTATAAACACACAGAAAAATAATGTACTAGTCTAATAGCCGTACTATAATATGAAACATTCAGTACTGCTGTTGCCTATTTCAGCTGGTCCTACTGCTGTTTTTTTTTTGCTATGTTACCATCTTAATAGCGGAGTTCTTCTGATGGACCTTTTAGTCAGAAATGTGTTCACTTAATGCATTAAGTTATGTGAAACACTAAGAAGGGCCATTGCAGCAGCTTTCTGCAAGAGTGGTACTATGGAATTGAAGATTTCTAGTATTCTTCAAAAGATTTGCAAACGATACATGACAAGGTAACACGCACACACACACACCTGAGGGGGAGATTCTTTTTGAACTACATGATAGTGGTAAGAAATAGTGCATGTATATAGATATATGCCATCTGCACTGCCTATGGTCTTGATCAATGCCATATTTCTGCAGGTATTCCTACTGATGAAAATATCATTGAAATAGCAATTAAATATTAACAATGTAAAATGCACACATTACAGTGGGAACTTTAACTGAAAAGAATCAGTTCAGATTACCGATAAGACTAGAGACTTGTATTTAAATACAGCAATCCCTGCAAGATTCTGGCCATCTTGAAATTTTCTACCTAGTATGCTACCATTATACCTCTTAAGACATGTGGACAAGGCCAAAAATAATGGAGGGACAAAGGTCGTAAAATAAGAATGCTTTTTAAATATGTCTGTTACAAGCTTAGAAATTTGGTAGAATAACTGGTTTTGCATTAGCATGAATTTTCTGAAGGATGTGAAGTCTGAAACTCAAATGGCTATTACTTTCTAACTTCAGTCCTCAAAGATTTACCAGTGATTTGCCAGAAAAACATAATTTTATGAGAAAATGACCAAACATATTGCACAAAAATCTGAACATTCTGTGGAAACCTGGACAGTTGAGAGCTATGGCTGCCATAGCAGCAAAGTGTTTTCACCAATAACTGGACCAACATGTCAGTCACCATTCCCCATCAAAGGTATTTGACACATCTGAATGTATTCATTTCTAATGTTGAAAACTGCCTGTAACAATTTCCTTTCAGTGGCAAATAAGTCATTCATTTTTCTGGAGACATATATAGTATTGCCTTTACATAATGGATACTATAGTTAAACACTGGGAAGCCAATAGGCATAACTAACATCAAGTATCCTAATTCCAGTGCTGAAGCAGCTTACTACATTCACAGGGTCACATGTTCTACATGCTAGTACATGAATTAAGGGAGACAAAAGTGGAAGGGTAACAAACAAAACATTTACAACTATATTTTCAATCCACCAAAAGATATGTGGTGAAAGACTATACAAATTACAGCTCACAGTACAACAGCAGTTGCAGTTATTTGACGTATATACCACAGGCAACATTGTCATTAATCCCTTCCATTCTGTCTTATTTATTCAGCCTCAGATGAGACCAACGTGAACCACAGCCTCTGCTTGAGATAACAGGATATGCTACCCTCCAGTCCCATAAAAATGTTTTAGCATCAACAAGAATAGAAAAAGAAAAATAGATATGTAATAATAAAAAGTGAACCATGCATGTTGCTAAGTTTTAAAAGTCACATCAAAAAGTAGCCAGGCAATACATATTACTTCTGTAATTGAGGTTATGGCAGTAGAATATTATAAATGTATGACCTACAGCACTACTATGTTGTTACTGAGAATACCACAACTATATGTAAGGGTGTGCGTTATGCATCCCAGGAATGCATATAGTGATTTAGTCATAATCACGGAAATGCAGAATTTATTTATTTTACATTTGTTTGCCAGGAAAGTCCGACTGGGATAAGACCCATTTTCAGCGGAGGCCCGGGTAGAAATCTCCACATACAGAGATTATACAAAAACTTATACAAGAAATTATATAAAACTTATACAAGAAATTATACAAAAAAATATACAAGACATACAATACACCAGAAGTTACAGTCTATGCTATTATAGCTGGCCTTTGCATTATACAATCATCTGATATAATTCCTTATTATAATGTAGACATTGTAGTTTTTCAAAGTAAGCTAAGGAAGGGTTTGTAGGGGGAAACTGGATAGAAAAAGATGAGGTTCAAGATTATATAGACATGAGAGAGAGCATAGATTATGAGGTTGTCAGGGAAGAAAATGTATGACCAGAAGCTTTAAAAACTAGTTAGCATGGAGTAGTACAGGAACAAAGCCAGGAATCATTAAGATAATTTTTTAAGAATCCTTTTCAATTGGTTGGTATAATAATATCAAATATTTCAACATTTTCAGGGCAAACTGAACTCTTACTGAACAAGTACTTAGTATTTAATGTTATGCTACGTGTTATCATATATCTAATTGCTACCACTTTAAATCCACTGAATAAAAACATCATTGTTCTCTTTTTTTCTCTGTAATATTTGCTATGAAACAGTTTTTTTTCTTAAGTTTCTGCCTTTCCCTTGTATCATTTTCTCCATCTATAGATCCAAACGAACCTGGTTTAAAACATTCTGCTGATTCAGGGACTGCTTTTCAGTGTGAGAATGGTATCCACCACATGGGTACACCTGATGGAGCAGGCCTGCAAGCTAATAACATAAGCTGTTGGACAGACAGTGGGGTCCATTTGAATGTCTTCTTCTCTGGGTGCAAGAATCGCATACCTGGCTGCCTTCATCTACAGGCCACTGAAGACATTGGCCATCACAACATCAACATCACAGTCTCCCTAACTAGGAAGATTAGAACAGAGCACACAATGAGACTATACAGACTGGTGTGGCATTAACTGAGAGGGTATCATCATAATCCTCTTTGAGTCTGTCCATCATATGTACATCTGTCATCTATTCCACTTGTCAGGCCATCAAAGCATTCTTGTCAGTCTTGGCTGTGTCATACATTATCATAACCCTTATCTTATCTCTGTCCATATTTTCTACACATTCTTCCCTCGTTCCTTCCCCAACTTCTATTATATATAGTTGGAAAAAAGGGAGTCTATACCCATCAAAAAAATATAACCTATTCACTTCCATCTCTTTTATCAACTCCGTTTTTATGTTTCCTAGTCTGCTATCTACGCTTTTTCTAACTATTATCTTCTCTCCTTTCCTAACTTATAAAAGCCAGGACAGACTGCCCATGTAAGGATACCATAGTTCAAGTAATAGCCTGCAAAAGTTTTGATAAGATAATAGCCAGATGAGCTGAGTTTTAATCATTGCAGGCTCTTACTGAAAGTTTTTGATAGACAACTGTTTCTCCAAACTCACTGCTGAGTGATAAAAATATACAAAGATACTCATAAACCTATAAATAAGGTCAGCATGTGTACAAAATTGAGTCCATGTTGGATGGTGGTGCAGTGGCTAGCATTGTCACCTTACAGCAAAAGGTTCCCCAGTTTGATTCTTGACTGGGGTGCCTTCTGTCTGGATCTGCATGTCCTCCCTACATTCGTGTGGGCTTCCTACGGGTGCTCTGTTTTTTTCCCACATTTCAAAGACATGCATCTGGAACATTTCTCCCCAGGCTTGCACTGAAAATGGGCTGTTTCCTGGTAAACACATAAATAAAAATACTTACGTTCCTCTTAAGTAAGGTTGTACAGATTCTAATACACCAAACTGTTATGGGCATTCCTTCACAGCTGAAACAAAGGAACAAATCTGTGGATGAATGAAGCATGCTCAAGTCTAAAAAAGCAGAATATATCCACCAAACAGCAACCCTTCCTTGGTCTGTTGTTTGGCAGCTATATTCCTTCACAGCTCCGAGAACATCCAAAATAAGTGCTTTTAATTTCCAATTTACTTACTAGAACAAAGGCATAGTAATACTATTTTCATATTTGTGTTCTGTACATCAAAAAAGGAAAGCAATTTCTTTCTCCAATGTACGACACATAACCTGACCACATATAAAGTTCGAATTTGTCTGATTAGTGGTAGTGCTATTAGAAGGAATTTTTGCAGATAAGCTGCATGTTGAAGTTAAGGGGAGGAGCATGGTTAGGGATACAGTTAGGGTTAGCATATATTACTAAGGTAGAGCAGGAGCCACCTTAGTAATACATGCTAACCCTAATCCCAGCTCTGCCCTTGCCCCTAACCCTAATGTGCAGCTTACCTGAAAAATCTCTTACCATAATATTACCACTACACAAGAAAGCTTGAACACTCACTATACACATATATACTTACACGCACATATACAGACACACACGTGCACACACACACACACACACACACACACACACACACACACACACACACACACACACACACACACACACACACACACACACACACACACACACACACACACACACACACACACATTAATTCTATCCTCTAACCTAACACAAACACTAACTTTAAACATTCACAATCATACACACTAAGTATATCCCCTGACCTAACCCTTACCCTAACTCTAAAATACATACATTCAGACCTAGATTCTCAGACCCAGAACTTGCCTTTGACAATCATCCAAAAGTCACCCAAGCAACTATTTAATCAAATATCCTGTCACTGAATAAGTAGAGCAGTTCAGTTGTGTATCTCAAATGAGTGTCGATCAACTGCACTACACCAGAATTACTAAATGTAATCTTCTGGACTTTTTGCAGAAATACACTGGGATGTTTTTAATGTTTGTGCAATGTTTATTTGTATACTTTTAAAAACTCAGAATAACAGCAAAACACAGCACTGCAGGAACCAAAGACCCTTCTTTAGAAAATGTAAACAATATCCAAATAAACAGCAGGAGAGTCACCATGGCAAAAAGCATAAAATCATTTGCCTCGGTTCCCTTCAATAACACACATCACACCAAATGACATTTGATGACCTTTATTAAATTTCATAACATAGCTTTGATCACCAACTTTATTAATTACAACTATTCATGATATAATTGATACTAAATACAGCATAACATCCTTCTAATGTTAATCAGGGCAGCGTACCTACTCACACTGCCCCAGTAAGCAGCGTCCATACCTCTACTCACTTTACTTATGAAGCAGCGTCCCATCTCACTTCATACACCATTCACTGTAATGTTAATCAGGGCAATGTACCTACTCACTCTGCCCAACAAGCAGGGTCCATACCTCTACTCACTTGCTTTACTTATGAAGCAGCGTCCCAACTCACTTCATACACCATCCATTGAATTACCATCCACCAAATAAACACCATCCTTACCTCAGCTTGCTTATCTATTCAGCAAGCTTCCTCCAACTATTCATTTTCTTTCCCCAGATCTGAAATGAACATCCAGACATCAGAGGGGGAACAGAAGAGGGCAAGCCTATCCCTCTTCTCTGCCAACCAGCCTGACCAGGCTGTTCCCCCTCCCAAAATTGTTCAATCCACTTCCCGTAAAGGAAAAGGTCAAGCCAAACATCATTTGGTGTACAATAATTACCCGGACATTACCAGCCCTTGGCAATTACCCGGACATTACCAGCCCTTGGCAATTACCTAATGCTTACCAAAGCCTCACCTGCTACTGGAGCAAGAATACTCAACCCCAACCCCCAACACTACCCGAACCCCAGAAAGGAAGACCCCAGCTAACAATACAATGTGAAGTTCAATTCTGGTACTCCCCAACAATTTCAAGCAAACAAGACATTACCTTGTGACTACATATTCAGCTGCACTGCTGGAAAACCCCACTACCTACCCTTAGCCTTTCCCTTCGAAGGGTCTCTTCCCGTAAACTGAACACATAGCTCTAATATGCCTTAATAAGGTGATTACTCAGCCCTTCATTGTGCCCCATTCTGGTGGCAACAAAATCCATCCTATCAAAAACGTCACCTTTCAGACCCCCTTATCAAGCCATGGCATGATGCCTTCTGGACTTCAGCAATCTGCAAAGAAAAGAAAACAATAAATCCTATGTGCACACATACCAATAATTACTTAACATGGAGGCACTGATAAGGACCCCTGCCACCCCATCAAGTGTTTGCCAAACTTTGCACCAAGGTATGGAACCAACCCCCCCCCTTTTTTTTTTTACAACTCATATGCCCATAAATAAGAGCCGAACTTGTCTAGCTTGTAATCATCCCTGAGTCAGTAGCCTAATAACTTCCTATGATACTAAGAGTACTGTGATCCAAGAAGGATAATAGAAGCAGCATATGGAATAAAAATCGATGTTGGCTACCTACCACACATGATAAAGGCTACCCACAGAAATGAAGCCAGATGTTGTCTAGCTTATAATCACTCCAAAGCCAGTAGTCTAATAATGTCCTGTGATTCTAAGATTGTTGTGGCTCCACCCCACCCATAGCAACGTGCCTTAATGAACATTACATAAAATAAATTACTTGTAACCTCACTAAGCCCACTACCGAGTCCCAAACTCTTACCTATGGCTAAATGGCTGCAGCTCCCTTTAGTGGGAACAACTTTCCAACCTTGATCTAACATACTGACGGTACCACCACTTAAGCTTGAAATCAAAAACTCAAATGCCTGTCCTTCTCTGGATAGCAATGTAAATCCTCTACCAAAATCAACTTTGAAATACATTTACTTCAGCCAGTAACTGTTGCCCAGTTAAGCTCACCATGTGTAACCTCCTCGCTCGCCACTGCCTCCATCATCTGTGAACTCACTGTGTGGTGCCACCACTGGTACCCATGACTCCACCATCTGCAAAGAAAAGGACAAAAGTCAATCCTCTAAAATGTAAAGAGAAGGTTCCATCTTATACCCACCTACTCCAAATTATAGCAGCAGTGTTTCAAAACCCCCATTTCCATCAGTAACTGTTGCCCACTTGTGTTCCCCTTGTGTAACCTCCTCACTCACCGCTGCTTCCATCATCTGTGAATACACTGTATCACCGCAACTGGTACTCAGAACACAACCATCTAAAAAGAAAAGGACAAATTAAACTCTCTAATAGTAATGAGCAGGCTCCACCTTATACACACCTATTCCAAATTACCGCTGCAGTGTTCCATGACCCCATCTGCAAGAAAGAAAAAAACATGTAAAACATCCAAAATATGTCACACATTCCAAGGCAACTTCAAGGACAACCACTCCTGCCAACCCGGGAAGAAATATACCACTGCCACTCCCATCTATGACAAAGCAGCCATAACCAAATGGATGATGCTGAATGGTTTCTTAGTCACAGTCATGTAAGAGACAGTGTCAAGCAAATAGGATACAAACCACCTACCCATAAAATCCACATATTTGGAGAACTTTGCACTCTCCTCTATAAAGACAAATCATATTCATATCTAGTGTTGTCTCCTTGTTTGATTAGCTATGCATATAACACATTTATTTCTAGTGCAGTGCCTCTTTTATTCGTTTCTGTTTTGTCCTGCCTGTGATGCTTTTTTTTTATTATTATAACTTCTTTTTCATTCTCCCAAGAGCCATGTTCCTGAAATATTTGTGATTACTTTATTATTCTGCCTGTTAGTGATATAAGTAAAACATACCGTCTTTAAATCCGCTGTCTCAATCCATTGTTTTTTACAACTTTTTATCTACTTCTGTTCAAGTCTAGTTTCACTTAATGGTTTAAGTCTAGGCTTGGACCTCTCCCACCCGGATGGATATTTATTTTAACCACATGAAACTAGCTTTTTCAGAGCAGAATAGGGCATATGTGAATTATCTCATCTTATTTAAATGGTAAGAACAAAAGGATTATCGGCTTTTTTTTTTTTTTTTTTTTTTATATATATATATATATATATACACATCACATGTGCGGCAGCAACCTCCACCCCACAAAATGGCCATCACAGCTCCCTCCAGCCCCCACTACTGCAAAAAAGGCTGAGACAGATAATCCATAGTTTTTTTTTTTTTTGCTTCATTTCACAACATATAACCGTCTGCCTTTGGTGTGCTCGCTACCCATCCAAAACAGTCAAGGAAACGGGAACTATGAGGCAGACTGGAAAGGCAGAACTACTCCATAACAATGGCCCTTACTCGTGGAATCCTCTAAATGCCTGTGAACCTCCAGTGCTATCAGTCCTAGTAATATCTAGTTGGGTTGGCTAACAGAACATTTATCTCACTGTTTTGACTTGATTCTGAAATTGTGTTGTTATGGGCAGCAATTCAACAGTTTGAGCATTCTAATATTTTATTGTAATTTCAGTGATTATTACTAGATTTATTTATACCCAAGCCAACTTATTTTATTGCCATAGACAAAATGCACCCTGGGAAAGAAACTGCCAATGGCCAACCACCCTGCTGCCCAAAGCTGGTGAAAGCCATCAACAGGAAGACCCACAACTGAAACCAGCAATCCTGCACAAGCTCCACACAAAACCACCCAAAAAGCCACGGCCCATGGGCAAACCCATAACTGAAGTCACCAGAAGCCACCCTATTAAGCTTCAGACTTCCTTTCCCTCAGAAAATGCATATGAGTAGACCCAGCCCACTGAAACCTCTCCCTCTCCAGACCTCAGCCCCAATAAAAAAAAAAACAAAAAAAACACAGTAACTTCTGGCACAATTCCCCAAATGCCTCTCAAACAAGTCCTCTACAAGAACGCTCTCTGAGCTGCTACAAGAAAATCAGACATGCCACACAGCCTCAACTACTCCATCACTCAACAGTCCAATACATGTTCTTTGCTTTACAAACGTCATCAACCACTTCAGTACGACTCCACCAGAAAACCACATCCAAGTGCTTCAATACCTAGATTGCAGCATGAATGAAGGTATTATTCCCATGAAAGGTCATAATCAAATCCAGGCCTAGAGGAATGCCTGGACACTCCCGCAACCCTTAGAATTGAAAGCCGTCACTGCCACTGAGCATGCGCAGCAATAACAGCTACACTGCTTTGTTCAGAGCCTGGGAAACACTCGGGAATTCACCAAGGAAATACCTCACACTGGCCACGGCATGCTGACCCCCCCCCTGAAAATCCCCAACTCGAGTAGCAAACAAAGAACACAAACAGACGATGGAATCACCTCACCAAGTCAAGACTCCTCTTTTCCTCTCCTCCCTTCACTTTCCTTGAGAAAAGCCCTAGACAGACAAGGCGCACACTCCACCCCCACCGGCACAGCACCCAAAACCCACAGAGCCAAAAAACAAAACCCGCCAAACACACCTGAATGTCCATTGCCCAAGGAAACAGGAACTCCACCCTCCAGCAGCATCACCACAGGCAATGCAACTCATGTGCCGCAGCAACCTCCTCCCATGCAGACATCGCAGTCTCAACACCGCATTGGCAAACCTCATTGAATTTCAAGCCTCCCTTTTTTTTTTTTTTTTTAAACAACCATTTAGTGACAGTAAGGCACGTGCCTCCCATCATGCTGGCACAGGGTGGGTTTGCTCACACTCTGACAAACACTTGGAATATGTCACATGACAGCACACATTCTTAGAGTGCATGTACCTTGTGTCATCTCTGCACCTTCCACAGAGCCTGCGAAACCAGCCACCACCGCGGGAAACCCAATAAGCTGAGAAATCACATCCAGCAATGGCAGCCTCCATTGATAAATAAACAAAATTGTGCGGAACTCACAGAGGGAAGAACCTTCCCCCACGAATAGCCCACATCAAGACATCCATGGCAGTCTACACCCACCACCAATGAATACCAAACCCCCCCCCCAGGCAAAAGCATGGAACAAACTCCTTATCAAGCAGTGACCTAACCATCCCGCCACCAACAATAGTGCTAATGCCTCACAAGACCTTTCTAAACATACTGTTTCTCCTATTTTATACCTATATACATATAGAAGAGGGGAAAAAAAAAACCTACTCACAGACACTCTAAACCGGCAAGCCTTACCCGCCTCTTAGCTAACCCATCATTCCAAGGCCTACCTTACCACACCAGCACCCAAAGGTCGTCCTGGACGTAGGACCTGCAATAGCAAGTTCACGCCAAAATGTGACTGCTTAACCCAACTATACTAGACTAAACCTCTTAAGCCCCTCCCCATCATTATCTCACTTCCTCCCAACCATCCCTGCCTCCACTTAACCCTTTTACCTCCCCAACCCACTTAACTCCCCTTAATATTAACCTAACCCTCCTCCCATGAAGATGTCCCGGGACAACTTAGTTTGTTGCCAAACTTCATTTATTACTAACAGGATAAGCACTTTCAGAAAAAAATTTCCTTCATCAGATCCTAACTAGTTTTTCCTTTATGGTTATAGATACCATCAACAGTAATATCAGGGGTGGAGATTTGCAAAATGTTACTGAGGTAAGGGAAACATATTGGATAGCAGAACTACATGCACATGTTTTGCCAGGTTTAAATGCATTTACTCCTTTAAAACCTGTGCTGAAAGCTCGAAGACTGTGATCTGGTTATGTTAAATACATTTTTGAAGTTTTATATGTTATGTTTATGTCTTTTATATACTCATATATTTTATATATAATTTAGTATGTGTTTGCATGTATGCATATTTTTATTTGTATTGAGAATGTGCTATGATATATCAGGAAATGACATCTGCTGTTCTGTAATTTACCAGGAAATTACACGGGCCATTTGAGTTCTGCTGATTGGCTTATGACATTTTAAAAGTAGTATATTTAGTTATATGCGTGTCAGTTAATGATGGGATCTGATGAAGGAAATTGTTTTCTGAAAGCGCTTATCCTGTTATCAATAAATTATTTTATGCTTTTTGTTGTGGTAACCCTGCTGTTGATTGTTTGGATACTTTTAGAAACTAAATTCTCCAGTTCTCTCATTCTAATATTGTGCTGAAGTTGTATTCAGTCATTGATGCTAATAACTTGTCAATGAAGGGATAGGGACTGTTTTTTAGAAGAAATGGAAAATAAAACAGTATTCTTTTATTTTGTAGTGTGTATTGTGAATTTACTTTAAAGACATGGAGGTATTCTGAAAGATACCCATCATGACTGCACCATGCTAAGTATCACAGAAGAGTTAACAAGAAGAGGCATGATGCAGCTGTTATGTACATTGATGTTGACAAACAGCTTGCATAATGTGGAAATGGCTGTACAGAAAATTATAGCAACTGCATTAATGGAAGGTAATATACTACTGTAGGGGCTGCAATATGCTCAGTCATATGATGGCAATAGGAAATACAGTGAGGTAGCATGCCCAATGCTATGTGTGTACATATGCACGATGATTCACCTCCCACCTGCAAAACAGGCACTGTTGGTATGCCAGATCGCACCATTACAGCAGATTACTAAGTCTTTATATCATTGAAATGCCAATGGGTAAAAAAGGGCTAGAGGTATGTGCAAGCAGAAGAACACAAGCAACACACACTAATGTATTCTGAAGGGAAGATGGGGAAAGTAGTAATTTCATTTATGTATGTATGTATTTATTTATTAGGGGCAGATGCTCATTTTCCATGTTTTGTAAGAAAGACAGAGGGAGAGAACATCATGAAAGCAAAAAGGGACTTTTTTAAAGAAGGGGGAACAGAAAACAAGCAGAAAAAGAAGGCAGAGAGGGAAAGCGAGAGAGAGAGGAGGTATGTGAAATAGAGACAGGGTGTAAACATAAAAGGGAGGGCAAAAGTGGGAGACAGAAACAGTGGGAGGACAATTGATGATGTGATTGATTAGGCAAAAAAAGAGGAGGAGGAGTGAAATACAAGGAAGAGGAACCTGTTGATAAGAGATAGGACAGCATACATTAGGAATTTCAGACCAGCTTAGAGGATAACCAATCTAGAAGTCAATCACTTGTGTGGTTTACATCCTTGCAGGCCATGCCTCCAGAAGCACAGTGGATACGGCTAACATTAAGCTATATTAATCAAACAAAGTGCTGCTTCAGGATGACAGTGTTGGCAATGAGCTGCCTGGTCACATCTTCCATCAACAGCTGCCTCAGTTGACACAGGTGATCCAGTGACACACTTCTGTGACACTCCCAGGTGAAGAGACTCAGATCTTCATCTCAGGGGTGCTCACATTGCAGATCAACAAGTCCTCCATGTAACATTCCACAAGGGAACCTTTGTACCCCTCCAGAGATGCAGGCTTTGAATTGATTTTGATCAAACAATAGGCACATGGGCAGGTGCAGGTCCAGGCAGCTATCTCTTATCCTCCTCATGCACAGCAGCTGATGCTGTACTGAAAGAGAAAACAAAGATAGCAAAAAAGGCAGCACATTAGTGTGCATTTGCATGGTGGCTTTATCCCTAAACAACAACCTACTATATGTATTACATCACCTGAAAGCCTGCAATGCCTCCTTACCCATGCTTCATGGTTTAATACCACTTCTTTTGGTACTGTGATGTACAAGAAAGAAAAATACTCAGAACAATACACTCATTTTAACACAATACATGGACAGAAAAGTACAATCAGAACAATGCACTGCAAACTTATAAAACTGCTTACAAAATAATGCTTGCCCTTCCCCAATTTTAGAGCAGGCTGGGGTATCATCTCCACACTGTTGTATCACAGATGGTGATGCAAGTGCCATCACTCCCCACCCTGTCAGGTTGGTTCCAATCATTAGTTTTACACATGAGGCCATTGCAAACCCCCAGGAAGTGCTTCCCATAATCCCTAATTCCTCCAAATATTTTGGGTTTCTAATACTGTGACAGGAATGGACCCCATTTCTAAGTCAAAATACGATTAATGCTCATGAAATTAGTATTGTTTCACACTTTGATGTCAGCCAAAAGTGATCTTCGCAGCATTCACAATGTGCCCAGTAATGACTCCTTCTGTAGTTCGTGAGGGGTTACATGTATTGGTAACATATCTAAATATGATTGTAGATTCTTTTTATAAGACCCATTGCTCCTACTACTACTATTGGAACTGTCTAGGTATCGTTCTTCCACATTACTCTCGTTTCTACCTGCAGATCCTGATATGTTATGACTTTGTGTCTCTTTGTATGCAGGACACAGTAATCACTTGGTGTGGCAATTTCAATGATCAATGCTAATTTTGTCTTCTTTTCTTGGACCACGATATCCAGTTTTCTAACATCTATCTTTTGTGCTGTTGGTAATGGGTGATCCCATGTGATGTAAACTTCATCATTTTCTGTGATGCTTTGTGGCTCATGCTTCCAGTGTTTTTCATCCACTTCAGTACCATAATGTTTGCACAATCCCCAGTGCAACAATCGTGCCACATTATTATGCCTTTCAGTATACAGTGCTTCAGCCATTAGCATGTCACAACCAGCAACAGTGTGCAACTGTTTTCAATTTGGTTTTACAAAACCTACATTTGTCTGTTTCTCCCATATGTTCAATGAACTTTGTAAACCAGCATGTACGTAGCCCACTATCTTGGGCCAGCAATATTAATCTTTCATCTCTTGGTTTGAATTCACCTCTCCTTAACCATTCCTGCATTCGTTCCTGAACAACATGAGGTTTTTCCAAAAGTTTTCTGTACTTGCAACTATATTTATGCTTTTTCCACATTTCTTGCCTTCTCATCTTGTCCTTCACCTTAAATTCTTTATTTTGTTTTTTAGCATATTCAGTTGCTGCCTGATTTTTATCTTCTTCTGGTTTGATTTCTATTCCTGCTTGATGCCAATATGTTTCTGCTACATTAAGCATAGACTTCAACTTAGATTTATTCTCCTCATATTTCAAAACTTTCACTATATTTTGGGTTATGTGAGGTCAGCAAATATGTATGGAGTCCCATAATTGCAGATCTATACATGTAATCAATTTCAAGGAGGCCCATCCCTTCTTCGGAATGGGGAATATATAATCTAATTATCTAATGAACTTATCAAGTATATAATCTTGGTATACACTTATTTTTATAGATCATTTGATGAGCATGAAGCATCCTTCTTGTCTTAATATCTAATCTATCAAACATGTTTTGGGGCCAGTCAATCCCTCAAAAACTGTAAGTTAGGACAGGAAGAGCAAACTGGTTTGTAGACTGGAATTTGTTCCTAAATGCCAGTGCTGTTATCAGCATTAATTTAAGTCTTCTAAAGTATTCCTTAGTAAGTTTTATTCATATTTGTTCATGTTTTATTGTTGGTCCTTCATCAATTCCCAAACATTTATGCACACCCTCTTGCTCAAGTTCTTTAATATCACATTTTTGTCCCAAACTGACGTTTTCCTGGTGATGCAGTTTTCCTGCTTAAAGTGTTGCTTTTGCACATTTATCAAGACCAAATGATGTTGTTATAGCATCTGAAAAAGTTTTGACAACCTGCAATTGTGCTTCAAGCTGCTCATCTGATGAGCTATACAGTTTTAAATCATCGATGAAGAGTAGATGAGAAGTCTTTAGACTTTGTTGTTTTCTAGGAGCCAAATTATAGCCATGGCCTAAGCTGTTAGGTAAACAGCTTAATGGGTTAAGGGCAAGGCAGAATAGCAACAGTGACAGTGAGTAAACATGGAATATCCTCCTTTTAAATTTTTATCCCTGGGGTGATAATTTGTCCTTAATCATGGCTTAATTGCAAAGTGATCTGTCACTGTTTCATGGGTACTGTAATGTAGTTGATCAGTGTGGGGTATATCTTACACATTTTTAAGCACTCTTTATCCATGAATGTGGATACTATCAAATGTTTTTTTTGTAGTCAATCCATGCCATACTTAGATTCTTCCTCTTTTTATAGTTCTCCAATATGACTTTATTTAACAGCAAATGGACCTTTGTTCCATATGACTTTCTTCTATTGCCATTTTGTTTTAGTGCCATAACTGAGTTTTCTTCAAAATGACTATAAACACTGTCAGTTCCTATGTATAGTTTATACATTGTTAGAAGGCATATTATTGGTCTACAATTTTAGGGTAGCTTACAGGTTTACTCTTAAGCAAGAGCATTGTTTTTCCTTTTCATAGCCAAATTGGTGTCTATTCGGGGTGCGCATATAAATAATTTTTACTCACAGCTAAGTCTTCATGCAAAGATGTTAATGCTTTTAACCAAATGTTAAGTACTGCATCTGGACCTGGGGTTTTCCATTTATATGCTTTCCTTAACTTTATTTCAATCTCTCTCTCTGGCTGTTACTTCATCCCATTTCATATTCTGTACATTTAAACTTCTTATTCTTTCTTTAACTTCTTTCTATCCATTTAGGATCTTTGTGATGTTCCACAGGATCTTCATAGATACTGCTCCAAAATGCATCTAGTTCTTCTTTTTTGGTGGTCTTTCAATTCATTTTATCTTGTTTCCCAGTTCTCTATAAAACTTTTTTGGGTCATCAATAAATTGCTTATTTTGTACTTTTCCTTTATATGTATCATCATATCTTCTAAGTTTTTCCACCTGTGCTGAATTTTTTAGTTTGCTCTTAGTGCAAAATAGATCCTGGTCTGTTCTAATACTGTGCATTGCTTTTATCACATCTATTTTTCTTAGTATGTTTGTTGATCTGTTCCCTCTTCTATAGTCTTCTAATAGTGACACTTATTGTCTTAATTGCTTTATAGTTTTCTCTATTCAGTACTTCCATGATGGTATTCCTTCCTTTCCCTGACTACCCTGTGTTCTTGTAGTAGAACTTTATTAGTTATTAATTTAGCTGCACAGTAATATATCCTGTTTACTTTTGTTAGATCTATGGATCTCTATGGACAGTCCTAATTACTGTGTTCATTTGTTTTATCAGACTTCTGACTTTTGGGTTTTATTGACCTCCTGCAGTCTATTTCTTACGTTGATCTTGGTATATCTATCTATGTCTGTTAAATCAAGCAACTCATCTCTTAGCTCATATTATTCCAAACTGAGGGCATATCCCTTGTTTTCCATTCCTGTGGGCATACTATGGAAAATTCTATTACATTTTCCTGTTGCACCTTCTCTTTCATTTCATGCTTTGCCATCTGTTGCTCTGTCATATGGGAAATCACTGGCCTATCACTACTCAGCATTGACTGCATCAGAGTTTTCTACAGTTTCCTGTTCCTTCCCTTACTGTCTAGTTTCATGTGAATGTTTATACTGTTTTCTTGTGGAAGGCTCCAAAATATCTTGAAATGGCACCTGACCAATTGCTACCTGTTCCACTGGTTTCCCCTTAATTTGGATATGCATTGCTGTATCCTGGTGCTTTCTTCATTAGATTTCTACTGAATCCTTCACTTTGCAGGTGAAATTTCTGTTTCTTTAACTTCTCTATTACTAATCTTCTTTTCTACTTTTCCTCTTTGTCTTCTTATTTTTTGTATTGTAAAATTTTCAATATCTGGATTCCTTTGCCTGTATTTCTCTTCAGATTTCTTTGGTACTATTTTTGTATTGGTTAGATTTGCTTTCTCCTTTGTATAAATATTACACCATATTAAATCTCTTTTTCCTTCCCATGTTCATATTTCTTCTTCAGATGTCTCCTGATGTTCCTGCTTCTCCTTAATTTGGTGACTCCTTCCATCATGCAGTAGTGTAATCTGTGTTAGACCTTCTACATTAAATCCTTCACTTTGCAGGCACTCCATAACTTCAACTTCTATTTTCTTAACTTATCTACTACAGCTACTACTATTACTAATCCTCTTTTCTATGTTCCATCTTTGTGATATTGTTTTTTATTGTGAAATTTTTCATATCTGGATGCCTTTGCCTGCATTTCTCTCTGAATATCTTTGGGGTTGCCTTTTTATACTGATTAATTTGGCTTTCTGCTTTCCATAAATATTGCACCATATCAGATCTGTCTTTCTTTCCCATGTCCATATTTCTTTTTTATACTTTTCAAAAATATCTAGGCTTTGTTGGTTATATTTTTGCACTTTCTCAGATGCTTCTTTTTCCAAACAGATCAACATTTCAAATTTCAAAAATCTGTTGTATTAATGATTGCAAATTTTCATTTGAAGCTTCTGAAAGTTTTTCTTGTGGAAGTATTTTTCTTTCCACTAATTTCTCTCATAAACTTTTTGTATATCCTGTGTCTGGAAATTCTGGGCTTTTGCATAATAATACCAATACATAATTTCTTTCTTATCCTCAGTAGTCCACTCTATCATCTTTATGGCTCTTCTTTGGCCTATCAGTTTTTGTGATTTTTTTGGACTGCTACTTACTTGTACAACAGGGTGGACATCCTGGCCTGGTCCCATTGCAGGAACGTTTCCATATTTTGTGGATACTACACTGTAATTTTTTCCAGTCCTGGCACCAGTGCCCCTACCAGAATTGGGCACTTTATTTTCTGAATTTTGTGTATCCAGCTATCTTTTTTAGTTGTTGACCTACTTCTGTCCATGATATATGCTATATAAGTACAGTCTATATATGAATGTTGCCTTGGAGAGATTTTGTGAAAAACAGGGTCCACCTCGTGAAGGTACTTACCAAGACTTGAGGATGAATTCATTTTCAGCACTACTACTCTCCTTTGCTTGCTGACTTTTCATCTCTCCATTTGGACCCCTGCGCAGTGGGACTCTTTCCATGTTGCCTCAGTTGGAAACCCATTATAACCAACACCAGGATATGTTTTGTACACTCTAAAGGGTAGAATGAGGTACAAAATGGTAGCATTAGGCATTCGTCTATATGTTAGTACATCAAGTGCTGTGCAGCATCAGGCATCATGGATGATTGATGCAATGAACTAATAGTGAAGTTAGGAAGCATTATGAATTATGTAGTATCCATGCTTGAGTGCACTCTGCATATGATACCCAGGGCATGGATGAAACTGGTAATACTAACTATGGTGGACACAGCAGTACATTATGGAAGTTGCTCAGAAACAATCGCACTAAATAACATGATTAGCATAATCATGGAGTTATAGGGCCCACTTTAGCATGATAAAAGCCATGGTCAATATACTAAGGGAGATCACACTATAACGAGCAATGTAGGAACTGGAATACAGGACTGGATAATGATTTATATTGCTAGATAGGCATATTGACAATAGCCAAGACAACTGGTAATGGACCAGAGAACTGCAGAGCGCATACAAACAGGGCATGGGAGCAACAGGCCCATAAAGTGGTAGTAGAATGCTTGGGTGAAGTAGCACAAGGGAATGAAAGGCTATCAGGCTGCAGAGCACAAGGGCATGGCAGATTACTGCCCTGTTGTTGAGGGGTTCTCATCCACTCAATGTACAGACTACAAGGACATGCTACTTTCATGCTCTGCTGTTGAGGAGGGCTCATCCTGACACACTTTATGATCTGCACCCAGATCGACATACTTGCCATACAAGATATGAGGCCTACCATACATGTGTCTCCAGATACACTGTCAACACAGTGACACAAGATAGAGTGCAATGAACACTTGTCCATTCCTGCCTGCAGAATAGTACAGTGTGTGAATTTTGACATAATATCTGCACACAGGTTTGTGGTGCACAAAAGAGGCAGTCTGACATTGTTGATACTATTTGCGTCTGCCATGGACAAATATGCAATGATTTACTTGGGTTGCTCACAGGTGTGTGCAACCTGTCATGCTACTGAAGAAACTGCAGCATCTGGAGACATTTGCTACAATGGAGAGTGAGTTGTTACTGCAGGCCATACAGACTCATGGCATGGATATCCTTGACAACAACAGTAAAGCAGACAAGACATTTTGGGCCTAGGCATGGAAGAACATTTTGCAGGACATCAATGTAATCAGAGGTCATATTTGGAACATATTACAAATATGTTGCAAGTTCTTCAATATAGCACTAAATGTCATAATATAAATACAGGGTTTTATGCAGCACTGTGATTAGAGGGATAAATCCCCAACAGCACTCTAACTGACTCCAACTGATTAGCATCATTGATGTTGTTGACGCTGCTAGTAAGGATAGAAATTGGCAGCCAGTGTTGACTTGCCTCTTCTGGGAGAGGGAGGCAGCCTAGGCTCACTGCAATAGCAGCATTAAGATCCTGGCACTGCTGTACTTCAAAAGCAGCATGCCACTTTGTTGGATGGTGGCACATACATAGAAGCAAACATGCACCTCCAGGAAGGCAGTGACTTGATAGCCCATAAGGCAGTTGTGGGGCAGCAGGTGCTTAGAACACATGCCCTGGCAGTGGTAAGATGCTTGACCAGCATCTTCAATCTCTTCACTGCCACCAAACTTGGGTCAGTTTGAGTCTGCGGAGGCTAAAGAAGGTCCAGTAGACAAGGCCGAATAAGGAGAGCAGCTGGTGTCAGCTGACAGCTGAGGAGAGGAAAACAAAGGCAAAAATGTATGAAATATGGTCAGAAACAGGTATACCGCAGATAGTAAGCCACCAACACAGAGGCATCTTACAGAAGTAAAGGTTTTCCTGGTGCTCCTTTCCAAGGCAGGGATGGGATCCTTGTTACAATGTGATAACAACATGGATGCAGAAGCTTAGTTTGTAATGATACACTAGTGCCACGAGAGTGTCCCAAGTTATTACTACCCATTTCCAGAACAGTGAAGTGCATGTTGTAGTCAGCAGAACACCTGTGCAGATCTGTCCATGAGGAATATCAGGCCTGCAGATGTGACAGCCTGTACCACAAAGTTGCCATGAGCTAATCATATTATCAGCATGTACCTGCATGTTTGCTATGTGTTGATGGGAGTGTCAGAGATGTTC
Source organism: Protopterus annectens (assembly GCF_019279795.1). Classification (NCBI taxonomy): domain Eukaryota; kingdom Metazoa; phylum Chordata; order Ceratodontiformes; family Protopteridae; genus Protopterus; species Protopterus annectens. The sequence continues at coordinate 35,954,440 of NC_056736.1, read as the reverse complement.
TAACATTACCTCAGTTAAGTTATCTTCATGTTTTCATATTCTGCATTGAGGAAGGGTCTTGCACAATGGATATCATATGATGAATGTCAGCAATTCACCTGTGGATGACAATGGTTGTGCCCTGCACATGGCACAGTCCACTCACACACTGGCACTGTCATGAACACTAAGACTAGAAGATATGCACACATCTTATACTGCAGTGATGCAAAAGGAAGGAGGGCAGTCAAAATCTCCAGTATTCTCTTTGATTAGCTCTTGATAGTTTGTCCATATTAGCTGCACACAGGCTGCACAGGTGTCACCACCACGGATGACATCCATGATGCTCATTGATTCTGAGCTGCATGCACACACCATGGGGAAGTGACATGTAGATGGCCATTGCCAACATAACCCCTGCAACCTTCCCCGACTTGGAAGCCAATCAGTGGATTCATAGGTCAGTGATCCTGGTAACTCCTACATGTTCCCATTTGAAGATGTTGAGTGTGGTTTGTGGCCTGCATACTCATTTTATGATCTGCATGAGATAGTGGAATGCATTCAGGAGGACATGGCTTATAGAGACTTGCAGCAGACATACCTATTGAAGGTAGTGGTCACCATGTTCTCATTCATTTTTGCCTTCATATGGATACAAGCAAACACCAAACTTGGCAATACAAAGTTAGAGATGTGCAGTGTATGGTTACAGGATCAGTATATGTAGATGTCACACGCTATTACAGAAACTGCATCTCTGTAACCCCTAGCCTTGGCTACCTCTACCTGTAGTTGTGTATACTCTCATGACCATGGATGATACCCTTCTGGTTCCACTATGGGGACACTGCAACAGGCCAGCCCCTTTGTTTCCAAAAGATCTATGACATTATTAATTCCTGTTGGCTCATTGAGGACAATGCCTAAGCATGGCCATTCATGAAGATATCAATGCCAACCATCTACTAGCCTCCCTACATGCAGGCTTCAGTGGGTTTACAGTATATGATACAACAATACTACAATATCCACTGGACAGGATGCCTCTAATGTTGATACTGCAGGATCACACAGTATACCCAGCCATCAGAGTTCCACCTCAATCCTCTCGAATGTAATCCCTGACTCTAGCAGCCCTGTCTTTGCATGTAAAATTACCATGTTTACTTCCCACAACTCTTCCTACTACATTAGCATTGCTGTCATCTGTCACTGAGCCATATTCCACTTGCACAGGTGGTGATGACTCCCAATTGTCCACCTCTCTCACCTTTGAGGATATGATATGTCTGATGTGCAGTGTGTCCAGTCAGTACATGAATTGCTTAGTATAGATGTGTGAATGCATGCACCAGTTTATTCTGTATTCTCCATGTCATGACCAATAGTAATGGACCAGATGCCACTTCTTTGCCAGTGGTGCTTCATAATGCAGCCTCCACTGCCTTGAATAGGGTAGCTCAGCAGCCACTTCCTCCAATGACTCTTCACCCAGCTCTTACTGTGGAACTTCAACCAGGATATCCAGCAGTGTTCCAGTGGCCCCATCCTGTAATTTCTCACCAATATTTTGCATAGAAGGATTTATATCTCAGACATTTTATTGCAGAATTCCAGTGCATACTGTTGTGTGCCACAAGGTGTGTCTAAGCAGAGGAAGAGAGTCTTTAAAGTTCTGAACACGTTTGACAATGTTGCATATCTGTAACACTGTAGTGTTGCACGCCATCTCTACAATGGTCTGGGGAATGTGGATGAGAATCACCAGTCATTGTTCCAAGGCATATCCAGTATCAGCTGCAACACATGATAGTGGATACCATAAAGAGTGAGCTGCTACCACCTGTCATGGGACCAGCATATCTAGTTCCCAGTCTCTGGTGCAATGTGCACCTATCAATGAGTTACCCCATTACGGTCATAGAACACCCTGATACTCTATACGATAACATGCTACTGTCATATCAAAAGGATTTCACATTTCCTTTCATCCCATATAATGTATTCAGACATTCCTAGTAATGCAGTTAACAGAAATCTGTCATAAGTACACATAAAAGGTCATATATACAGTTACATCGTACAAACAGCAAATATGATTTTCTGAGGGATGTTTTGATGAAAATAGCAAACGTGGTAAGAATGTTTGTAGTACAGACTACTTTCATGATTTTCATGATTTTAAATGGCTATAGCTCTAAAATGTTTTGATATATGTACAGAAGAGTTGCAGATGATGCTAGCTGGATAATTGGAATAAGATGCTATAGCATAACATTTCCAGTTTCAAAGTCAAATGAGTAGCTGCAAAAAAAGTATTTAATGTCATGTTTTGCCTTAATAGTAAACATTTATTTTTCCTTTTCATCATGCACACAAAATGTGTTTTACCCTAGACCGACAAAAGAAAATAGCTGAACCAGAGAAATTCATCCTTATAAATAACAAACTTAATTTTGAGAACTGTTCTCTTTTCCAGACTATGAGCTTACAACAGGAATCTAAATTTATTTAATAGTGCTCGTTCATAAAAATAACTTCATCTAAGAATGATCATTGATATTCAGCATAGCAACAGTGTTGATCCTTAGTGACTAACTGTATAACATTTTATTGTTGATGTGAATGTTGTTTCTTTAAATTAGTGGTAAATGGCAGATCCTTGTTCATTTCAGGTTCCATTGCTATACAGTTAAGACATCACAATGAATGAAATGTTTTCTTTTAAGAGACATAAACCAATAATGAGTTCATAACAGGTATGAATGAGAGAGAAACTGACAAGGTACATTAAATAAATACAATTTCCTTGCCATTAAACAGCAGACCATGCATGCTTCAAATCTGGACTGAATGACGTGCCAAGTGGTTTGTTCATTTTCTGCATGGATACAGAAGGAAACCATGAAACTAAAATAAGTGGTCATTTATGTCATTTAGGATTACAGAAGTTCAGCTTTATACACCTAACACTAATGAGCTAATTTGGAAACTCTGTCTATTTTATCTTTTTCATAATCAAAACAACTTTTATGCATTGCATTTTGTATCTAGATACATGCTGTTTTGTTGATTAACATTTTCTTTTTCAGAAACATGTTGTGAAATTAGTTTGCTTTGTATTGAATAAAGCTATGCTCCTTTGCATTTGGTGGCTTCCTTTCCGGAGTTGGCGAGGACTGCCAGTTTGTCTCCATTGTGGATATGTATTTGTTTTTTACTATAACAAAGCTTTGGTTATTCACAAATTGTTGAACAAAATGATGGGGAATTAAACATATGCTGTCAGAATTAAACAATGATTCTTCCAGTGTAAGTACTGACTACTAATGTGCAGTGTAGTGATGATCTAGACCTTGAATTGTTAGGCCACGTGCAGGAACAGCTACCCTAGTTGAAGAATGCTTTGTTATATAGAAAGTGACTGTCACTAATGAGATAATAATGGTGAACAAATGTGTTGCCTAGGCCAAAGTTATAAACATTTCCAGTGCATGTATTGATCATACTGTTAAATATATGGTGCTACCTTAACAACTGTTAATAATTAATAATTGAAACTACTGAAAGCCAGTGCTCTAACTCTATATCCTTTACCAGGAATTATCCCCCATGTGTGCTACTCCTTCCTGAAAATCCTACATCACTAGGAGGACACCACTATTGTATTAAAAAGTTAACTGTCTTCCCCCGACACTGACAATTAAGCAAGGTTAATATATTTACTGATGGTTTAAAGCTGCTAGCACTGCAAGCAAACCCTGGGTGTATAGCACAGTGAGGTGTCCCCTGGTATACATGTAGGAAACCCCTATCAAACAGTGGCTTACCTTATAGCTAAACTAGGTGGCTACGAGATAAAGCTTCCCACTCCCTACTTTCAGCCTTCTAACAAAGCTGATTTTTGCCAAAGAATATACGGCTGTATTTTTTAATAATTGTACAAAACGCTAATTTAAATAAGCTGGTAAATGTAAGGAAATTAGTTTACATTCACTAAAACATTTACTTTGTACTTAGAAGCTGTATGGATCTTGTGGCCCAATTAGAGACGACCTAATCCCCTCCCCTCTAACTACGTAGGTGAAGTTACTTATCCCCCTCTCAAAGTGCCATAATTAAATGCCCCAGTGCTCCTAGAGCCAGAAGGTTGCATCGTCTGGTATGTAAACTGATTTTGACTATTTTCTATGAAAATAATCCTAGTGATAACACAGATTGACATGCTATGTAGGAAGCTGCTCAAGGAAGCATAACTGCAATGTATTTGTTGTTCTTGTTAAAGCTGCTTAAAGAAGCATAACTGCAATGTACTTTTACCAATCGCATTACTGTTTATACCTGGACACGGTCTTGTAAATGTGAATAGCGTATAGGCAAGGGAAACGTTTGTTACCCTGAAATTCCTCAAATTGTTCAACTACAGAAGTATATTGATGATCTAGACCGTGAATTGTGGGCCACGTGCAGGAAGAGCTACCCTAGTTAAAGAACGCTTGCTAATATGCTGTTATGGTTGAGTTTAGTGTTTAGCATATAGGAATTATTTACAGACCATCACCTGTATTTAACATTAATATTCAATATAACCTAGCCTGCAACACTGTGTTATATAGAAAGTGACTCTCACTAATGAGATAGTAATGGTGAACTGCTGTGTTGCCTAGGCCAAAGTTATAAACATTTCCAGTGCATGTAGTGATCGTACTATGAAATACATGGTGCTACCTTAACAACTGTTAATAATTAATAATTGAAAGTACTGCAAGACAGTGCTCTAACTCTATATCCTTTACCAGGAATTATCCCCCATGTGTGCTACTCCTTCCTGAAAAGCCGGCATTGCTAGGAAGACAGCACTACAGAAGATTGTACTAAAAAGTTAACTGTCCTGCCCACAACACTGACAATTAAGCAAGGTTAATATCTTTACAGATTGTTTAAAGCTGCTAGCACTGCAAGCAAACCCTGGGTCTATAGCACTGTGAGGTATCCCCTGTTAAATATGTAGGAAAGCCCTATCAAACAGTGGCTTACCTTATAGCTAAACTGGGTGGCTACTAATAGATAAAGCTTCCCACTTCCTATCTTCTGCCTTCTAACTAAGCTGATTTTTGCCAAAGAATATACTGCTGCATTTTTTAATGCTTGCACAAAACGCTAATTTAAACAAGCTGATAAATGTAAGGAAATTAGTTTGCATCCACTAAAACACTTACATTGAACTTAGAAGCTGTATGAATCTTGTGGTATGGTTAGAGACTACCTAATCCGAGCCCCCTTTAACTATGTAAGCAAAGTTACTTGTACCCCTTCTCAAAGCGCCATTTTTAAGTGTCCCAGTGCTCCTAGACACAAAAGGTTGCCTTGTTTGGTATGTAAACTGTTTTTGACTATTTTCTATGAAAATAATCCTACTGATAACACAGACAGACCTGCTATGTATGTTGTAAAGCTGCTCAAGGAAGTATAAATGCACTGTATTTGTAGTTCTTCTTAAACTGCTTAAGGAAGCATAACTGCAATGTATTTTTACCGATTGCATTACTGTTTATACCTGCATACGGTCTTGTAAATGCGAATAGCGCATATGGAAGGGAACGTTTGTTACCATGAAACTCCTCAAATTGTTCAACTACAGCAGTGTATTGATGATCTAGACCTTAAATTATTAGGCCACGTGCAGGAACAGCTACGCTAGCTAAAGAACGTTTCCTTATATACTGTTAACGGTTGAGTTTACTGTTTAGCAGATAGGAATTATTTACAAACCATCGCCTGAATTTAACATTAATTTTCAACATAATCTAGCCTGAAATGCTGTGTTACACAGAAAGTGACTGTTGCTAATGAGATAGTAATAGTGAGCTGCTGTGTTGCTTAGACCAAAGTTATAAACATTTTCTCTGCATGTAGTGATCAAACTATGAAATATATGGTGCTACCTTAACAACTGTTAATAATTAATAATTGAAACTACTGAAAGCCAGTGCTCTAACTCTATATCCTTTACCAGGTACTATCACCCATGTGTGCTATTCCTTCCAAAAAAGCCAGCATTGCTAGGAAGACAGCACTACAGAAAATTGTATTAAAAAGTTAACTGTCCTGCCCCAAACACTGACAATTAAGCAAGGTTAATAAACTTACTGATGGTTTAAAGCTGCTCCACTACAAGCAAACCCTGGGTCTATAGCACTGTGAGGTGTCCCCTAGTATATATGTAGGAAACCCCTATCAAACAGTGGCTTACCTTATAGCTAAACTAGGTGGCTACTAATAGATAAAGCTTCCCACTCTGTACCTTCAGCCTTCTAACAAAGCTGATTTTTGCCAAAGAATATACTGCTGTATTTTTTAATAATTGTAGAAAACACTAATTTATTCAAGCTGGTAAATGTAAGGCAATTAGTTTACATCCACTAAAACACTTACATTGTTCTTATCTGAATCTTGTGGTCCGATTACAGACTACCTATACCCCTCCTCCTCTAACTACGTAAGCAAAGTTACTTATCCCCCCTCTCAAAGTGCCATTTTTAAATGCCCCAGTGCTGCTAAACCCAGAAGGTTGCCTTGACTGCTATGTAAACTGTTTTTGACTATTTTCTATGAAAATTATCCTACTGATAACACAGACTGACCTGCTATTTATGTTGTACAGCTGCTCAAGGAAGCATAACTTCAGTATATTTGTTGTTCTTGTTAAAGCTGCTTAAGGAAGCATAACTGCAAAGTATTTTTACCGATCGCATTACTGTTTATACCTGCATAGAGGCTTGTAAATGCGAATAGAGTTCAGGGAAGAGAAACGTTTGCTACCCTGAAACTCCTCAAACTGTTCAACTACAGCAGTGTATTGATGATCTAGACCTTGAATTGTTAGGCCACGTGCAGGAAAACTACCCTAATTAAAGAATGCTTGCTATTATGCTGTTATGATTGAGTTTACTGTTTAGCATATAGGAATTATTTACAGCCTCTCACCTGAATTTAACATTAATTTTCAATATAACCTAGCCTGAAACGCTCTGTTATATAGAAAGTGACTGTTGCTAATGAGATAGTAATGGTGAACTGCTGTGTTGCTGAGGCCAAAGTTATAAACATTTCCAGTGCATGTAGTGATCGTACTATGAAATATATGGTGCTACCTTAACAACTGTTAATAATTAATAATTGAAACTACTGAAAGCCAGCGCTCTAACTCTATATCCTTTACCAGGAATTATCCCCCATGTGTGCTACTCCTTCCTGAAAAGCCGGCATCTCTAGGAAGATACCAACACAGAAGATTGTATTATGAAGTAACTCTCCTGCCCCCAACACTGACAATTAAGCAAGGTTAATATCTTTACTGATTGTTTAAAGCTGCTAGCACTGCAAGTAAACCCTGGGTCTACAGCACTGTGAGGTGTCCCCTGGTGTATATGTAGGAAACCCCTATCAAACAATGGCTTACTTTATAGCTAAACTATGTGGCTTCTAACCGATAAAGCTTCCCACTCCCTACCTTCAGCCTTCTAACAAAGCTGATTTTTGCCAAAGAATATACTGCTTTATTTTTTAATAATTGCACAAAACTCTAATTTAAACAAGCTGGTAAAGATAAGGAAATTAGTTTACATCCACTAAAACACTTACATTGTACTTAGAAGCTGTATGAATCTTGTGGTCCAATTAGAGACTACCTAATCACACCCCTCTAACTAAGTAAGTGAAGTTACTGATCCCCCGTCTCAAAGAATCATTTTTAAACCCCCCAGTGCTCGTAGACCAAGAAGGTTGCCTCGTCTGGAATGTAAACTGTTTTTGACTATTTTCTATGAAAATAATCCTACTGATAACACAGATTGACCTGATGTGTATGTTGTAAAGCTGCTCATGGAAGCATAACTGCAGTGTATTTGCTGTTCTTCTTAAAGCTGCTTAAGGAAGCATAACTGCAATGTATTTTTACCGATCACATTACGGTTTATACCTGTATATGGCCTTGTAAACTCAAATAGCGTATAGGGAAAGGAAACGTTTGTTACCCTGAAACTCCTCAAACTGTTCAAATATAGTAGTGCATTGATGATCTAGACCTTGAATTGTTAGGCCACGTGCAGGAACATCGACCATAGTGAAATAACGCTTGCTAATATGCTGTTATCGTAATGTTTACTGTTTAGCACATAGGAATTATTTACAGATTACTGCCTGAATTTAACATTAATTTTTAATATAATCTAGCTTGAAATGCTGTGTTATGTAGAAATTGACTGTCACTAATCAGAAAGTAATGGTAAACTGTTTTGTTGCCAAGGCAAAAGATGTAAACATTTCCAGTGCATGTAGTGATCAAACTATGAAATATATGGTGCTACCTTAACAACTTTTAATAATAATTAATTAAAACTACTGAAAGCCAGCACTCAAACTCTATATCCTTTGCCAGGTACTATCCCCCATTTGTGCTACTCCTTCCTGAAAAGCCGGCATCACTAGGAAGACACCACTATTGTATTATAAAGTTAACTGTCCTGCCCGCAACACCGACAATTAAGCAAGTTTAGTATCTTTACTGTTTAAAGCTGCTAGCACTGCAAGAAAACCCTGGGTCTAGAGCACTGTGAGGTGTCCCCTGGTATTTTATACGACACCCCTATAAACAGTGGCTTACCTTATAGCTAAACTAGGTGGATAATAATACATAAGGCTTCCCACTCCCAACCTTCAGCATTCTAACAAAGCTGATTTTTGCCAAAGAATATACTGCTGTTTTTTTTTAATAATTGTACAAAATGATAATTTAAATAAGCTAGTAAATGTAAGGAAATTAGTTTACATCCACTAAAACACTTACATTGTAGTTAGAAGCTGTATGAATCTTGTTGTCTGATTTGAGACAACCTAATCTCTGCCCCCTATAACTACGTAAGCAAAGTTACTTATCCCCCCTCTCAAAGTGCCATTTTTAAATGCTCTAGTTCAACTAGACCCAGAAGGTTGCCTCATCTGGTATGTAAACTGTTTTTGACTATTTTCTAAGAAAATAATCCTACTGATTACAGAGATTTACCTGCTATGTATGTTGTGAAGCTGCTCAAGGAAACATAACTGCAGTGTACTTGTTGTTCTTGTTAAAGCTGCTTAAGGAAGCATAACTGCAATGTATTTTTACTGATCGCATTACTATTTACTCCTGCATACTGTCTTGTAAATGCGAATAGCATATAGGGAAGGGGAACATTTGTTACCCTGAAACTCCTCAAATTGTTCAACTACAGCAGTGTATTGATGATCTAGACCTTGAAATGTTAGGCCTTGTGCAGGAACAGCTACCCTAGTTAAAGAACGATTGCAAATATGCTGTTATGGTTGAGTTTACTGTTTAGCATATAGGAATTATTTACAGACCATTGCCTGAATTTACATGCATTTTCAATATAACCTAGCTTGAACCACTGTTTTATATAGAAAGTGACTCTTGCTATTGAGATAGTAATGGTGAACTGCTGTGTTGCCGAGGACAAAGTTATTAACATTTTCAGTGCATGTAGTGATCGTACTATGAAATACATGGTGCTACCTTAACAACTGTTAATAATTAATAATTGAAACTAGTGAAAGCCAGGGCTCTAACTCTATATCCTTTACCAGGAATTATCCCCCATGTGTGTAACTCCTTCCTGAAAAGCCAGCATTGCTAGGAAGACAGCACTACAGAAGATTGTACTAAAAAGCTAACTGTCCTGCTCCCAACACTGACAATTAAGCAAGGTTATTATCTTTACTGATTGTTTAAAGCTGCTAGCACTGCAAGCAAATCCTGGGTCTATAGCACTGTGAGGTATCCCCTGGTATATATGTAGGAAACCCCTATCAAACAGTGGCTTACCTTATAGCTAAACTAGGTGGCTACTAATAGATAAAGCTTCCCACTTCCTATCTTCTGCCAACTATCTAAGCTGATTTTTGCCAAAAAATATACTGCTGCTTTTTTTAATACTTGCACAAAACGCTAATTTAAACAAGCTGGTAAATGTTAATAAATTAGTTTACATCCACTAAAACACTTACATTGAACTTAGAAGCTGTATGAATCTTGTGGTATGATTAGAGACTAACTAATCCCTGCCCCCTTTAACTACGTAAGCGAAGTTACTTGTACCCCTTCACAAAGTGCCATTTTTAAGTGTCCCAGTGCTCCTAGACACAAACGGTTGCCTTGTCTGGTATGTAAACTGTTTTTGACTATTTTCTATGAAAATAATCCTACTGATAACACAGACTAACCTGCTATGTATGTTGTAAAGCTGTTCAAGGAAGTATAAATGCACTGTATTTGGAGTTCTTCTTAAAGCTGCATAAGGAAGCATAACTGCAATGTATTTTACCGATTGCATTACTGTTTATACCTGCATACGGTCTTGTAAATGCGAATAGCGCATATGGAAGGGAACGTTTGTTACCATGAAACTCCTCAAATTGTTCAACTACAGCAGTGTATTGATGATCTAGACCTTAAATTATTAGGCCACATGCAGGAACAGCTACTTTAGCTAAAGAACGCTTCCTTATATACTGTTATGGTTGAATTTACTGTTTAGCAGATAGGAATTATTTACAGACCATCACCTGAATTTAACATTAATTTTCAATATAATCTAGTCTGAAATCCTGTGTTACACAGAAAGTGACTGTTGCTAATGAGATAGTAATGGTGAGCTGCTGTGTTGCTTAGGCCAAAGTTATAAACATTTTCTCTGCATGTAGTGATCAAACTATGAAATATATGGTGCTACCTTAACAACTGTTAATAATTAATAATTGAAACTATTGAAAGCCAGTGCTCTAAGTTTATATCCTTTACCAGGTACTATCCCTGATTTGTGCTACTCCTTCCTGAAAATCAGGCATTGCTAGGAAGACACCACTACAGAAAATTGTTTTAAAAAGTTAACTTTCCAGCCTCCAACACTGACAATTAAGCAAGGTTAATATCTTTACTGATTGTTTAAAGCTGCTAGCACTGCAAGCAAACTTTGGGTCTATAGCACTGTGAGGTGTCCCCTGCTATATATGTAGGAAACCCCTATCAAACAGTGGCTTACCTTATAGCTAAACTATGTGGCTACTAACAGAGAAAGCTTCCCACTCCCTACCTTCAGCCTTCTAACTAAGCTGATTTTTGCCAAAGTATATACACTGCTGTAATTTTTAATAGTTGTACAAAACGCTAATTTAAACAAGCTAGTAAATATAAGGAAATTAGTTTACATCCACTAAAACACTTAAATTGTACTTAGAAACTGTATGAATGTTGTGGTCCAATTAGCCCCGCTCCGCTCGCCCTCTGGAACGTATCCCATGTCATCTTACTTCATAAATGTGGTATTTCAACAGACCTATCCAACTATTGACCCATTGCCATTCTTTCACCACTTGCCAAAATAATGGAGAAGTGCGTACATAAGCAAATAATGCACTATCTCATACAGAACAACCTGCTAACCAACTAACAGCATGGTTTTAGGCCACATTATAGCATCACCTCTGCCCTCCTTTCCTTTACCAATACCATATACCAAAACAGGAATAACAATAGGCTATCTTCAGCCCTCTTTCTAGACCTGTCAATGGTCTTTGATATGTTCAACCATGATCCATACCCTAAAAATCATCTCCCTTGATAAGCATGCAATTCAGTGGTTTCAACCCTATCTGACTGCAGACAACAGGCTGTATTATGGCAGGGTAAACTATCCAGTCAACTACCTCTTACACTTGGTGTCCCTCAAGGCCCTATTTTAGGGCCACTACTCTTTTAATATCTTCATCAGTAACCTTCACACTGCCATCCCTGAAGCTACCTGCATACAATACGCAGACAATTCCACCCTGATCTGCTCAGACTCCACCCCCATCAGACCTACATATTTTAACCCAGAACACATTTAACCCTATTGAAAACTGGCTCTCTAACCAGCATCTACTCCTTAACCCCAGCAAACCTAAACTGGTGCTCCTTACCCCTACTGATAGATCCACCCCATTGTCCTTCTCTGTAACATCTAACAATGGCACCTCTATTTCCCCAGACACTCATACTAAGCTTTTAGGGGTAATAATAGATAATAATCTTAAATTCGATCTATATGTCAACAAAACCATAAAAACCATCAACAAGAAGCTTGGTTCTTTATACAGAAATAAACCATTCTAACCCCATTAGCTAGGACCGCAATAGCCCGCTCGCACCTACTCTCAACTCTTGTATATGAATCTCCTATACTATCCAACTTAAACAAATCCGAACTTAGCAGGTTCTCATACAGCTACAACCAAATTGCCAGATGCGCCACTGGCTCAACATACAGGACACACCACTGCCAAAACCTTACTCTCCTAGGGTGGCTAGAACTGCCCAGCTTAATTCAATTCAATAACTCTTAGTAGCACACAAAATTCTGTACCAACCTGAAGATACCCCCTCACTAAAAAATATTATACAACCATACAGTAACTTAAGACCACTACGCTCATCCAATATGCTACTAGTCCAAACCTGCAAAGCTAATAACTCAGCTGGTGATTAACTGTTTGCCAACTTCATTGGCAAAACTTGGAATTCACTGCCAACCAATCTTACCCTTGACCCCTCCCTTAGCCTCTTCAAAAAAGGCCTAAAACAGTATTTCAAAATTCACTGGCTTTGTCCTTATACCAACCCCAATTAATCTCCATATTAATTACCCTACCTAGATAGTAATCTGAGCATTCTTACTCAAACTGTTTGTTGTTACCTGATGATTTTTTTGTTTAAGATGACACACTGTGTAACTTGTGGGTCCCTGTTGGGAGACTTCTCTAATCTAATTTGAAAATATGTTTTACTCTATGTAATTTTTTACTATGTATCTAAACTTCTGTGTAATCTTTATATTTTGAAAATGGAACTTTTCCCTCTGGGCCTCCGTTGAAAATGGACATATACCCAGTCGGACTATCCCAGTCAACAAATGTAAAATAAAATAAATAATAAATACTAATATGATTGCAGTATCATACATAAGTTAA
>NC_056736.1:35876390-35936390 GCF_019279795.1 Protopterus annectens | reverse complement strand
ACTATCTCCAAGAGAGTTTCAATGACATAGATATCTTTATCATCCATGCCTTTCATGTGTAGAAAATCCCTCATCCACTCAAGGCCCAAAGAATGGGGAATAACAATGTAGAGATCCTTGATGTCTACCATTAGAAAAATGAAATTATCATTAAATTCTAACTTATTAATGCTATCAAGGAAACTCCACGAGTCATGGCAAATTTGTGGTTCAGACTTCACAAACGGTTTTAATTTGTGGTCAATATATTTTGCACTTGTATAAGTGATGGATCCCCTCCCATCCACTATTGGCCTGAACGGGGGATTACTTTAATCTTTATGTAATTTAGGGGATCCAAAAAGTGTAGGTATGATGGGTGCTGGCATAGTCAAGTATTGGGGGATGTCCAAATCTATACTTCCTTCAAGGAATAAATCGTTAAGCATGCTATTGATGTTTTTGTAAGTACCATTCACTTCATTAAGGCTCACCAATTCATAAACATCAGTAACTAAATGTGCCCACATTATATTCAGGTACTCAGATTAATCCATGAATACGAGACCCCCCTCTCTTGTCGGGTTTCATGACCCGAATGTTACAAGAATTAAGCAATTTGATAAATTCAAGCTCATCTGTAGTGATATTCCTTTTCTCATTAGCCTTGGTATTACCTTTGGCCAACAAAGCTCTAATATCAATTTCACAGGCTTTTTTCAAAAATAGCCAATGATTTTTGCAGTGGTGGATTAAACAAGCTTGAAACAATCAAACTATTTGCAAGTGCAGAGTTAGCTCCCATTAAAGATGTTAAATTGAGTTTATGTACAAAGATTTTTAAATCCAAGACTGTTCTGACCAAATCTGATCTCATATCAGGAATGAATGAGAGTGCTTTAGCAAAAACATTCACTAAATCCTTGTCAATATCTAGGGAGCTGAAATTATAAATTTTAAAGACACCCTCTGCACTTACTAGTATTTGAAGGGAGTTCTGTCTCATCTCCTTTTCCAATTATGGTGTCTCTTGCGTTGCCCTTATGTTCTGTTGTAACTCTGCTGATTGCAGTTCTGCTGGTTGCTGTAGTTGCTCCGAAAACCCTGTCAGTTAACAGGATTAGATTGTACATTGTAATTATTATTATCAGAAGGGTTATCCTGCTGTTAGATATGAATTTGTTGTTGGATGTTTTTAATCTGCTCACTATAATGGACAGCAAGTATAGCACCGCCATCCTCCAGTCTCTCAGGACTGTTAAGTCTCATTCCATCATCGAGTGAGCTGGGATTGACTAAGTTCTCACCAAATGTATTCAAATTAGGTATTGGAGGAGGTGGTGGATAGGCAACACCTCTCGTGTTCTCATTAAGGTCTCTTAAAATCTTTTTCTTTTTAGTTTCAATGATTTTAACCAAACTGGCTTCGGTGCTAGAAAAGATTTGTGCATATTCAAATCTATATCTATCAAAATCGGCATTACTTGTAATAGCGTGCTCCAATATCTCCAGTTCAGTTTTCAAATTACCTATTTGTACCCCATAATGTTTAATAAGAACAGCCAGAAAATCAATACCTTGCTGGTCAAATAAATTAATTAAGTCATGATGAAAGTCAGATTTATCAGTAAGGCCAACTGGGTACCGCCATTGCCGCAAACCTTTGGGAATTATTTTTTAGAAATGCACTCTTGTAAATAGGATGCTTCCAACTGAAGTTTGTGGCACTTGTACAGTTTCTGGTCAAATTCCTTTAATTGTGTGGTAATGGAATTAGTATCATTATTACCCCCCAGTAGTCGATCCAGAAATATTTACATTGTTAAAGAACGAAACATTTCGAAAATAGACATTCATAGCAGGTATGGAACCAACTCTCCCTGCATTAAATGCATTCGGTAGCTGTCTCTGCTCGGCGAGGGAGTGCTGGTGCTCTGCATTACTGTTGTCTATACTTGCTTCATGAGGCAATATTCCCAATGGTACACTTGAAATGTTGGAAAGCATACGGGACTGTTCATTTACAATTAACTGACTAGATACATTTCCAATTGCACCATGTGCTACGTTGCTACTGTTTCCATCAAGGCGCTGAGTTAAGGAATCAACCCTTCTCATTAGTTTTTGAACCAGGGCTGTCAAATTACCCGTGTCATTCGCCTCCAAAGCTGCACCCAATTCATTTGTTGTGTTTTTATCTTGAGTAAACAGTGAATGAGATTGTGTCCCCCACACCGCTCTTCATCACACCACAAAAACTACCAAAAAACGAAAAACTGGCAAATTGACACAAGAGCAGGCTTCAAGGACATGTTTATTGCAAATACTTGTAAGCACTTTCATTAGTTACAACTTCTTCAGACAAGGAATCAAACAACACAGCTTAACTTTATATGGTCCCAAATAGTCCAATAAAACAATTAGGGACCATGATTAGTTACTCATTGTGCTAATTTTCTACCTTTGAATACACTCATAGTCATTAATACAAGTATTAAATGCTTTTTACAAGAAGAAAAATAAATAATGAATAACCATGTAAATAAACATTAAGTTCCAATTACATATATAAAATACACATGAATTATTATGTTGAAAATATAAATAAATAAAACCTCAACAATTACCAAATAAATTTGAGAAAGTCATTTTAAAACTATTAAATTTCAGCATGACACATAAAAAGTATAGATAATATATATATATATATATATATATATATATATATATATATATATATATATATATATATATATATATATATATGTATAAACCAGCATATGTATTATAGACCAAAGTGCAACCTTAAGCTAAAAGAGAGCAAAGTAACTTATACTGAAATTATAATCTATGAGCCCATTTAAATTAATGCAGACCTTAGTTAATTCTAAAGCCGATGGACAGGCAACCATTACCCTGATCATGGGCTACTATCTAGCAAGTGCTTTAAGTTTAGGTAAGCACTTGATCGATAAATATTCATTAAGGCCTGGTAAAATGTGTGCTGATGTACGGACTTGCCACATCAACTCACACTTCTCAAGTTTGAGATCCCATGGCCCTCCTCTCATATTGTGTTCAATTTGTTGTAACAATGCAAAACTAAACTTATGTATGTGGTACTCCAAAATATGTCTCGCTAGGGCATTAGCAGTGATGTTTTTATTAATACTATAACAATGCTCATATATCCTTTGCTTAATCTTCCTCTTGGTTTTTCTAATATAATAAGCTTCGCAACCCTCACATAATGCTCCATAAACCACTCCTTGGATGTCACAATTAAACTTTCCTTCTATAAAATATGTTTTATCTCTAATTTTTATTTGATTTGTTGTTTTGATATATTTACACTGGGGACACCTACCGCACTTAGTCATGCCAATTCCACACTTGACCAATTTTTTCTTCTCAACAAGACAGTTTAGATTAGGTCCTCTCTTAAATGTCATTTGGGGTACCTGACCTAATTTTTTATTAAGACTATTGTCCTCTATAATATAAGTCCAGTTTTTGGTAAGGATGTGCTTGATATTTTTAGAATCTAGAGAAAATGTTGTAATAAATCTTGTTACTATGTTCTCCTTTGGATCCACTTCTCTTGATACTGCAAGTTCATTCCATGCCTCTTGCTCGGACTCATACCCCCTATGCACGATAGGGCGAACATGGCCTATTACCCTTTTATTGTTTACTTCTTCAAAAATAACATTAAGGACTTGGGCCTTGAGTAGATTAGGGATTTTCTACATATGAAAGGCATGGATGATAAAGATATCTATGTCATTGAAACTCTCTTGGATATAGTGTTAGCGAATAACTTTTTATGGTTTAATGGGGCTCTTTTTTTACAAAAGACTGGAATAGCGATGGGTTCACCATGCGGCAGTAATTTTGCCAACTGTATAATGGCCTTTTGGGAGAGGGTTTTCTTATTTAACAACTCACTCTTCAAGGAACCTATTGTCTGGTGCACAAGGTACCAAGATGACATGTGCTTTATCTGTAATGGGCAAGCAGACCTGATTGATTCCTTCATTATAGATATAACATCTTTTACTACCTTTTGGGAATTCACATTCCAGGTGGGCAAGATCGAAATTAATTTTTTGGATGTTCATTTAAGCAAGGATAACCCTAACTGCAGATATAGAACTTCTATTTTTCGTAAACCTACTTATTCAAATGCCTTTTTGCATTTTACAAGTAGTCATCCGTACCATCAGAAAAAGGCAATAGTTAAATGGCAGGCAGTTAGGGCAGCAAGGATTGTCTCGAGCTAAGATGACTTTCTAGCTGAATGTGCCTTACTAAAAACTATGTTCCTTAAAAGGGGATATCCATCATGCTTCCTTAATGTTATTTTTGAAGAAGTAAACAATAAAAGGGTAATAGGCCATGTTTGCCCTATTGTGCATAGGGGGTATGAGTCTGAGCAAGAGGCATGGAATCAACTTGCAGTATCAAGAAAAGTGGATCTAAAGGAGAACATAGGAACAAGATTTATTGCAACATTTTCTCTAGATTCTAAAAATATCAAGCACATCCATACCAAAAATTGGACTTATATTATAGAGGACAATAGTCTTAATAAAAAATTAGGTCAGGTACCCTAAATGACATTTAAGAGAGGACCTAATCTAAAGTGTCTTGTTGAGAAGAAAAATTTGGTCAAGCGCCGAACTGGCATGACTAAGTTCAGTATGTGTCCCCAGTGTAAGTATATCAAAACAACAAATCAAATAAAAATTAGAGATAAAACATATTATATAGAAGGAAAGTTTAATTGTGACACCCAAGGAGTGGTTTATGGAGCTTTATGTGAGGGTTGCAAAGCTTATTATATTGGAAAAACCAAGAGGAAGATTAAGCAAAGGATATATGAGCATTGTTATAGTATTAATAAAAACATCACTGCTAATGCCCTAGCGAGACATATTTTGGAGTACCACACACATAAGTTTAGTTTTGCAGTGTTACAACAAATTGAACACAATATGAGAGGATGGCCATGGGATCTCAAACTTGAGGAGTGTGAGTTGATGTGGCAAGTCCGTACATCAGCACACATTTTACCAGGCCTTAATGAATATTTATCGATCAAGTGCTTGCTTAAACTTAAAGCACTTGCTAGATAGTAGCCCATGATCAGGGTAATGGTTGCCTGTCCATCGGCTTTAGAATTAACTAAGGTCTGCATTAATTTAAATGGGCTCATAGTTTATAATTTCAATATAATTTATTTTGCTCTCTTTTAGCTTAAGGTTGCACTTTGATCTATAATACCTATGCTGTTTTTATATATATATATATATATATATATATATATATATATATATATATATATATATATATTATCTATACTTTTTATGTGTCATGCTGAAATGTAATAGTTTTTAATTGACTTTCTCAAATTTATTTGGGAATTGTTGAGGTTTTATTTATTTATATTTTCAACATAATAATTCACGTGTATTTTATATATGTAATTGGAACTTAATGTTTATTTACATGGTTATTCATTATTTATTTTTCTACTTGTAAAAGGCATTTAATACTTATATTAATGACTATGAGTGTATTCAAAGCTAAAAAATTAGCACAATGAGTAACTAATCATGGTCCCTAATTGTTTTATTGGACTATTTGGGACCATATAAAGTTAAGCTGTGTTGTTGGATTCCTTACCTGAAGAAGTTAGAGTATTGTAATTAACGAAAGCGCTTACAAGTATTTGCAATAAACAGTGTTATTTAGTGTCCTTGAAGCCTGCTCTTGTGTTAATTTGCCATTTTTTCATTTTTTGGTAGTTTTTATAGTCTCAAAAATGTTTGAAATTTGGTATTTCAAACTTTCGAGATTATGTAGTTATCCCATATATATACGTGTACATGTATGTACATATAGCTTTGTATGGGTGGCACAGTGGTGCAGCGGTTAGTGTTGTCACCTCACAGCAAGAGGTTCTCCAGTTTGATTCTCGACTGTGGTGCATTCTGTCCAGAGAATCATGTTCTCCCTGCATTTGCATGGGTTTCCTCCCACATTGTGGTGCTTTTCTCCCAGGGCCTATGCTTAGTGGGAGATTCTATGACTGCTTCTAATTTCCAATTATCTGAAAATTGCCAGTGGCCATTGACATTGGTCTTAACTTCAGAAAAGTAAATGCCAAGAAAAAGCAGTTCCAGGACTGATCCCTGTGGGACTCCACTTCTGACTGGCCTCTTTGTTGAATTGGACTCCCCAATTCTAACTTCCTGGATCCTGTCTGTCAGCCATCTGGCTATCCAAGGGGTGACATAAGGTTTTATACCTAGCCTTCAGAGTTTATCAACAATGTCTGAATGGGATATTGTGTCACATGCCTTGGCCAGGTCAAGGTAGGCAGTGTGAACCATTTTTCCCTCATCCAATTCTTTGGTGATCTTCTCAAAGAAGTCCACCAGGTTGAGTAGGCATAACCTTATCTTGTTGGGTCCAGTGTCTATAGTTTCCTATGTCATTATTGATCATTTCCATGATAATTCTTTCTATGGCTTTACATATGAGACTAGCGAGACTTGTGTGTCTGTAGTTTTCAGTGTCTATAGATTGTCCACCATTGTGAAGAGGGATGATTGTTGCTGTTCTCCATTCATGATGTACAAAGTCTGTTTGGAAACTACAATTAAATAACAGTTCCAGAGGGCAGGGTAGGTTATGTTTCATGATATTTAGAAGGCATCTTGGGATATTATCTGGGCTTACTGATGCATTGTTCTTTGCCTTAGAGCATGGATAACATGTTCCCTAGTGATAGTAGGAGGAGTTATATTTCATGGTATTTTCTGAGGGGAGGTTGAGGGAGAGAAAGGGGAAAGTTAAAACTGAATTTTTTTGGCCAGTAGATTTGCTATATTAGTAGGGTGGCCACGGTGGTGCAGTGGTTAGCATTGCCACCTCACAGCAAGAGGTTCTCTGGTTCGATCCTAGGCTGGGGTGCTTTCTGTGCGAAGTCTGCATGTCCTCCCTGTGGTCGCGTGGATTTCCTTGGAGTGCTTTGGTTTCCTCCCACATCCCAAAGACATGCTGCAGGTGGATTGGACACTCTAAATTGGCCCTAGGTGTGAGTGTGTGCATGTGTGTGCCTTCTGTGGAAGGTTGGGCACCGGGCTGGCAACTCAACACCATAAAACTCCACTGTGAATCATGAGTGGATAAGTTGATCCGCTGTGGCAACCCCTAACCGGGAAAAAGCCGAAAGAAGAAGATTTGCTATATTAGTAACTGAGTCAGAAGTGGAGGGACTACTTTTGAATTTCATCAGGCCCTTAGACATGGATATTAGGTTTGCTTTGGAGAAGTCTATGAATATGGCAGAGTTGCTGGACAGGATGGCTTCAATTGTGAGAGAGAAATGATATTTTTGTGGTCAGATGTGATTAAGGAGCAAATTACGCTGTAAGGCTGCACATAGAGGCAACATTTTTAAGGGTGACATTAAGAATATTGTCACCTCTGGTGTGAACACAGACTATTTGATCTGGGGAGTTATCAATGATAACATTAAGGAACATCAGTGCATATTTTCTATATGAGTTTCATTTAATGGATGTATAGTTAAAGTCACCCAAGACTAGCACTGTGCAAGTAATAGGCACAGAATTCAGCCTGTCAGGAAAGTGATTATAGTCATCAGTAGGCATGAAGGGAGGGATCTATACTTGGTAGGAAAGTGGCATTTGGCTTCATTTAGTATGAGGAAGATAAGCAGATGTTCCAGTTCAATACTGTAAAGGATTTAGAGTGAAATAGTGGTGGATTGATTAAATATGGGTACTCCCCTTCCAGTCGGAAATGGTCTGAAAATTCTTCAATGAACCTATGAATAGATGTAGTACCCTGGTATGGCAGGAGAATGCCATCAGTATACTGAAGCCAAGTCTTAGTAACCACATATATAAGAATGTGTCTGACTGCCAGAAAGATTTTAAGTTCAGACAAATTATTGTTCAGACTTCTAGTACTGCAAAGTGCCATGGTATTGTAAGTCAGATTAGAATTTGCTAGCTTCTGGATAGCCAGGAGACAGAAATTATCTAAAAAGGCAGTGCATGTACAAAAGAAAAGTCTTTGCCAGTATGCAGAATCCCTAAGTAAAGACATGCAGGCAATCTCTATCAAAGCAAGCTGCCCTGTTGATTATCATAACCCACATGTATTGAATTCACAACGGTTAGGCAATTGTTAAAGCCAGTTATTTTGTTTTTGAATTGTGGTATCAGTCTAAGAGATGGTTAGATACTTCTCAAGACAAGTGTTCTTCTTGACTCACAGAGAAACTGTGAGGAGCTGTGACCATATCTCTCAACGTCTTAGAGCAAGAAATCTGTACAAAGCCATAAATAAATCTAGGACAAGAGCCCAAAAATAGGGACAAGTTTTAAATCTTACTCTTACAGTCTTAGAAAGTTGATAGAATATCATGATTTATATAAGCATGAATTTTCTGAATAGTATGAAGCCTGAAACTCAAATGTCTGTCATTTTCTAACTTCAATCTTTAATGATTTACCACTAATTTGCCAGAACAACACAATTTTATGGAAAACGGACCAAAAATATGAGGAAAAAATTTGGACCTTCGGCAAAAATCTGTACAGTTGAGAGATATGTTGTGGCTAAAGTCTGCCTAAGCAATATCTAGGATGTTAATTAAAGTAGTCATGCAATGTTTACATGGTTACACACGTATGGAGGTCTGTCTCTGTGTTAAGTACAAGTTCTATTAGTGCAGAATAACAGCCTAAGATTGTCGGTGAGCACTAATCAGTTACTGCATGGTCTCAGTGGACCTAGAGCAACTAGACAGGCAGCAGAAATAGAGAAACAAGACCATGAAGCCATATTGACAGGACCCAGAGAGAGAGAGATTAAATAAGGTACTAGTTTACCTTGTGGATTACCACAAAGTAAGAAAAGAAGGAGCCCTGAATTCAGCAGTGATTTGCCTATCAATGGCTACCTGGATAGTCTCACTAGAGCTGCATGCAGATAAGAATTAATCTCTCTCATTAGGTGCAAAGCAGCAACAGTAATCATAAGTTGGATCCTGATAAGTGGGTGAAAGACTATCCAGCAATTAGATAACTAGCTCAGCCACTAGTAACAAAGAACATAATGCAGCAATGGTCTGAAATTTAAAATTAAATTGGTTCACACCTTAATGGCAACCAGACTGCTTTGGGGAAGTTCAACACTCTACACACAATCAGAAAATGCTAAGTATAAATGCCTGTCTGCTTTATTCTAACCAGGTGCAAAACCGTAACACTAATCCCAAGATGAACCCTGAGAAGTGGGTCACAGGCTGACCAGCAGTCAGTACTTACTAGAAAGGGTAGTAATCAATGACCTTTTGCTCCTTCTGTCACCAGAAAGAAAACAGCAACAGTAATTACAGGTTGTTACCCGAGTAGAGGTACTTCTCTAGCAACTATTGTAATTTATGCTGAAATATTTGATTTAAGCTATTTCTTTTGATTTGTTTCATTTGTTTTTGGTTCTTCTGTACTTTCTGTCATGACATATTAATAGATGTATTTCAAATAATGGTTATTTTTTAACAAAGGTTTGCTTGACTGGAAAAAATTAATGCTTAGCAAACATTAGTATTGTTTGATAGGTGGCAAAAGAAGAGAGAAATGAAAAGGAAAGGAAGGCTATGGGGGAACCTTTATGAAAGGAAGATATAGATTGGGTACAAAACACTTAGTAAAAAGCAGCAGGAAAATGAGAAAGTAGAAGCAAACAATCTGTAACTCTTGGTACGGGCTTCAGCCTGATGCTAAAAGTTTTGAATGACTGGATGGTTGACAGATTAAGGAGACAGTTGAGAAACAGCAACCACCTGTAGAGTTTACAGTACCATTCAGTATGACTAAACAGCAGAATGTAAAATGATGATGATGACGATGTAAATAAAGCAGCTTATGACAGTCAGTCAATCAATCAACCAATCAATCAATCAATAAATTAAGTGAAACACATATTAGCCTTGCAGAACGGAAAGATAGCCAAACATCCCTTAACTCATTACATTTATACAGGTAATCCTTGATAACTTGCTAAAAAAAAAAAAACAAGACCATACCAAAAATTATGAGGTAAAATCAGACATATACTGCAAAAATCAGGGGACTTTGAAAGACATGCATCTGCATCTCTCTCAACTTCTTTGCTCAAGAATTGTAGACAAAAGTAAAACTAACTGAAGGAAGAGGCCCAAAATACATTATTCGAATTTATTTAAAAAGTTAATAGTACAATGAGCTTTTAAGCAACATGCATTTTCCATTCAATATAAAACTCTAATGCATGGTCTATTGACTAACTGTAATCTTTAGTGGTTTATCAAAAATGAAGTATTTTATGAAGGCTAGGAAAAAATATGAGGCAAAATATGGAGCATTATGTAAGTCACCTTACCTTTCCTTACTCAGCTCCATAATCAAGCATCCAGTCGAGGGAAATGTGCTGCTCAGTCATTGCTTGTGTCAGCTAGCTGCGCAGCAGGTTCCCATCTTGACACCCCATCCTGGTGCTCTCAAAGTCATGTCGGAAACTGCAGCCCCCTAGTCCTCTGTTCACCAGCAAAAACAATTAGAAAAAAAACAACAAATATATATATATATATATATATATATATATATATATATATATATGTGTATAGGGTCTATGCTAAATCAGCGAACGCTTAAAAAAGTGAATGCTGATTTATCGACCCTCTTTAAGTGAAAGCTTAAAATCTCGAACAGTCAGAACAGTGTTTTTTTTCTAAGGGGACAAAAAAATCGCTGTTCCAAAAAAAAAAAAAAAACAAACTTCAAAACAGTAAATAAAGTGGGGTGCTTTGCTGTGCCCCTTACACCCACAATACTTAAATATACCAACTCCGAGATCACACCACAGTGGAGGAAACAAGCAAAGTCCTGGAAATGGCCCAGTGATGGAAAAATAATTGCTGTTCCAAATGTTTGGGAATTTCAGCTTTCACTTAAAGAGGTTTGATAAATCAGTATTCGCTTTTTTAAGCGTTCGCTGATTTAATATAAACCCTATATGTACACACACACATATATATACATATATATATATATATATATATATATATATATATATATATATATATATCTATATTCATCAGAGGTAATTTCAGACTGCAGACTGTGCTGTTCTGGCTCGTTTTGATCAATGAATTTTGGTATCGGTCTCTCATTGACTGGCTTATTACATCACAAGCCAGCAAGGACACAATGAAATATAAGCATGATAGTTGCAGGTTCTATTCTATTACTTAATTCCGAAGTGCTAGGAAGATTTCTATTTTCTTTTCAAAGTGCACTTATGAAAAATAATAATGATAATTCCAGCACTCTGACACTGGGGCACTCGCTGTGGTTATTCAGCACCTGAGCATGTGCCCCCATGTATCCCAGTGTACACAGCCCATTCAGACATGCTGAGAACAATATTACTGTAGAAGATAATCTTACATATTCTGGAAAAGTAACAGAGGCCATAGGATTAGACTAGATAAAATCAATTGAGCTAGCAGATCTAGAAGACTCTGTCTCTCTCTGTGGGATGAATAAAGATGCCTTGTTGAAGTTTCAAGTAGTTTATTCAGTTAAGTAGGTAGATGGATGAGTGTTGTTGTTCATATTCTGGTAAAGTAGGAAATATGTTCATGGTCCACCCTGGATCTTACTTCTTATGATGCTTAGGGTACTGAAATTTAAAAGTTCTCTTAAGCATTAGAAACATTACTGCTCCAGATTTGTAGCTGGAATGAAATTGTTGAAGTCACAATTACATAATGACATTGAACTGCAAAAGTTATTTCACTTTGCATTCCGTGTGCCTGTGAAAGTTTCTCTTGACATTCACATAAGAAGGAAAAGGTTGGAGAAGGGAAGGCAGAGCTTTCTGAAACTCTATGTAGTGAAGCTTGTTTGAATTTCTGTTGTGGGCTATGCATATAGTTTATTTTTTCAGTTCACTTTTTTGGTTTTACTTTTTGCTTGCAAATGCTGATGTTGTTGTCATCCTCCTGAGATTGTTCATTTCATCTTTTAAGAAGGCCATAAAAGTAGCAGGTATGCACATTTTCCTGGGGACAGGCACCACAGAGAATAGTTCTCTCACAGAAGAGAGTCATGACACCTCACTCAGTTTGAGCCATCAGAATGGACTGAATCATGGTAAGTATTCAACAATGGATTTTTATAGATGTGTCAAAAGTGTCAGCATTACATTTAATGAGAAAGTCATTGTCATATACCATCATCAACCACACTGCACATATCCTTTTCTACTGAAGCCACTGTGGACATGTGAAGGAAGCAGGGAAACTATATGTGGCAGTGTTAGCCTTCTTTGCCAGACCAGTTTAATTTTCTGACTTACTTGGTCATACAGAATAGCCAGTATTGCTTAGCCTGCATCTTGTTTTCAGCAACAGAACAGGCATATCCTGCAAAAATTTTCATCAAACAACTATACTGTAATGACAAGCCTGAACAAGATGAAATTTAGTGACATTAGAACTGGAATTCAACAAGAAATCTGATGTTAAAGTATATGTTTCCTGAATCACAACTGAGAATTGCAGTCAAAGATGGACGTTACAATTTCAGCTACTGTATAAATGCATATTACTATGAGAATCAAGGACTATCACTCCATATCTTTATCGGATTTCTAGGGAAGAAGAGTTACTACCTTCGTGAAGACATGTCTAAAATATGCAACGTGTTTCTAAAAACTAACCAAAATGGGATGCATGATAGTATAAAAAACTTTAAATTACAAAGATTAATCTGCAGACTCTTGGTCAGTTTTATTCCTCCCAAGCAAAGGACATTATAGACTGAAATAACAGGAACGACTCATTACTTTTAATCTGATATATAAAGAATAACCATCCTGTAGAGAATCATTTACATGATATGGTAATATTAGCGCATAGGTTCATAGGTAGGTACTAGGCTATCTGCCCGAAGACATTTATAAGCTTAGCCAGAATGTGTTGGCTTTCGCCACCCCCTTATAGGTTCATAGGTAGGTAGGTACTAGGCTATCGGCCCTAGGGTCTATACAAGCCCAGCCAAAAAGGTACCCTGGCTTTTGCCACCCAAAAAAATTATTTTCCTGTGCCACTGTTGAGCAGAGCCACAGAAGTGATCCCTGGGGTGAATTTCCTTTCATCAATCATCAAGATTTTTCTTGAAGAGTGCTATTGAGGAGCTTTTTTCATATAGATAGTTTATTCCATAACAAGCAAAGCTCCTCATTAGCACTCTTCAAGAAAAATCTTGATGATTGGATGGGAAATAGGAAATTAACCCCGGGGATCACTTCTGTGGCTCTGCAATTGCACAGGAAAGTACACAGTTAGATCTTATTTGGGACTTGAACCCAAGACTTTCAACACACTGATCTGGTATTTCATATGCTGGGCTGAAATAGGTTCATAGATTCATTGGTAAGTACTAAGCAAGCTGCCCTTGCTGGCCATTTTAAACCTTCTCTTTTGGTACTCAAATTAACCTATCCCGTTTGGTGCTAGACTGACCTTACCCACCCCTTGGTCGATAATTGTATGTTATCCCCAGTAAGAATAAATGGGATCTTACCATAAATAATTTGAGGTGAATCCATGCATGGGGTAAAATATTTAGGAGCTGCATCTGCAATTAGGAAAAAATAGGGCAGTCCTCCAGTAAATTTTCTGTTACCCATGTATAGATCCAAGATGCACTTGAATTATGAGCCATGATTAGCTTTGTTTTATGTGGCTGGGGAGTCTGTTCCAGAGCAGTGGTATCCTTGTAAGATATACTGTCCCTCAAAATCATTCTGCTGATGTTGCAGAAGGGGTTTAGATACCTGGCTGAGTATTTCTGATGCCATTTGACTTGCTGATGTGTAGTAGGTCCCTCAGTATTTTGTTAGAGGATGCCATATATACAAGACATGGATCAGTTCTTAGCAGTCTGTAGGATGCTGACTATACTGACAGGGCTTTGATTTGGTCCACGTAAGATGTTTAGGCCTTGTGTCCTTTTAGTAAGGTATCTCTGTGAGTGTTAAAGTTATTGCAGGTGTTTGGATAGAGACATATCAAAGGGGATTTTATACTCAATAACTGACCTAATGAGGGCTGAATAAAGGGGGACAATGACATCTGTAAAATGAGATACAATCCCTTTTTCTATAAGTTGTGCAGTATAGAAGGACTTTCTTGTGATAGTGGATATATGTTGGCTGAAAGTTTAGCCAGTGTTCACATGACTTCCCAAATCCTGATCAATTGGATCAACTCTTAGAGGCATATTGTAAATATGGTAGTTCTCTGAGCTAGATGACTTCCAAATGGATTCAATTAAACATTTTTTGGCATTTAATTTCAGTTCATATGCACTGAGTTTTCCCTTAAGAAGTTTATCTTTTCAGTTAGAAAACCTCCAGCATGGTGATTAAGATCAAGCTAAAAATACACACCTACACACACACACACACACACACACACACACACACACACACACACACACACACACACACACACACATACAATTGTTTCAAGCATGGGCATTAAAGCCCTTCTAGCTTGCCAATATGCCAAAACACTTCTTCCCATAATAAATGTCCAGGCTGTTCTTAAAAATATCTAAACTAGTACTTGCTTTAATGTAATTTGGTAGTCTGTTCCAAGCATCAGCTACTCTGTTAGAGAACCAATTAGTACACTTCTCATTCCTATAGAATCTTCTTCATAGGTTATCTGATGATTCTCTAGTACTTTTTGATAACCCCAAACATTCCCAGAGGTAGTTGTCCCTAAATGCCCTATATACCTGAATAAGATCTCATCTTAAATATCTGTAAGAGACACTGTACAAGTTCAGATATTTTAGTCTTTCATAATAACTTAGATTTTCACATCCATGGATGCCTTTAGTATATTTCCGCTGTACTCTTTCCTGTTTATTCATCCTTGTTTTCCTATAGGGTTTCCATATTGTTATTCCATACTCAAGTTTGGGTCTAATGTAACTAACAAACAATGACTTCATTATGTTTGATTTCCTAGACTTTATAAATCTTTTTATACAACCTATAGTTCTATAACTATCATTAGCCAATTGGTTGATATGATTAGAAAAACTCATAGCTGAATCTACCCATATACCCAAGTCCTCAAATGAGTCTACAGTTTCAGTCACTGTGCTGTATTAAATATTCACCTTTCATTTTATGTCTCCCAAATCTCATATGCTTAGTTTTTGAAGTATTTATCAACATGTTATTCTCCTGTGCCCAAATGGTCAATTTAATCAAATTATTTTGCAGACATGCCTTATCTGTAACACTTGTAATCAGTTTACCTAATTTCAGGTCATCAGCATATAGACTGTAGAACACCTCAGATGAAAAAGTAAGGTCTGAAAGATACAATCTAAACAAGTAATGGCCTAATACAGAGCCCCGTGGGACACCTTGACTGTAACCAAGGATTTCACCTGTCCAGTTGGTGTGTGATACTTGCCATGTCCTATTTGTAAGCCATGCAGCTATCCATCTTATCAGCAGTACATCAGTACCTAGTTGTACTAATTTATTGATCAGTGTTTTGTGCATGACCCTGTCAAATGCTAAAATTAAATCTATATAAATCACATCACAGCACATTTTTTCATTCATAGCTGTTATTAAATTGTTACAGGGAAAGACCTCCTGTTTAGACCCTGTTACAATCATAAAATTGAAAGGATAATATCAACATTCTATGGAGAAGTATATAAAATATTATACAACCATCAAATGACTATTTGTAGTAAACCACAAAATGAACAAGCCAATGAGAAAAACAAACACTTTTTAATAAAATAAAGCACAAAGTTAAATGCTCTAGTGCCTCGGCTATAACAAGCCTTTTACAGAGTACATTTCAAATGCTTACACAATCTTTTTAAATACCCCTCCTATTTAATTAACAATTAATCAATCAATCAATTACAAACTTCTTTAAAAGACAAACCTTCTTATAAAAAACACTACCAATTACATTCTCTGTTTAAACCTGTTGAATTTTAAAATGAAAATTGATTCTTTTTTCCTCAGCTGCTTTCTAATATCACATAACATTATTTTTTCTAGTGATACTTGTTCTAGAATTGTTGCTTGTAATCCAGATGGCTCCCCATTGTGTACTTGTGAAAAATGGACTGCTACTGGATTAAATTCACTATCTTTTCTGATGTCCCTAACATGCTCTTTTAACCTCACTGCAAAACTTCTTTTACTCTCCCCTATGCAATATTTCCCACACGGACATCTTAAACCATAAATCACCCCCTCACTTACAGAACTGAAAAGGGCTTTGTTCCTTAAATTTCTTGTCATTAATATCTCGGAAGCTTTTTACTATAAATGGATATCCTATACATTTGCCACAAGGAAAAGTTCATTTTTGAATTACTGTATCATGTCTTGTTTCCATAGGTAAGCTAATCTTCCCATGTACCAAGAAGTTTTTAATGCTTCTCCCCCTCATATAAGAAAATCTTAATTTTTTTATTGTGCAAAGAATTTAAACGTGCATCCCTTTCCAAATTATCCCAATTATATTTTAACAAATTTACTAATTTTTCTGAAAAAAGAGTATATTTTGTAACAAAAAAGATGAAATCTTAATTTTTTTCCTTCCTGTATATCATTCCTTGCCCCACATATTTGATGGTGACCTCCTCCATTTCTTGTATTTATCTTCTTTTCAGCTGCCCTTATTGAATCACTTCCATATCCTCTATTAATAAACATTTTAATGATCTTATCCAGTTCTTATTTATATTCTCTAACTTCACTGCACAATTGCCCTATTCTTAGAAATTCCCCAAATGGGATAGATTCTATAGTATGGGAAGGTTGACAGCTAGTACCATGTAAAATATAATCATAATTTTCAAACTTTCTAAAAACATTTTTTTAATATTCCCATTGCTCATTCCCTCTATAGTAACATTCAAATAATTGACTTTACTTCCTTGCTGCAAGCCATCAAAACCTATGCCAGTTTTATTCCTATGAAGGCTGTCTTTAAATTCTGAAATCTGGTCATAACCCCCTTCACAAATAAAAATTAAATCATCTATAAACCTAAAGTATTTTATCACATACTTTAAAAAAAAATCATTATTTTAAATGTATACATTTTCAAAGTAACCCATGAATAAATTGGTATATATATATATATATATATATATATATATAGAGAGAGAGAGAGAGAGAGAGAGAGAGTATATTGTCTGTGAACATATCACAAGAGAATGAATGGGTTTAACCAATTCTTAGAATTCTTGAATCCTGGGCATTGCATAGAAGAGAGTTATTATGGTGCTGGAAACCTAGAAAACTGAAAGGATGTGCTGTTGCATTTCAGGAAAAGGCATTACATGCCACAAATTTCCACTGTTCAAATCACCAACTGAACTTTATAATCTGCAAGATTTGTCAGGTAAGAGAAGTGAGTATGATGTTAAATAATGCAAAGGAAACTGGGCTCTTTTCTAAAGTATTCAACAAATCAGAAAAGCTGTGCAGTACATACAGTTACAGCAATTAGCAAATACCAAAAAAATAAATGAAGTTGCTTTGTGAGACAAGATGGATACAGAAACACATAGCCTTTAAATACTACCACCACTGCACATAGCAATTACCACAGAGGGCTAAAGCTATGAGCCATTAGCAAGATATTCCATGCAGTCAAAAGTGCAGAGTTCGATTCTTTCCACCTCCCTTTGCCTACTAAGGATTTTTGAGTAAGCTGGTTAATCAGGCAATGCTCCTGGAGTTACCTGAAAAGGTAAATAAAATAGTACAAAATCATTTTTTTTGTAACATGACAATATTAACAACAAGAGATGGACACATTGTGATGAGAAAACTGTAGCAAATACCAGTGGTTTATATGGTTCATTTACAGTCGAACTTTATTGTTTTTTTCAGACAGTAAGATATTTGTTCTGCTTTACCAAACTATTTAGTAAGTAGATGAAAGGATCACATCAGAACATATTACATGCATATGAAGAAGTCAAGTGTGCGCTTGATGAACTACAGGCCATCTGTGTAGATACAGAGGAAGTGTTCAGTACTAACGTCAGAGAAATGGTAGAAATGCAGTTAGTGTAATAAGGCTGATTTACCAATTTCATGTCTTTATAACCGACAAATTAGGAGGAACAGTATGGGGGGGGAATTTTCCAGAAATGTACATGTGAATAGCAAAAAAATTGTAATCCATTTCTGGGGCAATCAATTTCATTTTTTATTTTTCAAATCAAATCAATTAACAGTAATGTCACCCACAGTTATATGAGGCACTAAATCCGGCAAACCTAACAGCTTAATGCCCAGTGAAACAATTCACTCATTGTCTTCTTCTAATACTTGCCCTCCTTAGAAAAAGACATTCACATTTTATCAGTCACATTTCCATTTTAAAATGACTTGGAATGTCCATATATTCCCAAATACAGAATTCAAATTAAACTAACATTTTCTCATTTTAGGCATAATTGCTGAAGAAGATAGGAGTAATTTAGCATTAAAGTTTATGAAAACAGAACTGTGGAGTACCATGGAGCAAGTCTTCTTGAAAGTACTGTGTTGCTTTCCATGCACTGGGGCATCCCAGTATCTAATGAAAGAAATCCAAGAACACTGCTCTACCTGAATACACTTAATAGCTGGACCTTGCACTATGTATAAAAAGATGGGGCATTTTAATAATACTGCATTGTGACATGAAAAAAAAACACTGAACATCATTAAATGCTCACTGTGAAACTTAAAACATATTGACTTGGTCTCTAGATATCACTAGTTCAGTAGTTTTGTATTTGCCTTATGAACAGTAAATAGGGTGTTTGTAAGCTCCATTTTTTATTTTTATGCTTTGTATGTACCATCATATGGTTATGTTTGTTTTCATTCATTGCATATAACTAAACTGAGCATTTATTTTTCATGACTTTTTTATTTTCATAGCAGCTGGTTCTTTATAAGATGGTGTGCTTGTTACAGTTATATTTCACTGTTATGCTATTCAAAGCATTTTGATGTGGGCCCCCATGCTATGAATAAAATCTGTAATTTTGAGGTTGGTGTTCAGACTGGGAAAGGAAATCATTTTCCTTTGTCTATCTTTTTAGTTTGATATTTAGTTTGTTCAAATTTTGCATGTTTGAATGTATTTTGACAGTGTTTTCAGTTTGACATTAAATGCATTTTAGAGAATGGCCATCCTGTACATTGCCAGCCTGATTGGAGAATGAATGTTCTTAAGCAGGAAATTAATGTACAAGTAATGCCCACTGGAAAAAATATTCTGCTGCTTCCTGGTACTATATTAAGGCGCCATGAGGCACAGACTGGCAAAAAAAGAAAGAAAGAAAAGTCTACCATTTATTCATGCTTGCTAAATGCTGCTTTATTGTTTACAGACTGTAAAATTAAAGAAAAAAATGAAGTTAAAAAAAAGGAATGTAAGACTGTCTGTGTGTGTATGTGAGAGAGAGAGAGAGAGAGAGACACACATACAGGGAGAGTGGGATAGTGCATACCAATGTCTTTAGACTGCAACATGAACTCAGTCAACAGGAGATTGTTAAACAATAAGAAGTATGAAACTGCAATGTCCAGAACTATTTGTTGTGTCTTTCGACTTTTCCCGGTTAGGTGTCGCCACAGCGGAACTCCGGTCCGCTAATGATTGGCAGTAGATTTTTACGTGCTGGCTTGCCGGGCCTAACGCACAACCTTCAACGAAGGAACGCCCATTCACAGATGTCGCCACACAGAAGACGCTCTGAGAATCGAACGGGCAACGTCTAACTGTGAAGCGACAACGCTACCGCAGCACCACCACTGCAGTTAATGTCCAGAACTATTAATTGTCCTTATTCCTCCGTGACTTGTCATGAGGTGGTTGTAACAAACGGGCTGTAACTGCTTCTTGTGTGTGTATGTGCATATGTGTTGTTTGTTCATATTTATATGCATGTATGTCTGTCTGTGCTTCTCAATGTGTGTGTGTGTGTGTGTGTGTGTGGGGGGTGCAGATGCTAAATATTTACATATCTTATATTTTGGATGTTTAATAATTCATCCAAAACAATTACACATGCTACAACAAATTTGAGACATTAGGCGGAGGAATAATTTTTGCATTAAAAATATATATAATATATTTAGTAGTTATAAAAAAATGTAAAACAATTAAATTGATAACTAATTCTCTAAATGCAATAATCCCCAACAGAGTGGGCATTGTTAATGGATTAATGTCCTTCCAGGAGTGCTAAGGTCTCAGAAAACTTATTGGTGTTTGTTAATTCCCTGATAACATCCACTCTGCTGGACATTATTGCTTATTTATCACGTCAATAAATATGTGCATTAGTGAAGTATTGTTATATTTGCACTAATTATTTATTTAAAACAAAACTCTTTACATTTGTTATTGTGCTTGTTCTGATCATTTCATTTAGAGTGGGAGCATTTCCTAATTCATTTTAGTGCACATGCAACCCAATTCACAAGGGAGAGAGACTGTGGCTGATTTCAGTAACCATACTTCTCCATAGCAAGCACATTCTGGAACAACTCGCTTTCTCTGTAGGTTTGTTGTGCAGTTGACACAATACATTTTCTACCACAGGTGCATTATAGTTTTATGCATGTGAGTACGTTTTGCTTTCTTTTGACACAGACTGTCAGAGTGGCCCCCTACTGTCTACTTTCTAGACCATTCCCATTGTTTTCTTTTCTAAACTTCCTTTTGTCCACCTTCCAGAGCCTTTCCATTTGCCTATGTTCCAAAGCACTCCAGAGTAGTTTAGTTTCTTGACGACATATTGCTGATTCCACTATTGTCTCCCATCTACTATGCTTCTGAGACTAATAGCTGGGACTGGGACACAGCCTATCCATGCTGCGTACAGCATTTGGCTACAGGATTGTGCCATTGGGTCCTGTGCCCCATGTTTGTGTGTGCTTAGCCTGGCCTTACAGAGTGTTTACAACACTTCTGCTATATAACCATTTGCCAGTGCTTCTTTTAACCTGGGAGCATACATTATTGCCCATAGTTTGAACCCTTCCATATATGCCTGTATACTGGTCCCTTGTACTATTTGCAGATACCCCTGCCTGCACATGTTGTGACTATAGATTGCTCTTGTTTATATGTTCGCATAACCCTGCACTGTTTTCTCAGTATACAAAATGTGTTGTGCAGCCAAAAATGCTGTCCATTTATAAGCTGCTTATGCATTGTGCTATAAGTGGGTACACTGTCTGAACATGCTGTGCACCTTGCAATCTTCAAGCTATGTACACTGTCTTCACACAAGCACACAGTTTTGCTAATGCTCTATTTACATGAAGCATTTACTAATAAACACTTCAACACACTTTCTTCTGAGCATGGCATACATTTATGACTGTGCTCCTCAGAGTGGGCACTGCCAGATGAGTAGTTCAGTTTATAAAACATACATCTATCTCTGTTGAGAAAAAGAAGGCTACAGTGCTGCCTCTGGCATGTTAGGTGAATGATATCTCTAAATCTGTCTGCCCCTTATTACTAACCAGATCTGGTGCTTAATTGAGTATGACTGTAATGATGGACAGTTTAAGAGAAAAAATAAAGAAAAACACATAAAAATAAGAAAATAAAAAATAAAGCTACATCTAAGGAGTTGCGTTTTTTCAGGGCAGACCCCTTACAGCCCTAAGTCAAGAGTTTTTCTGTATCCACATATTTAATGTAACTAATCCAGATTCACAGAGTGCTAAGTAATTTAATTTAAACTATCATTTTAATTAAAAGTCATTTACAGTATAGATGTATGTATGTATGTATACCTATATATATTAAAAACCATACCAAATGTATAATGGTTGACTAAATGGTTGAATAAACTGAAAGTCTGCATGCATTTTTACATACATGCATACATACAAATATTTCAAGCATGGGTATTAATGCCCTTCTAGCTTGCCAGTATACCAAGACACCTCTTCCCATAATAAGTGTCCGGGCTGTTCTTTAAGATATGGGCTCATAGGTTCATAGGCTGGTACTAGGCTATTGGCCCTAGGGCCTATACAAGTCTAGCCAAACAATTCCCAGGATATTTCTTCCCACAATATTTACTTTCCTGGATCCCTGTCTAGCAGGGTGACTGACATGATCCCAGGGGTGAATTTCCTATCTCCCATCCAATCGTCAAGGTTCCTTTTGAAGAAGGCCAAGGAGGCGCTCTTCTTGACGTGTATGGGCAGTCTATTCCAGAGTATGGGGAGTCTTTAGGTCAGGAACCTATCCCTCCAGCATGTTTTGTTCATTGTGATGACAAGGTTTAGATCCCTGGAGCGTGTGGCTCTGAGGGATTGGGATTTCTTTAAGTGGAGCATGTGCAACAGCTCACAGTTTGACATGGCCTTGTGTGTTAGCAGAGATCACCTCTGAGTAGACAATATGCCACAGATTATAGCTGGAGTTTTTTTAGACTGTCAGCATAGAGCATCTGCTTTAGGCCTGTGATTCTTTTAGTGAGGTATTTCTCCAGCCTTTCCAGCTGTTGCAGATGTCTTGTGAGGTACATATCAAACAGGGCGTTGTACTCTATAATGGGTCTAATGAGCGATGAGTACAGTGGGACAATGACCTCCTTTTTTCTTGATGAAAAGTCCTTAGTGATGAGGTGTGCCACAAAGAAGGATTTCCTGACTGTTGTGGTAATGTTGTTATCGAAGGTGAGACCACTGTCCACCTGTGTCCCTACGTCTCTTATCACACTTTCGGTGTTTATTGTGCTGCCATCTATGTGTAATTCATGGGTATATCTAAACGAGTACTTGCTTTAATGTAATTTGGTAGTCCGTTAAATGCATTAGCTTCTCTGACAGAAAACCAATTAATAGACTTCTCATTCCTATATTATCTTCTACATAGATTGTCTGATGATTCTCTAGTACTTTTAGATAAACCCCAAACATTCCCAGAGGTAGTTGTCTCTAAATGCCCTCTATACTTGAATAAGATCTCCTCTTAAATATCTGTAAGAGACACTGTACACATTCAGATAATTTAGTCTTTCATAACTTAAATGTTCACATCCATATATGCCATTGGTATATTTCCACTGTACTCTTTCCAGTTTACTCATGCTTGTTTTCTTATAGGGTTTCCATATTGTTATTCCATACTCAAGTTTGGGTCTAATTTAACTAACAAGCAATGACTTCATCATTTTTTACTTCCTAGGCTTTAGAAATATTTTTATACAACCTATAGTTCTGTAACTATCATTAATCAATTGGTTGATATTATTAGAAAAACTACCTAAGTCCTTAAATGAGTCTACAGTTTCAATCACTGTGTGTTGTATTAAATATTCACTTTCAATTTATGTCTCCCACATCTCATATTCTTATTTTTTTATGTATTTATCAGCATATCATTCTCTGCCAAATGGTCAATTTAGTCAAGTTATTTTGCAGACATGCCTTACCTGTAACACATGTAATCATTTACCCAATTTCAGGTCATTTGCATATAGACTGTAGAACACCTCAGATGAAAAAGTTAGGTCTGAAAGATACAATTTAAACAAGTAAGGGGCTAGGACAAAGCTCTGTGGGACACCTTGACTGTAACCAAGGATTTCACGTATCCAGTTGCTGTATGATACTTTCGATGTCCTATTTGTAAGCCATGCAGTTACAAATCTTATCAAGAGTTCTTCAACACCTAGTTGCACTAACTTATTGATCAGTGGTTTGTGTATGACCCTGTCAAATCCTGTCAAATACTACTCTGTCATTGATCATGTTGGAGTGAATGACCTGAGATGTATCTCCCTGGACTACATGAAAAGAGACATGAAGGAGTTCTCAGATCTTGTAGCCCAGGCAGATATGACCCTAGCCCTGAGTAGCATCCTGCCATCACCCAGAATGATACCTCAATACAAGGACAAAATGATTGACTTCAACAATTGGCTAAACTTCTGGTGTCATTCTAAGGGGATCCAGTATCTGTCAGCCTGGGACGACATGATCGACATGATCGATAAATCACGATGCTTTGCAAGCGATGGCCTGCATCTGTCGCCCCTGGGGTTATGACTACTGGCTAAGGCTCTTGGCACCCCTATAGTGCCTTTTTAGGCAAGGTTCAAATGACAAAATTACCACCGTAACTGGTAAAAGCAAGCAAAATCTGAGGGTAATGCTATTCAATGCTAGAAGTCTAAACCTCAAAATTCACTCTCTCAAGGCACTCCTTAAAATGGAGATCATTGACATCTGTGCAGTAACAGAGACCTGGTTCAAGGCTCCAGAGAGCACCCCTGCAATACCAGGCTACAATTCTTACCACACCTTTTGGCCATCTAACCTGGACCGAAACATCAGAGATGGTGACGTGTCCATATTCACCAAGGATATCCACACCTCCAGGCTAAATGCCCAACATAATGCATCCAAAATTATCCAGGTGCAAATAACACTGGGCAACACTGCAATCCAAATTGTAGCTTGCTACAGATTCCCCACCATGCCCCAAGACTCCCACTTCAATTGTCTTAACATACTGGAAAATATTAAGGTACAACCCAACACACTCATACTGGGAGACTTTAACTATCCCACCATTAACTGGGAAAACTACTTATGTACCATTTGCACAGTGTTTTTTGGAATTCATAAATTCCAACACCTTGGATCAACTGATCCAGACCTCCACCAGGGGCAGCAATATCCTAGACCTGGTCTTTACCAACATGGCCGATTGGTGCACCACATCAGAGGTAAGTCCTTCATTGGTCAGATCCAACCATAAGTTAATCACCCTAGACATCCACATCCCACCCCCATCCCCTATTAAGGAAACTACTGAGTAAAATCCCAACATTGGAAAAACTCCCTTGTCAGCCTCAGTAAGAAGCTGAGATCCCTCATAAAATCCTCTAAAGCTAGTTACAAAAACAAAATCACCACTGATTCTATAGCTATGTCAAGAATTTCAATAGCAACACTCAGATCTGCTCAGAGTTACAGCACAATGGTACTAAACATACAGAACCAGCTGATATCACCAACATCCAAGCAGATAGGTTCAGTGCAAATTTCACCCCCCTCTCACCCCTGAAAGGGACCATCTCTATACTGGATGAATGCCAAGTCCCTGTTATCATGGCCACACAGGTGAAAAACACACTTGCCAAAGCCAAAAATACAGCATCCATGGGACCTGACAACATCCCAGGCTGTGTTCTGCACGAACCTCAAACTGAACTGGCACCCCACCTAAGTACCATGTTCAATCAAAGCCTCACTACAGATTTTGTGCCTACTGAATGGCACACAGCTATGGTGATCCCACTCCACAAGGTGGGATCCACCATGGAACCCAGAAACTACTGACCCATCAGCCTGAGAGTCTGCTATTCAAGCCCATGGAACATATCATCATGGAACTTATAAACAATGACATAGGTAACCTGCAAACTCTGGACCCCACCTACTTTGGGTTTGTGAAAGGTAGATCATGTATCCTAAACCTGCTTGAATTCTTTGAAGCAGTCATCAAAGCCGTGGACGAGGGTAAGGCAGTTCACACAGCCTACCTAGATCTCGCTAAGGTCTTCAACACCATCCCCCACTTTGGTATTATTGATAAACTCATGAAGTTGGGCATAAACCCCTATGTCATGAGATGAGTAGCCAACTGTCTTACTGATAGAACCCACAACACCATGAAAGTAACCAATTCCAAATTAATCTCCAGACCATTGACAGAGTGGAGTACCACAAGGTTCAGTCCTGGGTCCCTTCCTGTTCAGTATCTACTTCTCTGAAGTCCAAGCCAGCACAGACAGCTTATGGCTAACAAAGTTTGCATACAACTGCAAACTGGGAGCCATTACTGAATCCCTTAAGGATGTGGACATTCTACAAAAGGGCCTCACTGAGAAAGATGCCTGGTGTCAAAGGCATGGCCTCAAGCTCAATGCCAAAAAATGCATAGTCATGCCCTTTGGGAAAAACCCTGTGCCAATGAACTACCACCTATGCAGTAGTCCACTCAACACTGAAAGTGTGATATGAGACCTAGGGACACAGGTAGACAGTAGTCTCTCCTTTGATAACCACATAGCTACAGTGGTCAGGAAGTCCTTCTATGTGGCACACCTCATCACAAAACGTTTGTCATCCAGAAAAAAAGAGGTCATTATCCCCCTCTACTCAGTCCACATTAGATCTATTATAGAGTACAATGCCCCGTTTGGGATGTACCTCACAAGACATTTGCAGCAACTGGAAAGACCACAGAAATACCTCACAAAGAGGATCACCGGCCTCAAACAGATGCCCTCTACAGACCATCTTAAGAAACTCCAGCTCTACTCCATTGCATATCGCCTACTCAGAGGCGATCTCTGGCTAACATACAAAGCCATGTCAAACCCAGAGCTGTTGGACATGCTACAATTAGCAAAATCCCAGTCCCTTCGGGCCACATGCTCCAGGGACCCTAACCTTGTTACCACAATAAACAGAACTTACTGGAGGGATAGGTTCCCATCCCAGAGACTTCCCATACTCTAGAACAAGCTGTCCATTCATGTCAAACAGAGCACCACATTGGCCCTTTTTAAGAGAAATCCACAAAAGCAGCCAGAAAAACACTAATTCACAAAACAAACTCCAAAGGTAAAAAGTGTTGACAGACACAGCACAAAGGTAAAAACCAAGATTTATTCCAGACACGAACCACTCCAGAAATCAACCACAAGTGAGCGCTTTCATCTCCTAACATCCTTTGGAGCCTTTTTAAGAGAAATCTGGACAACTGGATGGAACCCCGAGGATCACTTCTGTGGCTCTGCTCGACAGTGGCATTTTTGGGTGGCCAGGGAATCTTTATGGCTAGGCTTATATAGGCCCTGTGGCCGATACCCTAGTACTTACCTATGAACCTAAATAAATTACATCACAGCACAATTTTTCATTCATAGCTGTTATTATATTGTTATAGAACATCATGTCATAAGTGGTAATAGATATGTTTTCAACATGTGCATGCTGATATATGGTTTCAGGTCCCACCCTATCCAGTTCTGACAGTAGTTTATCCAATATAACCTTCTCCATTATTTTTCCACAACATGAAATTAGACTTAAGGGTCTATATGATTCTGGGTTTATCCTACTCACCTTTCCCTTAAAGTCAGGTTTTATAAGTGCATTTCTCCCATCTTGAGGAATCTCCCCGTATTTATATGACCTAGTGAATAATAGATATAATGGTACCATAAGTTCTTACTGAAGTATTTTTAGGTCATTGTTACTAATTCCATATCCTCCCTGTGCTTTGTTTGGATCCATTTAGTGCATTTCTTTTTCAATATAATCTAGTTTGATTCCAGTAGCTGGGGTTACCTAGATGTCACTAGGACAACTTATCACACCTTTTGTGGAGCCAAATTGTTTTGCATAAGATTTTGTAAATATATCTATAATCTGTTGTGTCTGAAAATAAATTTTAGAATCAGCACACAGTTTATCAATTTGGGTGTCTTTACTCCTTCCACATCTTGTGTGTCTATAAACAGGTTTCCTATTATGCTCAATATCTTTATATAACTTTTCTTTATTTTTTTTTTCTTGATCTTGTATCACACTATACTTAATCTGTTTGTCCAGCTTGTTTATTGTAGTTTTCAAAGTTGTAGTTTGACCTCTCTTCCATTTCTTATATTTTTTTGTCTCTCAATTTAATCAGGTATCTTATTCTTATGGAAATATATTCCCATGATGTTGTATG
This sequence comes from Protopterus annectens, assembly GCF_019279795.1. NCBI lineage: Eukaryota > Metazoa > Chordata > Ceratodontiformes > Protopteridae > Protopterus > Protopterus annectens. Next base: position 35,908,465 of record NC_056736.1, on the reverse strand, counting down.
CCTAGATTCTGATGTTAAACATTTTTTTTGTTTGCATTCAATTTCTCTTTCAAAACTTTCCACATTCCATCTGAAGTTTTTCCACTGAACACCTCACTCCAGTTAGGTTTACATAGTGGCTGTTTTGCTTCCATATAATCTGTAATTAACCTTCTGTGCATTGGTTTAGATTTCAGTTTGGCTGAATTATCTAGTGACAAATTAACCTTTACAGCCCCATGATCATTGCATATCAATGGTGGTAAAACTTGACTTGAAGTAACAGCAATTTCTTTAGGAACACACAATTTCTAGTATGTTCCATCCCCTGGTAGCTTCTTTTACAATCTGAAGCAATTGTTGTTCCTGAATATATGTTGTGAATAATTTCCTTACTAATGTTGTTGAATCAATATTATTCCAGTCTGTTTCTGGTAAATGTAAGTCCCCAGCTAATATTATTCTTCCCTCTTGTGTTTCATGCAAGAAATGTAAGAATTCCTTTAGGTCATCTGCACTTGATTTTGGTGGTCTATACACTCCAGCTATTGTTATAAATTCCATGGTTGTCTTTATTGTCACAGTTACCAGTCTATAGTATTGGGGTTATCATTGAACATGTAATAATCACAGGCCTCATAACTATCTTTAACCCCTATCATAACACCTCCACCTGATTTTTTGTTAGAAGTTCTGTTACAGTAAAAACATTTATATCTTGACAGAACTGGTTTCCAGTCATTGTTCTTTAACCATGTTTCACAAACAACAACAACATCAATCTTGTGGGAACATAGCAAATTTTCCAATAAAAAACTTTATTATTAATGCTCCTAGCATTAACAACCATCAGAGATGCATCAAATGTTGCTATCTGTAAATTGTTAAATTTTCGACCTGGCAAAAAATCCTGCCTAGTGTTTGTCAAATATTGCAAAATATCTACTGGAAAAATGATCTTCCCTGATCTTGACAAATGCATGTCATCCTGTCTGAACACTTGTGCCCTAAACTAGGCTTGGATGATCTACACATTTTTATTTCTTTAAAACACGACATTTTTTCCATGTAGGTATTTACCCAAAAAATATTTTCATTCACAGTGACCTGACTATCCTTTCTGTAGGTGATTTGTGAAAAATATGTCCTAACACCAGTACAACCTATTGTATACTACCTAAGAGGGCTGTAAGTTCCCTACTAACAGTCAGAGAATCCTTGCAGATGGCATCATTTGTACCAACATGAATAAAAACGGATCCGTACTTCCTAACATTAAGGCATCCCAAGGCTTGTCTCACATCTTCTCTTTTTGCTCCTGTTAAGTATAACACTATTCGATGTTCATTATCTTGTCTACAAATATAAGTATCAGTTCACTTAATAATTGAATCTCCAATTACAAGAATATCTTTTCTAATACAGAATATCTGCTCTTTCAATTGTTATGAAGGATAGATCTGCATCATCATTAGTCTTATTAATCCCACTGTTTTCATTGTGTGTTAAATTCTCATCTAGCTGGCATTGTAAATCCACAGCTTGAGCCATGTAGTCAACAGCTGTCTTTCTCTTTTTTCTTCTTAGAGTAATGTTCTTCAATCCTTCCACGTTCAGTTTTGATTTCTTCCTTTTCACCTGCCTCTTCCCTCTTTTATCTACCTTCTCTTTTGAAAAAAAATATGCATTTTTCTGTAGACTGAAGGTTTTCTGATAGAAAAATATCATTCCCTGCAATCTGTGTGTTATGTAACAAAGTAGTTTCCTTTTTAGTATGCATTCTCTTTCCTTTACAGTCATTAATCAGTTTATTTTTCTTTCTTGTTATTTGTTGTGAACTTCTTTCTTTTGTTCTTTCTTTGTTTCCTTGTAAACAAACCAGATCCTCAGATTGCTGAATACCTGCATCCAGAATTCCAATGTTGTCATGGGCATTTTCTTGTTTTATTGGGGTTGAATGATCTTTGCAAACAATAGATGAATCATTTCCTAAATGTGTTAGCTAGAGCTAGTGTTCTATTTGTTGTTTCCCTAACATTATTTATCTCACTAGTCCAGTCAATAATATATGAAACAGCAGTTCTCCAAGCCATGCCAATTGCACAAGTGCAATCATCACCAAGTCTAGATTTACTTCTAACAATGGTAAACAAATCAAGCAACTTTTTACACGAGGAAGACAGATCACCAGTGTTATCAGCTGTTACCTTTAAATATGCATAGCATTAATTACCCTGTACAACATATTTGTGCATTAGCAAGTCATTAATTGCATGCTCATTTAAGGAATCCATATTCAGCTCCAAACGAATAAAATATTGTAAAAGAAAAGAATAATCAAAATCAGTAACCACAGAATTCAAACAGAACTTAAATCAACTTCTATGACAAAAAAATCATACCAGCAATATACAACTATATACTAAAGTAAGTAAAATTGTTCTGACCATATGAGTTCTGCAAGCCAGACAAAAGCTATAATTCCTTTATGTCGCGCGTGAAGCTTCTGCTCGCTATCGTTCACAGTCGCACTTATTTTTTAATAGTAAAGATCAATAAATCACAAGCCAGGGTAGGATTGTTTAGATCTGCTAAGAATTTAACTCTCTGCAGTCTGTGTGAATTTATAGCTGTCAAGGTCCCGGGGTGGCTAGAGCATGCATGTCTAAAACATATCCCTTTCTAACAACCAACAGAGAAATTTAAGGTAAAACAACAAAATATGAATCAAATCTTGTTAACAAGCTATCCCTTCTTACCTACAAACAGTTAAAAACAGTAATACCAAATAAAATATAAATTCAAATAAAACTTCTCTTACCAGTCAACTCCATAGTAAATCATAAGTCAAGGTAGGACTGTTTAGATACCCTCAGGATTTTTGGAGATTATCACCCATTTTACTGCCAGGGAACTTCCTTTGATCTAGCCTTAGTCTATTCTACCAGTGCTGTATAAACAATTATTTGCTCTACCATAGAGTGAGGCACCATGATCATCGCCATCAAAGTTATATATGAAATTCAGATAAACAGCCTCACTTTATAATTCATATTTTACTGTCTAATGATAGAACTATAAAACATTTGCTTACTTGGCACACTAGATATGTTCTTGCTGAAATCATATTATTCGATTTGCATACGATCAATACATTTCACCTCAAAATAAACTCTGTACCATTACCCTTAACAGGACACACCCATCAATTCATAATAAAATATCTGAGATAAATAGTATCACAATCAACAGGAAAATAAACTAGGTTTGCCTGGAAGTAGTAAATCTATCCAGTGGGGTAAAAGACTCAGTCATTCCTTGTCAGGCTGACACTACTCATAAAAAAAAATTAAAGGAAGAATCTGGGAAGTAATCTCAGATCGCTTGCACCACTACTCATTGACACACAAAGGAGGAATGTAAGTATGCATATTTATGTTCCATGGGTTTGCTCAGATACCTGCTTAGGAAAAAAGTTATTTACCAGCCTTTCAATCTCCTTGGTGGAATGAGCAGACATGACATGTCTGTTATTGTTCTTGAAGAAAGAGATGTGCCTAGTCAAAAAAAGGAGGAGAGGGTTTCATGACATCTCAAGGACATCTAAAGGCTACATACGAGCTGTAACTCTGAGCTTTGATCTTTTTGAAGAGTTTGGATGTAGCCATTATGTTATTTCTTAAAGAAGGGCTTGATTCAGGTGAAATCAAATATGTTGTTCTCAGGGGGTGTATTTCTGTTGCTCAACCTTACAGTGTAGGGCTAATAAGGCATGTAATTGAATAAATGGTTACCTTTGCAATAACTGCATTTCAATTAAAGGACATCTATAGTTTAAAAAATACCTTAAAGTTCAGGTGTGTGTGCCTATTTAGAAGTGAATTATTCTGTAAAGTGTAAAATAATTACTTAACTGTGTACAGCAAAACTATGACTGCTCTTGCTGAATATGGATATTAGAATTTTATAGTTAGCTTTACAAGGATTGTTGTAGGTGAATGAAAGAAGGATATTAGTTTAAAATTGGCCATTTTTAAAGATGTTGCACTTTAAAATGATCAGTCATGGCAAGCTATTTTATCTGTAGCTTGAATTTCACACTCTGGACTGAACCAAGCTATTAAGCTTTTTCATAGTCATCTTTTAGGTTGCTTGTGAGCATTGCAAGGATTGCTAAAGAAATAAAATAATTTTTAGTTAAATGATTGTTTTAATGTAAGTTCATTTTTTTCACTTAAAATGAATTAATCTGCATATATGTCTGAATTTCAATAGCACTGATATGTACCATATATTGAAGATTTGGTTCGGAGTAAGGTGAAGTTTTAAAGAATGTTGGTTTAGTATTGTCATGGCTGCAAGTAGTGCAGATGAACCATTTTTTTTCCTATTTGGATGACTGCTTGCTTTGCTTAAAAACATAGAAAATGGTAATTAGATTGGCATTTGATGGTCTTAACTAAGACTTGGCCACAAGATCAGTAAGTTGTTCATGACTGTTTTGTTGTTTACATTGATATATACCATGGATAAAACATTGCAGATAAACTAAAGGCAAGTTTTAACAATGTGATCTTTATCAAATAAGTTCAAGAAAATTTTTTTAGTTTGGAGTTGCATGCTAATTTCTTTTACCGATTGATTATGGTGTTGAGCCTTGTTCATAAATTCTGCAGTCTATACCAGCACCAAAGAACTTCATTTGAATTGAGACCACTGTCCACTTTCTGAAGTCTGGGTACAACAAGTTTTCTCTTGTACTTGAATCATGAATAAGTGCTACAACCAAGATGTAGGAGTATATAAAAGGTTATTATATATGGGTAACTTCAGAATGTCGACCATTCAGAATGCCGACTGTCATATGGCTGACACCATATGATCAACGTTCCGAAATACCGACATCCTGAAATATCACCATTTACCTACCTGCAAACCCCCCTGCACCCTCCACACTCCCTGCTACTTAAATATTCTCACTCTGAGATTACACTACAGTGCAGGAAAGGGGAATTTCCCAGTCCAGCACTGTAGCGGGATCTCAGCTATCATTTGTCGGCCTTTCAAATGTTCTTTCATATGGTGTCGGCTATATGAATTTCGAATATTTGAAAGTTCGAACAAATGAAGGGCTCCCATATATATATATATATATATATATATATATATATATATATATATATATATATATATATATATATAAATATAAAGAAAAAAAAAAACACCAAACTCCAGGGCACAAAAATAAATAAAATCAACAATCTTGTTGAAACGTTTGAAAACAACATCTGGCTCAGCCAAAAAGCAATGACAAAACGTAAGCACTTTCATTCCTTTTAATTAAGACATGGAACTTCATCAAAAATAACAGCAAACACAATCCATTTAAATCTCCCTCCCTTTATGACTTAAATTGACAAATCCTATGTCTTTTAATTTCTACCATCTTAAATATTTAAAGGAAAACTAAATACTAGCATTTTAAATAATAAAACATGCATTATCAAAAATCTGTAGTGATATGCATCTTAAAATTATACTACTTTAAATCTTAACATACATTTAACATTTATATTTTCATTTAAGCCTGGAAACTTATCGGCTGTTAATAAAACTTGCCATTTAAGTTCCCTGACTTCTAAAATGTTATTACAACTAAATATAAAGTTTGCAGTTTTACTCTGTTCTAAAATGGAAACATGAAATTTCTGAAAGCCTTTACATTCAATGCTGTGTTTGGCTAAAGCATTTGTTAAATCACAATCTTTGATGGCTTTTTATGCTCCCATATTCTAAACTTTAGCTCCCTAATACTTTTGCCCACATAAAATTCCAGGCAATTATGTTTAGGCAATAAAACATACTGAGTGCGGTTGAGAAGAAACAACAATAAAAACATTGTTTTTTTGGGAGGGATTGCAAAAAGAATAAAGAATTTTGGGAACAGTTTAAAAATGAATTTGGATGGGAAGAGCTTAAATATATAAGAATAATTATGCTAACATATGGTAATCATAATGTTGTTGTTGTGTCTTTCGGCTTTTCCCGGTTAGGGGTCGCCACAGCGGAACTCCGGTCCGCTAATGATTGGCAGTAGATTTTAACATATGGGAATCATGATAAGGTAAAGAAAAGTGATATTGATAAATAGGATAAAGTACTGCTTATGACAATATGGGTGCTGTGGAAAAACAGATGTGGGAATTTGTTATATAACAAGGCAATGGAAAAGGATAATATATTGGATGAAATAAGAAGATGGTTGTCAAAAAATGGTGGGGGTATAGAAGGTAAATACAATAAAAATAATGAATTAAATCAAACTGTTTAGTTAAGTTCTTTTTTATAATGACATAATTTTGTGTTTATAACTTGTAAATAATTTCAAGTATGAATAAAAAGAATGAGTTGTTGTGTCTTTCGGCTTTTCCCGGGTAGGGGTCACCACAGCGGAACTCCGGTCCGCTAATGGTTAGCAGTAGATTTTTACATGCCAAGTTGCCGGCCCTGATGCCCAACCTTCAATGAAGGTACGCCCATTCACGCATGTCTCCACACAGATGACGTTCTAGCTGAGAATCGAATGGGACAACGTCTTACTGTGAGGCGACAACAATGAAGACAAGAATGAGTATGTAAGTAAATTATTTTTTATGATATAAAATGAATATAAATGTTAAGACACCTCCCCTACTCTTTTTGATAGGTGATGTGGGATTTGTTATATCCACCTGAACTACTGCTATCTCAAGCAGATGGGACCTCAGTTTAATGTCTTTTCCAAAGGACAACACATTCAGGAGAAACAAACCCCTAATGCTATACTGAAATGTCACTAATCCAGTCCATGGATAAAGTTGGAATTAACCTTTCTATATTTGTGTATGCAGAATGATGGCATAAATGAGCCCATATATGCAACAAAGTCTAGAAGATTTTAAGATTTTTGCTTGGAAATGTTTGCGTAGGTATTTTTATACCCCAAGCAGAATTTTTCCTCTGGTACATTACAAATGTTGGAGGTGTGATGGGGAAGAAAGTAGTAATTGGGAACATATTTGTAAGGACTGTAATGAGTTGGCAGACTTAAAAATTCCCTGCAGATTACTCTGTCAGAAATACTAGGTGAGCAAATTGGTACAACTAAGGAAACTATTATTTTTGGAGCTGTGATATAGAATCATAGTTCTCTAAATATAGCAAGGCCTTGCTGAGTTTAAAAGTGGTTGTTGCCTAAAAAGGAATTACAAGAAAATGGAAATCAAAGTTGAAGCCAAACATACTAGAAGTAGTGAATATAGTAAAAGAGATGAACAAAATGGAAGTGGGATCTTTAGAAAAGGGTCAGAGCAAATTGCACTGGAAAAAATGGGACATGTGGGAACAATACACGCAGAATAATGTTTTTGAGAATGAACAGGGTTTAAAGGAAGGCAGGAATTAAAAGAGCTATGTAATGCTTTACTGACAATAATGTCTGCAGCTGAACATATGTCTATATGGTTTGTTTTCATTTATATAGATAAGTATGTTTCTTGCTTAAAAAAGCAAGATCCCGCCTTATTGAGGTATGTAAGTACTTACATTGTAGAATGACCATACTATTAAATTTCACTTCGGCACTCAGATGAATTCAACACTTAATATAAAGGAACAGGCAAGCAAAAACTGAGGGTAATACTACTCAATGCTAGAAGTCTAAATCTCAAAATGCACTCACTCGAGGCACTCCTTAAAATGGAGAACATCGATATCTGTGTAATGACTGAGATCTGGTTCAAAGCTTCAGCGAGCACACCTGCACTACCAGGCTACAACTCATACCACACTTTTCAGCCATGTAACCTGGACCAGAACAGCAAAGGCAGAAGTGTGTCCATACTCATTAAGGATATCCACACCTCCAGGCTAGTTGTTCAGCATAATGCATCCGAGGTTATCCAAATACAACTAACACTGGGCAAAACTGCAATCCAAATTGTAGCTTGCTACAGATCTCCCACAATGCCTAAGGATTCCCACTCCTCCTTTCTTGATATACTGGAAAATATTAGGGTTAAACTAAACACCCTAATAATGGGCAATTTCAACTACCCCACCATTAACTAGGAAAACTACTCATGTACCAATTCCTTCGCTAAACGCTTTCTGGAATTCATAAATTCCAATGCCCTGGATCAACATATCCACAGCCTCACCAGGGGCAACAATATCCTAGACCGAGTCATTACCAACATGAGTGACCGATATTCCACACCTGAAGTCAACTCCTCGTTGGTCTGACCCGACCATAAGTTAATCACCCTAGATATCCGCATCCCGCCCCCACCCCCATTAAGGAAAGCATGGTAAAAAATTTCTCCAAAGCCAACTTCATGCTTCTTAGGACAGAAGTGGCAAACTTTATGACACCCATGCAGATGGACAATATAGTTACGACTGCTGAATCCTACACACATGCACTCTATAAGCACTTACACGAGTGCATGGAGCATGCTATCCCAAACAGAACCAAGGCACTATCCTCCAAAAAAGGAAGCCAATCTGGTGGTCCCCTGCCATAAACAAACTGTACAACAGAAGGAAGAAACTGTTGCAAAAGAGAGTAAAATCCCATGAGTGGAGGAGCTCCCTGGCAGCCTCAGTAAGAAGATGAGATCCCTTATAAGATTCTCCAAAGCTAGCTATGAAAACAAAATTGCCACTGATTCTAAGGACAACCACAAAGCATTCTATAGCTATGTCAACAATCTCAATGGCAGCATCCAGATCTGCTCTGAGTTACAGCACAAAGGCATGTAAATTACAGAACCAACTGATATTGCCAGCATCCTGGCAGATAGGTTCAGTGCTAACTTTAACCCCCTCCCACCCCCTAAAGGGCCAATATCTATAACAGGAAGAATGCAGAGTCCCTGTAATCATAACTACGCAGGTAAAAGCTGCACTCTCTAAAGCCAAAAAACAGCATCCATGGGACTGGACAATATCCCAGGCTGCGTTTTACATGAACTTCAGAACGAACTGACCCCACCTAAGCACCATTTTCAATCACAGCCTCACATCAGGCTTCGTGCCCACTGAATGGCACACATCAATAGTTATCCCACTCCACAAAGGGGTAGCCACCACTGATCCCAGGAACTATCATCCTATTAGCCTGATGAGCCTGGTCTGCAAGGCCATGGAACGTATCATCATGGAACTCATAAACAAAGACACTGGTAACCTCCAAACTCTGGACCCCACCCAGTTTGGGTTTGTGAAAGGCAGATCATGCCTCCTGAACCTGATCGACTTCTTTGAGGCAGTCACCAAAGCTGTAGACATGGGTAAGGTGGTTCACACAGCCTATCTTGACCTTGCTAAGGCTTTTGACACCATCCCCCATTATGGAATTATAGCTAAACTCACTAAACTAGGTATAAATCTCTATGTCACAAGATGGGTTGCCAACTGGCTCACTGACAGAACCCACACTGTAAAAGTTGCAGACTCCAAATATGACTTCAAACCAGTGACAAGTGGAGTACCACACGGTTTAGTCCTGGGACATCTCTGTTTGGTATCTACTTCTCTGACATACAGGCTAATGCAGAAGGCCTCTGGCTAATGAGGTTCACAGATGACTGCAAACTAGGAGACATAGTCGAGTCCTCAAATGATGTGGACATCCTACAGAAGGGCCTCACTGAGATAGATCCCTGGTGTCAGAGCCATGGCCTCAAGCTCAATGCCAAAAAGTGTATTGTCATGCCCTTTGGTAAAAACTCTGTACCCATGAAAAACCACATAGGCAGCAGTCTACTTAACACCGAATGTGTGACAAGAGACCTTGGGAAGCAGGAGGACAGTAGTCTCTCCTTTGATAATCACATCGCCACAGTAGTCAGGAAGTCTTTCCATGTGGCACACCTCATCAGAAAAGGGTTCTCATCCAGGAAAAAAGAGGTAATTGTTCCCCTTTACTTGACACTCATCAGACACATTATAGAGTACAACGCCCCCTTTTGGAATGTACCTCACAAGACATCTGCAGCAGCTGGAAAGGCCACAGAAGTACCTCACAAAGAGGATGCCCTACACTGACCATCTCAAAAAACTCCAGCTTTACTCCCTAGCATATTGCCTACTCCGAGGTGATCTCTGCCAAACATATAAAGCTGTGTCAAACCCAGAGCTGTTGGACATGCTACACCTAAAGAAATCCCAGTCCCTTCGAGCTACATGCTCTAGGGTCCTAAACCTTGTCACCACAATAAACAGGACATGCTGGAGGGATAGATTCCTGTCCCAGAGACTTCCCATACTCTGGAACAAGCTACCCATCTATGTCAAGCAAAGTTCCTCGTTAGCACAAGAAATATCTTGATGAGTGGATGGGAAATAAGGAAATACACCCTGGGGAACACTTCTGTGGCTCTGCTCGACAGTGGCACAGGAAAAAAAACTTTCTTGGGTGGCGTAAGCCAGAGAACCCTGTTGGCTAGGCTTACTTAGGCCCTTGGGCCGATAGCCTAGTACCTACCTATGAACCTATGAACCTATAAAGTGTACTAAGTCTCAAGGACAGAAAACAGAAGTCACTTCTACACATCAGTACAGAACAACAGTAAATAATTGCTACATGTGTAATATCCATAAGTAATTCAATAGCATGCTTTGTCAAGCAGAAAATAAGCACAGTCAGCTGTCATAAAAAATGTATTCATTATTAACACTATTCAACAGCCTTGAAATCTCACTAATGCCACTTAGTCACTTCATGATCCAGGCTTGTTTAGCTATTCCATGCAATTAAAATAGTAGTCAGATGGCACATATAAAACAAGGCAATATGCTTGGCATATCTGATAAATTAGTTGTTAAAAGATTCATAGGAATCAGATTTTGCTCTGTTCTACCTTGTTTTAGCATTACGAGATAATGTTCCACATAAGACTGACTTTTAAGTTGCTTTCCTAGAACAGGAATTTGTGCCACAAGGCAAGAGCTATGCCTGTTGGTCTTTAAAAGCCATTACAATAAAAGGAATCAATAAGCTTTCTCTCGCATCTTTTAGTGGCATGTGCTAACTTTTGTTCACTCCTTTTCCAATGTGTCTATGTGCGTAAGTGTGTGTGTGTGTGTGTGTGTGTGTGCATGTGTGCATGCGTGCATGTGTGTGTGTGTTTGTGTGTGTGTGTGTATTCTACAGAGTTATCCAGTTAGCTAGAGACTGCTCCCAGGCTGAGTTTGAAAAAGGTCCATGGAGATCAGTGCAATATCCTAGAAAAAAAATACAAATAAATAAATTAATTAATGCATTCATTATTTTGCTGTCCTGAAAGTGATATTTTTGCATTCGGAATGGTATTACAGAAAACAAAGAACTATCAGCTATTGTGGCAACACTGAGAAATGTCATGTACAGCTTTTCTATTATCTGTGCTATCATTTACAATATTGCCACTATGTACGTGAAAGCAATCAATCATGGACACAGTGGTGCAACAAGCATCATTTTCACCTCCCGGTGCTTATTTTATTGGTTTGATTTTTGGGTATGATTCATTCTGTGCAGAGGCTATTAATTTTATTAGAAGCTACTATTTTGTCAGCTTTGGATAGTAAGCCTTGGACACAGTTTATTTCTTCCTTGAAAATAAAAATGGGTGAGACTGATTTTCTTTTTTTCTTTGCGATTTTTATTCAGACCATTTTTTCACTGGATCAAATGTTGGAAAAAAGCATTAAAATACTTCAGAGTATCTAGAATAGCATGGCTTCTCATAGTTTATTTTGTTTCCTCCAGGGTTATTACATTATAACTCTGTCCACAACCACTGTGATGTCATGTAGCTGGCAACACCCTGTGTCCCACTTTGATCAGAAAAGGTGGTATTCCTAAATATATTACAAACAAGGATTTTCAGGATTACTGTAAAAAACATTTTATTTTAAAATAAAAGTAACAATAAGTTGTCCTTAATAAGAGTTCATTATGTAGTTTTTAATTCATGCAAAAGAGCTAAATGACAATTTCACTCCTGTGCCTGTATTCAAAAGTAGGACTGTTTATTTGTATAAATAACTGCTATGACTTACTTCTTAAAAAAGGGTGTCATGGTTACATTTACTTAAATCTTGCATGAGTTCTACTTGCTTTCTATCCTAAAAAAAATGTGTAAATTGTTACATGAAATGAACATTAAGAATTCTATTAAAACTTATTCATATAAATTGAGGTTTATAAATGCTTATTTTATCTATTCAGAAGTTTTACTGTTGCAGTCAGTCATTTTGCAGTTAATACAATTATACTTATTAATGAAAGTTGTCCAAGGAGATTTGCAAGAACATGTATTACTTCATTTGTGTCATTTGTTGTTCTAAATTTGTAATCATGTGTGCTGCTTTTTTAATATATGTCTACTATTACCTCTGCCTGTTGCATTTAGGGGTATCACAGTGATTTGATGGTTCTCATGGTGCTAACCTCGCCATTAGATTCCTGGATATGTTGCTTGATGTATGGAATTTGCATGTTGTCCTCGTATACATGCTGTTTTCTGACAAAGTTTCTTATTTACTGACATACTGCAAAGAAACTCTGACTGGTTGCTGGACAATGCTACATTGTTTCTTGGTGTGCAAGCAGTTGTGAATGCCTGAGTATGATTGTCTTGCAAGGGATTGCTATAACATTTGGTTCTTGCTTGAATTCATCTGATGTCTGGATAACACGTGGTCTTCAAGACCCATTCTTTAAATAAAGAAAGTATAGATTATTGATAATCTATTGTCACATTCCACTTTAATAAACCACTCAAACACCCAACGACCTTTGACGACCTTTACTGTGTAACATAATAAATGATAAAAGCATGAAACTTTTTTAAACACAATACAAGTTCAATTCCTTGTAAAAGAAAACATAAATAAACATAAGGGTAGCGTAACCACTCACCCTTGGAATAAGCAGCGTCCCCCATTTGTTCATTTATCCTCGCCCTTACAAGGCAGCATTCCACTGTTCACCTTCAGCATATCTTCACCAATCCAAAACCATAAATTCCAAAAACACCTCCACCATCAATCTTTCACCACCTCGAAATCCTTCCACCAATTATCCACCAGAAGGGGAACAGAAGAGGGGCAAGCCTGGCCCTCTTCTCTGCCCATCAGTCCCACGGGCTGTTCCCCCTAACACCTTTACCCCACTAACCAATCCCTCTAAAAATAAACCCAAATTTAAATTAAACAAAATCAAGTTCAAAATCACTTAGGTGAACCACATCTTGCCTATACCACATGGGATCCCTATCCTCAAACTCACTATGCCAGATAGTATGCACTCCCATCCCCTTCAACTGTTTTGCCAGTACAAAATTAACATACCTATGAGCCCTCTGAATTGCAGCAAGATTATTTGCCTCCCTCCAAACTAACCTGGGAATAATTTTTGACCAAACCAGACAATCTGATGGATAAAGCTTCCTTAAAGATAAAAAAATCTTCACAAATATTATAAACAAATTGCTTCTTTAGAATCACTCCCAAATCATTCCCTGCTAGATGAATCAACAAAATTTGAGGCAACTCCCACTGGCTCTGTAACATGGTAAATATCTGAAGTATTCAGTTCCACATCAACCCTCCGATACCATGCCAGGTAGCCATCAATCCGAAACACTGCAAGCCCAAATCCATGTCATTGGTTCTAACCACAGTCCACCTAGCTGCCCAACACATGAATGAATGGCTTAAAATGACAATCTTTTACCCTATGGAGAAAAAAAATTAACCACAAAATAACTATACTAAACCTTATTTAATATAAGTCAAAAATGCCTTAGAAGACCACCAACCTACTCTCTTAATGACTTCAATCGAACTGCCTCCTTTTGTTAGATTAGATGCCCTACCCATCCTGAAAGAATGAGTAGAAAATTTGTCCCCCTCTAAGTCCACACTGAGAAGAGCCCTTCTCATGAATAAATTCAACTGTTCCCCCATTAATGCTCTACTTCCTACTGATGTAAAAACTAACCCTTGTGCTCTACCCTCTCTAGCCACACACAGTCGCCTTCCCCACGCTACCAGACACATCCAAACTGTCCTCACTTCCCCCCCAAACTATAGATGTCCCTTTCCCTTCTTGATCAGTTTTTGATGACCTCAACCTAATGTACACATGAGCTGCTAATTGAGCTCATCCTGCCTCGGGCATAGTCAGAGCTTAATTCTGCTATTCAACTGTTGCAGATTAAACATCACTGCTTACCTTCTCTCTATATGAGGAGGTGTCACCCACTCATATGATGTACATAGGTTCATAGATAAGTACTAGGCTATCGACCCTAGGGCCTATACAAGCCTAACCAAAAAGGTACCATGCCCTTAAGCCAGCTGGCTATCCATCTAACCATGTAAGGATTTATGTTTAAGGCCATTAGCTTTGAAGTAATCCTAACATGTTGTATGGTATCATACACATTGATCAGATCAAATTAAGAAGCATGGACAGTGTAACCACTACTAAATGCCTACACGTTTTCCTTAAAAAAGCTGACAGGATTTAGCAGGCAAGTCTTACTGTCTACAAAGCTGAATTGCAGCAGGTCTAGCTTAGCTTTTTGATGCCATGATTTATGAGGTCAATGATTATGTGCTCCATACCTTTACATAAAAGGCTCATAAGGCTTATGGGTCTATACTGCCTGGTGTCATACTTATTAAGCTTACCAAATTCCTTGGTAAATACCGGTTTTGTGGGCAAAATATTGGGGTGCCATGAATTCCTGCTTGGCCCCTTTAATTTCCAAATTTCCTGTATTTATTTGTTTATTTTTAAATTTTTTTACCCCTGACGTCATCACGTGCAGAGTGTGCATGATGACGTCAGCTTTTGCAGACCAGTCTGTGTTCAGGCAGTGCACATGTTTCTTCCCTGGCTCCTCCTCCAGGTTAAAAAAATGTAAACTTTTACTGAACAGCTGCAAGCATTGTCTTACAATTTACATTAGAGAACCGGCAGGAGAAACTTTGATAGGTGCTTAACAGTTACTTAACAGCTGCAGCCTGCAAGAGATAAGTGCATGCGAGAGAAACAGCAGCATCTTTCCTTTGTTTACTGTGCTTAGCTCAGCTTGAAGGCATTACAGATGAGAGAAATGGCAGCTTCTTTAATTAACTACTTTTGAATGGTGATTCCTTTTACTTAACTGCTCAGCTTGCAGGCATAACATGTGTGTGAAATGGCAGCTTCTTTACTTTGAATGGTGATTCCTAAAGAGTCAGGCATGTTGTGTGTGTGTGTGTGTGTGTGTGTGTGTGTGTGTGTGTGTGTGTGTGTGTGTGTGTGTGTGTGTGTGTGTGTGTGTGTGTGTGTGTGCATATGCCCCAGTTAGGTATGGATGCTGATTAGAGTTACTCAGACTCAAACCCTGTACCTTAGGTGCAAGAGCCTAAATTCTTTACCCATACCACCACCACTTGCGATTCAAGGAGTTAGCCATAATTCTCAACTGTCCAAAGTTTTCTGGAATGTTTGGCTCATACTTTTCATCTATTCTTCTTAAAATTTGTGTTTTTTCTAGCAAATCAGTAAGAACTGAATTCACTAAATAATGATAGCCATTCAAGTTTCAGTCTTCCTGTCTTTCAGGAAATGCATGGCAACACAAAACATTTTATTCTAGCAACTTTTCAAAGATTATACAAACAATGTTTAAAATGTGTCCCTGGTTTTGGGCCCCTCCCCCAATAAATTCTGTATTTTTCCAGATTTCTTGTGCTGCATAGTTCTTCAGAGGAAGAAAAGTTTAGTGCTGTTTATGCCAAGGCTGTTTGTGTTGTTAGTAGTACAACAGGTAGAATCCTTGCTTTTCATGCAGAAGGCTGTGAGTTCTACTCCCAGAGGATATAGATGGATTTCTGATACTGTACTGTGTTGTAATTTTAAAGGTGTGGATTCTACAGTCCTGAAAATGTCCTCTTTGGTAGCAATACCTTGTAACTATGAACCTGTTATCAGTGTTCCATCCATTCTCTACTGCAATATTACTAGTTTATCATTTTTACTGTAACATAGGCAATTTATTCCTCAAGGGCAACAGGCACTTTATTTGTAGATGAAACAATGAAATATTAAGTTGTTTGCTAGAAGCAGCCTTTTCATTAGTTGCAGATCTCATAGATCTCTTTAATGTGGAATTATTTAGATGACTTTTACTTCTGCAGAGATTGTGCATATTTACTGATACAGGTGAACTGTAAAAGTCTGAGTAGACTTTTATGATGGAAATGTTCTGAACTGGGCAGTTTTGTCATCATTGCTTCATGTATTTTGTTTCACTGTTTACTGGAAAAATTTTCAGAACAATAAATTTAAAATGTGCTCTAACAAGTGTGCTGTATTGTACAAGGAATGTAATTTAATGCAGTCAGAAAGGTGCATTAAAGAGTAAATGTATGTTTCATGTGCAAGTGACCTATGATTTGAAAACAGCCCAAAGTTAATCTTTATCCACCACTGGCCAGATGCATTTTCTTGGAATGTGGGTTTCAATGCTGTTTCAATGAATTTGAGTTTCAAGGATAGAGAAGTTTTAATGCTAAGTCTATTTTCATTGTGAAATTGCATTGCTTTGTTTAGCAGATGTCTATTAGTGTTTGTGCTATAAAATGTAAAATAAAAGTTTTAAATGAAATCCAAATAATCATTGTAGAAGTAAAGGAGTACATGCATTACAGTGTTTATGGTAAATTGGATCAAAATAGCCAAGTAATGGGACATTGGAATGGCTGCAGGGGGGAGGGCTGTGTATGAAGGCCCCTGTTCGACCATGATTTTGTGAGGGGGGAAAGGGCAGCAAACTCAAAGACAGCCAAGGCTGGCACAAACTCAAGCTACACCACTAATCAGTAGGCCATGGAGAATGTGTTTTGGAGGTCCTAGCAAACTATAATATTCTTTTGCTAAGATTAGAATATTACTTACCATTAAATGCCCTACTTTTACCACAAAACCCACATACTGCAAGTCACAAAAAACAAAATCATAAGGTTCACCATCTTTTCCATCCCCCAGTGAACATCATTGCCACACATTTAAAAAAATGGTTACCATTTACTAGAGGGTCTGGGCTGGGGCCATATTTTGGTTGTCTATTCTTCAGTTTGCATTTGAAAATTGGTATCCCACAATTCCATCAGAGTGGATGGGGTTACATAATTATGCATGCAAATTGTATGTTAACTAGCATACGGATTTGTACCTATTTTTCATGCGCCGTTGTCAAGATTTTGATGTTTCTAGGTTGAGAGGTATGCCTGGTGTCAGTGTTTGGTCTGTCCTTATGGAGGGCTATTACTACATCAGTGCATCAGATTAATGGACATAATCAAGAGCAAGGCTTTTGTTAAACAGTTTGAGGGGGGATCAATGAGAGTAGTTTGTTAGATACAGAAGGGGAACTGCTGGCTGTTGAAAAATCCACAAAAAGAACGTCTTCCACCAAGGAATTTATTAGACTTCACAAAACAAATATAGTTAGACCTTTTGTCTTATTTCAATGAATGAAACTTCTTCAGACAAGCACATTACACAACTCTTTAGCTTAAATACACTCCTCAATAAGTCACATGTTAACCTCAATTCAAAACTAAAGGCAAAAGCATCAAATATTACAAAAATGATAATAAATATGTAAAAACATCAGTAAAATCATTCAATTATTTGCAAAGAATGTGCTATATCATAATAACTTGCTGTGTTGACTCAAGAATATGTGAATAAATATAAATTAATGTGCTAAAAAGTACTAAAAATACTGAATGACCTATAATAAGCAACCAGAGACTAAGGAGAAAATACATATTAAAAAATTGATGTTAAAAATAATGAATTAATTTGTATAAATACAAATGACGAATCTAAAAAATAATCTAAAACATAAGTGATCTGCTGAATGATATACATCAAAAATTCGTATTGCCAAGAAAATATACTTAATAAATCAACTCTAAAGATAGTTAGAATGTAAAGCTAGGACCTAGGATTTTATCTCTGAAGGCTTCTGAGTTTCAATACATAGGCCAATGAGCACATATCATTCAGGCCCAGTGGACAGTAGGCATTCAATCTTATTTGCCACAGGAGCTCTTGAAATTCTAACAATATTGAGGAAGGTCCACCCCTTGGGTTAAAGTTAATCTGATCAATGATCCGAAAACAAAAATTATGATTAGGATGATCGTAAACATGCTTTGCTAGGGCGTTCTCAACTTTAGATTTTTTAATACTGTAAAGATGCTCGTAAGCTCTGTCCCTGAGTGTACGATCGATCTGACGTAAAAAAAGGACATTGTCTACAGGTGGCCAAATAAACTACACCTTTGGAGAGACCATTATATCTTCTAGTAATCACATATTTTCTGCCCCTTATAGAAAAAGCTTTTCCACCTCCATATATCTACAGTAAGGGCAATTTTCACACTTGTACATACCAGTGGTTCTAGACCCAGCAGTATTCACTCTCTCCAAAAGGTTTTTTAAGTTTGGTCCTCTTCTATA
Source organism: Protopterus annectens (assembly GCF_019279795.1). Classification (NCBI taxonomy): domain Eukaryota; kingdom Metazoa; phylum Chordata; order Ceratodontiformes; family Protopteridae; genus Protopterus; species Protopterus annectens. Next base: position 35,889,927 of record NC_056736.1, on the reverse strand, counting down.
AGTAATCCTAGGTGACAGTTCTATAATGGTGGCTAAATCAGCATCTAATACTAATAAATTCCAATTCTTAAAGACTGTCTGTCTTATAACTTTAGCATCAATACTGTAGAATGTAATAAAATATGAGGAATAAAGAATACTCCATACCTTGGATGTCCAAAAAACAACTCAGGTACTGTCTTGACAGAACTAAATCTTTCAGATCATCAAATCAATTGTTCATTTCTTGTGAAGATAAGTAGAATGGACCACCAATGTCAAAACAGACTATTTCTGAATGGTAGTCTAAAGCTATTACCTTTTGTTATACTCACCATGATAAATCTATTCCAGGCAGGGTGAAGGACCTTGGCATCTTCTATGGCTTTTTCTAAAGGGTTGTATTCTAGACATATTCTAGAAGCTGCTCCTTGGTCCTCTGTACATACTTTTACAAAGTACCATAAGCTAGATTCCTCTCTAGGTCTACATAATGCTTTGCTAGGACCATTATCCAAGGGCTCCAGGAACCTTCTCCTTCTACCTCCCATATATAGTTAGATATGGTAATCTCCCCATATAGCTAAGGCTACTGCAGCAGTGATCAATATGAAGAAGATAGTACAGTTGTGTAAGTTGATCTTAGCATAACAGTAGAATTTTGAAAGACCACTGCTGCAGTAGCTGCTTCCTCTCAGATTGCAGAATTTTATTTTCTGTTATTCCTCACCCTGCCTTTTCAGGACTTAGCCTCTCTCTCTCTACTGGCAGAACAGCTCTAAAGGGCTTTGTGCCCAAACTTGTCTTTTAGTCAGCCCATTTTGAATTGGCCATGTGTGTGCATGGAAGGTGCCTCAAAGCTTTGAAAGCTGGCTGACTGTTATATCCCTGGGAGGATATAACTCATACAGCTCAGGCTACTGCACTAGTGATCATTTAAACACCTGCTAAGCTAAGTTCACCTTACTCAACTGTACTTTCTTAGTTTTCTAATGTAGCTGAAGGAAGTTTAATTATCCTTTGCTTTGCGTGCAAGTTTTAATGTGTGTGATGTGTTACTTTCAGTTTCTGTTTGTATACTATGGGATTCTAGACCCATGAGGTATTTTAAGAAGTTTCTTCATTCTGTTATACATTTTATTTATATCTATAAACAAACAAGATTATTGGCCTTTTTGAAGTCTTTATAAAAGGATGGTGTTTGTAACTGAGGGAATGGAAATGTTATGGGTAACGGTAACCAAATTATGAACAGACTCTACTAATGAAGGTCTAACATTGAGAGAGAAGCAGACAGATGCCAAGTTTAGTAGCACTAAATCAAGAATGTTTACCCCTCTGATCAGTTTGAGGACAAGCTGATCTAGGACATTTTTGTTTATCCAGATCAAGGATCACAGAGCATACCTAATATTGGATGCGTAGATGTTCCAATCAATTGAAGGACAGTTGAATTCCTTAAGGATTAAAGATTATTTATTTATAGAGATATTCTCTATGATTTCCAGGAATTTATATTGATAACCTGTACAAAAAGAAGGGGATTGATGGCAGACTATGAGTTGGAAAATAGATATCTGTCAGGTGAGCTGTAGTTCCATACATTCACTCAGGGGGATTTCTCTCTTTGAGTATCTATTTTGAAGGGATAATTTCCCTGAGTTACCAGTGACCAGCATGCTGTCATTATTACCAGTTTAACTGAAGGAGTGGTATGCTCAAATCCCAGGTACAGGTACAGTAGGGGTGATCCATGTGGATTTTAGCATGACCTGGTTACAAAGCATACCTAGATGCATTCCAATCCAGAAAAGCTTCAAGGTCTGGCAGATTACTTTTAAGAATTCTGACATTAAGTAGAGACAACATGATGTCATCCAGTTTGAAATATGAGGCATTTATCACATGAACAATATCTAAGAATCACATAATGAGGGCAGAAAAACTTTGATCAGTATGTGAAAACCTTTGATCAGAATCTGTACAACATTTTTTGCAGAGCAAGTCTGACCATTGATCATCTCATCTCAGATTGATACATACTGCATCCCCTCTGTTGGAAAGGTTCTAGCAACTTGACCAACATTTAAACAAAATTGTAGTTTCCTTGTATCTTGGCATTATTTTAGATGAAGAAAGGATTCAACTCAAAACCACTGTCTTACCCTTAGATGATATGTGGTAAGCTCCAACATATTCTTCTGCATGCTCTTGAAGCATTTATGTTACAGGTCATTTACCCACAAATGGACTACAATCATGGTGTAGTTATACTTTCTGAAGGAGATGATGTGAAGTGCCCTAGTTATGTCCAGTATCTTGACTCCCAGCTGACAGATGACTGTCACTCTCTCCTTTTCCAACCTGGTGAACGTGAAACCTGTGTGCTTAAGCATGAAGTCATAAATAACTAAGATGTTTCCAGCAGAAGAATAATACCTACCAGACTTGGGAGAGGTTTGCTGTTGGTGACTTGTTTATGTTGGTGTTATTACAGTATGCAGAGTAGGTGTAATAATGATTTTAAGTTCTAGGAGGCTTTGTTAGATATTTTATGATACTATCAAGAGCAGAAATATTTAGTGTAATGATGTTGCATTTGCATGGGTGTGGGTGTGGCAGAGTGATGCCCACTGCAAATAATGGAACATGAGAGGGATACCTCCAGCTTTTTTAACTATTTGCACATCTCACATATGGTGTCTACAGTCTTAAGTAATAGTTCATTATCAGAAGGGAGGGAAGTGATCTGCCACATCATGATACCCATGCTGATCTATTAAAAGGATCTGGTTAGGAGTAAACTGGACTATGGAGGTGTTTACACAATGAGATACTTTGGGTGAGCAAATGAGGTGCATTTACAAAAGGCTACTTAGGCATTGATGTTTAAAAACTGGTAAACCAGGATGGTCCTGTTCACAATCACACCATTTTCCACAGCCAGTAGTGGCTACATCTAGCTCAACATAATTTGTTTTGGTCCAAATCATACTCTTGCTTCATGCCTGCTGAATTAAAGAAATGTAAAAGTAGTACTGGTCATGGGCAAAAATTGAGTTGTGTGTGTTGCTCAGTAATTAGCCACACCTATTGCAGCAGTGCAGTCTGAGCACAGTGCATACTAAGCAAGAACAAAGGAACCCCAATGAAGAACAGCTACAAATTCAAGTGAATACTGTTCTGCTACCTAGATAGAGCAGCAATTAATCCACTGCCACCAGAAGTACCACTACTATCTGCAAGATGGCCATGGCCCTAGGTCTGAAAAAGGCAGTAAAGAAACAATTTTTAACAAATAAAACTAAGTGCATAATGCAATACAAAAAATATGAACTTTTCTGAACTTTTGCAAAATCCAGAGATACCATTTAGCTTTTCAATCAGTGCACACAGGCTCAGCTCTACAGTCTTACCGGAAAAATAGCAATAAAGTTCACTGATGGGAAGCAGTAATAAATTATAGCCAGTAGTGCTAGGCTATCTAGATAGATCAACAATTATTCTACTGCCACCAGAAGAATTACTACTATTTCTATGATGGCCATATCACAAGGCCAGAAAAAATTGTTACTAAACAATTAAGTTAATCAAGGGTAAAACAGATAAAAAGTTGGAATCAGTAGAGCATTAAACAACTTAAACCACACTAATAAAACATAACAAATGAATTTTCAGTTTTTTATGAAGTACAGAAACACTTTATTTTGATTTTATCAAATACAGAACATTGTGAAGCACTGCTCATGAAAAGTCTGATTAATTCCTAGTTAAGTTTCATAAAACAACAGCAGGGATAAGTTACTTTTATCCTGAGATAGCCTCAATGCTCATGCATTATAACTTCATTACTGACTGTATAAATTTCAGTGGTGCAGCGGTTAGTGCTGTTGCCTCACAGCAAGAGGTTCTTTGGTTCAATTCTCAGCTGGAGCACCTTCTGTGTGAAGTCTGCATGTCCTCCCCATGATCAAGTGATGTTTAAAGACATGCAGGTAGGTGCGTGCATGAATGGTTGTGCCTTCTTTGCTGGCTGGGCATCGGGCTGGCATCTCGACACTGTAAAAATCCACTGCCAATCATTAGTGGACTGGAGTTCCGCTATGGCGACCCCTAACTGAGAAAAGCCAAAAGACTGACTGTATGAACTTCTGATGTCCAATTATTACTTCTTTTAAAGTTGTCATAGTAAAGTATTCCCAGACTGCTTCACACAAATATACAACCATCCTGTTAGGCCAGATTAGTGACTACTATTTAACTTAATCAGATGATACCAGGGTCAGTCATTTTCATCCATAGGCACATTATAACCAGCAAATGTAGCCATGTTGATGACTGAGTACAACTCAGATGTTTACATATAAAAAATGTAGCCACTGTAATGCATTTCAACTTTATTTCATATAAACAAATAGTAGCCAGAATAACGTATTTTAACTTGCTTCACAAATATGCACACTAGTCCTAAAAGGTCACATTAATGTTTGTTTAACTTGACCAAATGACAGGAACAGATGACATTATTATTCAGATTGCTTCTGTATACAACAATGTAGCAACTTTGTTGATTATGTACACTTTATCTATTAAATTGTAATAAACCAAGCAATGCTATCATAGCAATTTATTCTGAGTCTGTTTCACATGAGCACATGGTAGTAGGAGTAAAGGATTCTGACATCCTTCACAAAATTGCACTATAGTCTTGCAAAGCCAGATTAATGATTGCTTAACTTGAATAAATAACAACACGATTAGTCCTTTACATCCACAGAGGGCTCATATGCCTAACAATTATTGCCAATTATAATGGCCACCGTAATGTATTTCATCATTATTTCATACAAAAAATGCACTCAATGCCAACAGTAAAGCATTACAACTTGTTTAAACAAATATACACTAATCCTGCTAAGCCATACCAATGATGGTTTAAGTTTATAAAATGATAACCAAGTCAGTCTTTTTTATCCACAAAAACATACCTGATATCCATCAACTTTAGCCATTTCTTTTCTAATTGTGTGCACCAAATATGTCTGATTTTAATAAAATAAAAATAACTAACAACCAAAAGTAATTTATTTCAGTTATCTTTCACATAAACATAACAAGGTATCTAGAGTAACCTATTCCAACTTGCCTAGAACAAGAGTAGAGTACTCCAGCAAAGTCAGATTAAGTACTGATTACATTGATCAAGTCACCTTGGTCAGTCACTTTCATAACATTGATAGGGTCTTTATCAAGGAATTACTGCTACTTTGTTGACTACATGCATCTCAGCTCAGAATTTGGACTGTATTAAAAATATTGGATAAATGTAAATAACCAGTGCTCTTAAAATGGACTAAAATTAAATGCTAAAAATATGATGTTGTTGCATTTGCTAAACATGTCCTTTACCCATTATATAGTATAGAAAACATGCCACTCCAAATTGAAGGTGAATAGAGACACCTTGGAACATGGATAGCTAACTGCCTCTCCTTTCATCATCATGTTGTAGCTATGTTCAGGAAATCCTTCTTTTGGACACAGCTTATCTTAAACATACTTCTTCCAGATCCAAAGATGTCCTTACCCCTTATTTATGCTGCTCTGGTAAAGTCCATCATCAAATATGAAACCCCCTTTGTGATGTATCTTACTAAACATATCAAGCAGTTGGATAGACCTCATATGTTCTTATAAAAAAAGATGATGAGTCTAAAGTATTTAAACTACCAACAAAGGCTGTAAGCCTTGTTTCTGCAGTTATTGATATGAACTATAACAATAAGATAAAGATAAGTAGTAAGTTTGAGACACTCCCATGCAAATCTATAATGGCTACTAATGTATTTGTGCATCCTATTATAAATAAAAGATATGTGCTTACATGTTCAGCTACCTGTAATACTATTAATATTGTATATTTCACAACATGCACAAAATGTTTAAGTTTTTATGTATGAAAGTACACTAGAAAGCTGAAGGAATGGATCATCAAACATCTATCAAATATATAGGTTCATAGGTTCGTAGGTTGGTACTAGGCTATCGGCCCTAGCACCTATTCAAGCCTAGCCATAACAATTCCCTGGATATTTCTTCCTACAATATTTACTTCTCTGGACCCCTGTCTAGCAGGGTGACTGACATGATCCCTGGGGTGAATTTCCTATCTCCCATCCAATCATCAAGGTTCCTTTTGAAGAGGGCCAATGAGGCGCTCTGCTTGATATGTATGGGTAGTCTATTCCAGAGTATGGGGAGTCTCTGGGTCAGGAACCTATCCCTCCAGCATGTTTTTTTCATTGTGATGACAAGATTTATATCCCTGGAGCGTGTGGTTCTGAGGGATTGGGATTTCTTTAAGTGGAGCATGTCCAACAGCTCAGGGTTTGACATGGCCTTGTATGTTAAGCAGAGATCACCTCTGAGTAGATGATATGCCACAGAGTATAAGTGGAGTTTTTTAGATGGTCAGCATATGGCATCTGCTTTAGGCCTGTGATTCTTTTAGTGAGGTATTTCTATGGCTTTTGCAGCTGTTGCAGATATCTTGTGAGGTACATACCAAACGGGGCATTATACTCTATAATGGGTCTAATGAGGGAGGAGTACAGTGGGACAATGACATCCTTTTTTCTGGATGAAAAGCCCTTAGTGATGAGGTGTGCCACGTAGAAGGATTTCCTGACTGTTTTGGCAATGTGGTTATCGAAAGTGAGACCACTCTCCACCTATGTCCCTAAGTCTCTCATCACACATTCGATGTTTAGTGTCCTGCCACCTATGTGGCAAATCATGGGTATGTGTTTTTTTCCAAAGGGGATAACTATACATTTCTTGGCATTAAGCTTGAGCCCATTGCTCTGGCACCAGGCATCTGTTTCTGTAAGGCCCTTTTGTAGAATATCCACATCATTTGGGGATCCAATAATGGCTCACAGTTTACAGTCATCTGCGAACTTTGTTAGCCAGAGTCCCTTAGTGTTGGCCTGTACTTCAGAGAAGTAGATGCCAAACAAGAGTGGTCCCAGGACTGAACCCTGAGGTACTCCACTTGTCACTTGTCTGGAGCTGGATTTGGAGTCAGCTACTTTTACAGTCTGGGTTCTGTCAATAAGCCAGTTGGCAATCCATCAAGTGACATAGAGATTTATGCCCAGCTTAGTAAGTTTATCTATGATTCCAGAGTGGGGGATAGTGTTGAAGGCCATGGCAAGGTCCAGATAGGCTGTGTGGACTGCCTTACCCTCATCCACAGCTCTAGAGACTGATTCAAAGAAGTCAATCAGATTCAGGAGACAAGCTTGGCCTTTCACAAACCCAAACTGGATGGGGTACAGTGTTTGAAGGTTGCCAGTGTCTTTGTTTATACGTTCCATGATAATGCGTTCCATGCCCTTGCAGATCAGGCTTGTCAGACTGATGTGTAGTTCCCGGGATCCAAGGCAGATCCCCCCTTGTGGAGCGGGATAACTGTAGCTGTGCGCCACTCAGTGGGCATGAAGCCTGAGGTGAGGCTATGATTAAACATGACACTTAGGTAAGGTGCCAGTTCATTTTGTAGTTCATGTAGTACACAACATGGGATGTCATCTGGTCCCATGGATGTTGTATTCTTAGCTTTGGAGAGTGCAGTTTCTATCTGTGTGGCCATGATTACCAGAATTTGGCAATCTTTTGGAATTGAGATGGGCCCTTTAGGGGGTGAGAGGGGGTGAAGTTGGCACTAAATCGATCTGCCAGGATATTGGCAATATCCTTGGGATCAGTATATTTAATGCTATTCTGTTGAAGCTCAAAGCAGATTTGAGCATTGCCATTTAGATTCTTGACATAACTATAGAATGCCTTGTGGTTGTCTTTGGAATATTTGGCAATTTTCTTTTCGTAACTAGCTTTTGAGGATTTTATGAGGGATCTCAGCTTCTTACTGAGGCTGGTGAGGGAGTTTTTTGCATCCTGGGATCTTCCTCTTTTCTGCAACAGTTTTTTCCTTCTGTTGCATAGTTTGTTTATAGCAGGGGGACCACCAGATTGGCTTCTTTTTTTGGGGAAGAGCATCTTGGTTCTATTTGGGATGGCATGATTCATGCACGAGTGGATGTGCTCATACAGTGCCTTAGTATAAGATTCTGCAATCAAACTTCCAGATCCCGTCTGTGTGGGTGTCGTGAAGTTTGTCCCTTCTGACTTCAGTAGCATGAAGCTGGCTTTGGAGAAGTTTTTTAAGGAGGTTTCCTTACTGGGAGGTGGGGGTGGGATGTGGATGTCAAGGGTGATTTGCTTATGGTCAGACCTGACCAATGAGGGGGTGACCACTGGTGTGGAGCATCTATCTCCCATGTTGGTAATGACCAGGTCTAGGATATTGGAGCTCCTGGTGGGACAATGGATTAGTTGATCCAGGGCGTTGGAATTTATGAATTCCAAGAACTGTTGGGAAAAGGAGTTGGTACCCGAGTAGTTTTCTCAGTTAATGGCAGGGTAGTTGAAATCACCCAGTATTAGGGTGTTTGGTTGTATCTTAATATTTTCCAGTATGTTTAGAAAAGTGTAGTGAGAATCTTGGGACATGGTGGGGGATCTGTAGCAAGCTACAATTTGGATTGCAGTCTTACCTAGTGTTAGTTGCACCTGGAGAATTTCAGATGCATTGTGTTGAGCAACTAGCCTGGAGGTGTAAATATCCTTGGTGAATATGGACACTCCTCCACCTTTAGTGTTTTGGTCTTGGTTTTGTGGCTGAAAAGTGTGGTAAGAATTGTAGCTTGGTATTGCAGGGGTGCTCTCTGGAGCCTTGAACCAGGTCTCAGTTACTGCACATATATCGATGTTCTCCATTTTTAGGAGTGCCTCAAGAGAGTGCATTTTGAGGTTTAGACTTCTAGCATTGAGTAGCATTACCTTCAGATTTTGCATGCTTATATCTGTTACAGTGGTGGTTTTATCCTTTGAACCTTACCTAAAAAAGGCACTATAGGGGTGGCAAGAGCTTTAGCCAATAACCTGAATCCCAGGGGTGACAGGTGCAGACCATCTCTGGCAAAGCATCGTGGTTTGTCGATCATGTCTTCCCAGGCAGACAAATACTGGATCCCCTTTGAATGACACCAGAAGCTTAGCCAATTGTTGAAGTCAATCATTTTGTCCTTATACTGTGGTATCATTCTGGGTGAAGGCAGGATGCTACTTAGGGCTAGGGTCATACCTGCCTGGGTCACATGATCCAAGAGCTCTTCCATGTCTCTTTTCTTGTAGTCCAGGGAGGTACGTCTCAAGTCATTCACTCCAGCATGGACAATGACAGAGTTGTATTTGTACTTGTTGTGGAGTGACTTGAGTGCATACGTTATGTGGTGGATCCTGGCACCCGACAGGCAGCTGACTGTAATTTTCTCCTTGTTCAGCCTGGTGAGTGGGACATCAGTGTGCCTGACTATAGAGTCACCTATGACTAAAGTGTTGGGTACATTGTCTTGCCTTAGGGGCTGTTGTTGGGTGGCACACTGGTTTTGTGAGCTATGTGTCACTTTGGTTGTGACTGGTGTTTGTTTGCATTTCAGCTTTGGAGGTCCTTGTTGCTTGGGCAGGTTAATATTAAGGGCCTCCTCATACATGGGTTTACTGTTGCTATGTGTGGGTGTTGATGGTGTGGGTTTTGAAGGGCTATGAGTTGCTTGAGGTGTAATGCAAGTGCTAACCTTCTCCTCTTGACTGTCTAGCACAATCTTGGCCGGAGAGAGCTTTGCTTCCAGTTTGGCTATGTAAGTGCATCTCTTGTAGGTTGTAGTCTTTGGTGGTAAAAGGAGAGGATTGTCTCTGTACATGAGGCAGTTGCCACATTGCCCCAGTATGCCCAGATTCACCAGGTGGACAGGAGAAATCACCGGAAGCTGACCCTTGGACATGCCTGTTTAGGTGCTTTTTGTAACGTTTAAGAGCTGTTTTCCCTTACCTTTGCAAGGTACTTTGCAATTATAGGCGGTTTAGTGTCTATGATTAATTTCTCCTTATTGACAAGGAGAGCTGAGTGCTTGTATCAGTTTCAGGCTTCCTAGTGCTTTCCAGCAGGTTCTAGAGCAAGTGCTAGTCACAGGGGTTCAGATTTTAGTGCTACTACTGAGAAACCAGCTAGTTCTAAGGGAAAATTTGAAGAACAGACTTTCTGGCACCTGGAATAGTTTAACTGTAGACTCACAGTGCTGCACAATTGGAAAAATGTGCAAACACACATGTTTTTAAGCCAGAAAGTTGAAAGGGATAGAAATCAGCCCAAAACGGCTAATAAAATTACAATTTCAGAGATGTAAACCAGTCCTCTAACGTTAGATAGGCAGTACAATGCTCACCAGTCCCACTGGTAAGCAGTAGGACTTCCCTCTACCACAGCAAGGTCTGGATAGCTCTGAACACAGAAAATAAAGTCCTGAGACAAGCAAAGCCTGGGATATGGACTGGCTAGGAAAGGTGGGAAACGAGAAAACAAGATAGTATTTTTTTTTTGTTGAAACAGGCTAAACAATGCAATAATACAGTAAATAAACACAGAAAAGGCTAACACACTTGAGTGTGTAGTCCTAAATAGTAAATGCAATTAAAACTCTACAAAATTAGCAATTTAAAACTTTTTAAATGAAGCAAGGCAAGTGCACAACTGAAAAACAATTTAAGAGGCAGTAATAGAGCAGAATAAGTAGCTAGTTTACATATACAGATAAGTCTATATATACAGAAAATCAGCTAAAACACACAAACAATTCAGATGCAGTGCAACCTAGATCACTTGAGTTGTAGCAATATTAAGGCAATTACAGTTATAATAACTGCTCTAAAATATGCTCTATATTTCCAAAATGTTTGAGAAGCACAGTCAGAACACAAGGAGATTCAGGCATTTTTTTTTTTTTGAAAGGGAAAAAGGAGAAACAGAAGGCCTTATCAAATGTTCTCTTTATATTAGGTAGAATGAGCTAATGACACTAGACTGGGAGGAGTGTCCCAGATCAGATTTACAGTAGGGGCGGGCAACTGCAAAGCCATCAAGTATAAGAACAAGACTCCAACATGGAGGGTGGGGACAATACTAAAGCTATTAGCCTACAGCCAGTAAGCACTACAGAAAGCCACAAAATGAAAGTTTTTAAACAGATAAAGGAGCACTGAGACTCTACAGAATGCTTTTAACTGCAAACAAATCAGTTACCCATGCAGATTAGTTAATAGCAATAAAATACACTAAAAAACTATGCAGCAGGCAATAAAAAGTGCAATATATAAATTGCTAGAAACAATAATCAGTATACATAATCGAAAAAAACAGGATACTTATATATCTTAGCTCGGAGTTGTAGTCAACACCTCTCCTCCACTCTGCTCAGTGTGTATAGACAGAAACCCTCTCAAAGTTAGGGCTTAAATACCAGGAGATACAACCTTGGACAACTTTTTTTTTACAAAAACACAAAAGAACCAGCCCCCACTAGCCAGCAGCCAATTAACACAATCTAGCCAAGGTAAAGAAAGGCTTCTGCTAATTCAAGATGGCCTGTTCATGTGCTTTGAACAAAGGCTTCTGCTAATTCAAGATGGCCTGTTCATGTGCTTTGAACAATCACTGTAGAAGCAAACAAGCCCAGAGCCAGCAAATCTGAGCAAGGACAATAGTAAAGCTATTCACCTACAGAGAGTAAGCACTACAGAAAGCCACAAAATGAGAGTTTTTAAATAGATAAAGGAGCAATGAGACTCTGCTGAATGCTTTTAACTGCAAACAAATCAGTTATCTATGCAGATTAGTTAATAGCAGTAAAATACACTAAAAAACTATGCAGCAGTTAATAAAAAGTGCCATATATAAATTGCTAGAAACAATAATCAGTATAAATAATCCAAAAAAACAGGGTACTTATATATCTCAGCTCAGAGTTGTAGTCAATTCCTCTCCTCCACTCTGCTCAGTGTGTATAGCGGAGGAATATCAGCAACAATGCTTTAGCGAAGCATGCTGCTGAATATGGCTTAGAGCATACATTTAAATTTAGAATCAATGATGTAGTTTTAAAAAGCATGAGAGGTGGTGATGTATATAATAAATTAGAAGTGTGTGAATATGGTTGGATTGCCTGCCTACAAGCGGATTATAAACCAGGAATTAATGCTTCTATTACCATTAAACTTATTTTAAAGCAAAGGTAAATATGCTTAAAATAATTGCCGTTTTTAAGTTTTCTATATATGTTGTAAATGGGTCGACTTCAAACTGCCAAAATACCAGAATATTGAATACCATTTCACTGATAGAAAAAAAGCGAAATTTCTAATACGTGAATGCTTACATCATCAAAAATGACGCCCGGGAAAGGAACTACTTGGCTACCATGGACAAATTACACATAAAGAAGTAAATTAAACCTAAGAAAGTGGGGAGATCCACCCCCACACCACCTAACTAAATATACCAATTACGAGATTGCACTATAGTGGGGAAAAGGGCATGGTGGCCAAGTAGTTCCTTTTCCGGGAGTCACTTTTGATAATGTAACCATTTGCTTAAGTGAAGTTTCGCTGTCCTCATCTCTCAGATCTGGTATCTCAATATTTTGAAGAAGACCCATGTACTAGGACTATTGAACAAAGGTTCAATAGTCTCCAACCACATCTACCGAACACACTTTAGCAAAAGTGCTTTTTACCAAAAAGCACTTTCACTAAAGTCCGTCAAAAAAGTAAAAAAAAAAAAAAAAACACACAACTAATGTTTACGCTGGGGGGCAAGCCACCCTGTGTCACCCACACCCCCCACTTTTATATTCTCACTCCGAGATTGCACTACAGTGGGGAAAAGGGAATATTCCCTTATCCCCACTGTACTACGATCTCAGCAACAGCCATTCCCCCACGATTTCCCTTACCTTTCAGCATACTTCCGTGAAACTGCTTTTTCGGTGAAAAGCACTTTCGCGAAAGTATGCCTGGCCATTTCAGTTTATATATATTCACTTTGATTTGATTTTAAGTGATGGTACATTTTGTTTGGGAGCTGTGTCTCATGATTGTATTTGAATGTGTTATTTAATTGAAACCTTGGCCTTTTTGTACTGTCACACTGAAGACACATATTATCCTCAAAGCTTTGTGGTATTAAAGGTTTTTTTTTTTTTTTTTTTTTGCATTTTGAGAATCAATCCTGTGTTTTGTTTGAATTTCAGTTTTCTAATGTTGGCTGTGATATAGTGGCTCTGTTTTACACAACAACTGTCATTTGTAACACTGCATTCAAAGTACTCAGGAGTTGGCTGTAATTGACATTTAGTCATGACTTGATTTAATGCAGAAATGCAGCTAATCATATTTAGCCTATAATTGTAACACCATAATTCTGTTCCCTCACATTTGCTTATATTGACTTGGGTACAATGCATTTGCAATGTGTCTATGTTTGCAAATGCAAAGGATACTTAGGAAGACACCCTATTCAAAAATAATAAAACAGCCTTTCGGCATCTGCCTTATGTAACTACTTTCATTCAGGCCACACTGCTTTGCAGAATCATGGATT
>NC_056736.1:35786390-35873890 GCF_019279795.1 Protopterus annectens | reverse complement strand
TTTCTTAACATGTCCCTGTCAAAACAATCTGGAGACTTACTGGCTGCTTGTGAAGATGAGCAATTCAAAATATTCTCTTTCAGACTCTTCAATGAATCTTCAAGAGTTTTCCTTAAAAATGGATGGATTTTAAGAAAAAGTTAATCTAAGAGAAAACAACCTTAAACAAACAGACATTGGGCCAGATTCACGAAGCCTCCGTGTAAGAGTTATAACTCTTACACAGAGGCTGCAATTAAACGGTGTGATGTCAGCATGTCATGCATATGCATGAGGTGCATGAGGCATGCTGAATCACACCAGTAACTCTTACACGGTCCGTGTAAGAGAGTAGGGGCCGTGTCTGTAGGCTAAGCCCTGGAAGCGGACACGCCCCCGGAAGACTATAATGGCTGAAAGTAAACAGCCATGAGAGAGGCCATGGAAATGTGAATAAACACACTACACAACACATGCCCCGACTGACCATCAGTGTATAAAGTGAAGTGATGTTATAAAATTAAATTAAAACCTTTTTTTTTTAAAACCCCGTAAATGTTTGCTACTGTGTGCGCTCGTGTGCGCGGGTGTGCTACTAGCGCAATCACAGTTAGCAGTCAGTGGAAAAGGATATAAGAACTAAATATGCAGAGTAAGCCAAGAAATAATAGCTTAGCGGTAGAGTTGCCGGCCTAAGAGTAGGCAGGCAGGGTTCGAGCCCCCAACAACCTTTTTTTTGTAAATAAGCACTAAAAAGCCCCCGACAGTATTGTACAAATGTAAATGTATTCCCTTTTGTAAAATGGAATGAAATGGAGCATATATTTTGAAGTAACACAATAATAAAAATAGTCAGAAATGTACTGATAGCTAAGCTGCTGTGAGACAGACTGCCCGTAGCTGAGTACTGTTTAACAAGCTGCAAACTGCATGCCCGTTGCTAAGCACGGTTTAATAGGCTGAAACTGTTTGCAACTAGCTGTGCTTAGCTGAACATGTGTGTCACTAGCCAATTAAGATTTATCCCAGCGCACACCGCTTATGCAGCTCCCACAAACTAACTGCCAGTGCGCATGCGTTAGCTCAGCAAACGCGCAGACCTGGTTTTAAGTGCTTAAAAGTGCTTTTGGCATGTTTGATTGACAGGTCCTCAACTCAGTTCTGTAAGGAAAATCAAAAATCAGTTACCAGATTTGAACCCAGGATACCATGCACTAGAGTCAAGGTACTAAACCACTAAGCCATGACAGCAGTACCTAGAAATGCAGAAATAGCATATATATGTGATAAAATCCAGAATGGAGCATGATAAAGCATTTTCAGTGAAGTAGATACAATTCCAAAATGGCCAATCAGAGAAATGTGCGGGAAAAGAGGCATATATAAGCCCCATAGGCGGGAATACACAGCAGAAACGATTGTAGAACAGGCCTGCAGTCAGAATGAGTGGAGTAGGTGAGGGACGTTGCTTTCGAGCACATTGTTGGGGCATTGAGGAGTTCAGATACATGGTCTGGCTCCTTGTCCATCATCACGAGGCCCAACTCATGCAGGGCCAGGTCTCATGGGGAGCGTACAGGGCAGAGGCATGGGACCAGTTGGCTCGTGATCTGACCAGTGCTACTGGCATTCCACGCACTGGTGAGCAGGTCCGTCACCACCATGCGGACCTGAAGTGACGCAAGCAAAACCAGTTGACCGAATGGATCCAGGAGGCCCGGGATATGCCCAACGCCCCACTACTGAGTAAGTTACATTTTACTTATGTATGTAAGGATTTCAACTGGCTGATACTATGGAGATGTGTAGTCCAATATTACTTCTTTCGTATTACAGCTGCAGGTGTCCGCTCTATGAACCGCGAGATGCATGGCCATAGGCTGGTGCGGCTGCACCACCATGCAGGTTAGTAACCCCACCCAGTACTTGTAAATAAATATTATACTGTAGCATGTATCAGAACACTGCAGTGTATTGATTAAAAGTAATATAATGTGCAAGCAAGATTTGAAAGTCTGCAGGTATGGCTGCAACATGTTCATCAGTATGCAAGTGTAACTGGAAATATAATTGATAGAATTAAACAGTGCTGTAATACAGATGCCCCACCATTAATTAAAATAGTGTAACCTGCAGTAGTCTCAAGAGTACAGCTTCAGAATCTGAGGTAGTCACATGTGAGATATATCCCCTGTTGAAATGCTGAATCATGACAGAAGTGAGGCTGTTGGAAAGTGTTAGAATCACCACCAGTCTAAAATGTGAACAAAGCCTAGAAGTACCAACCTGAACTGTGAAGTTGCAGGATGTGTGAGAGTGACAGAAAGGGTCATGTATGAATAAATAAAGTAGTAATAACCCCTGAATATATTAGCCCCAGTGTGTTTCTACAGAACTAAATGCATGTGGGAAGTACAACTTAATATCCCAAACTGATTTGAGTGTGTCAGAATCTGGAATGTCTAGGCCAAATTCTGTATATGGTGATCACAGTAAACAATTTGCAGATAGAATGAATGATTATTTGACAGACTAAACAGCCATAGTTGTCCCCTGTCCTGTCATCAAAGTGTAGCAGGATGATGTATCTGATCAAATTCAAAATAAGAATGATAGTGATGTATTTGTAACAGGTCTAGCATGATAGTCAAATAAAAATTATTTTGAAACATCAGCTTCAACTTAATTGTGTACCTATTACAAATGTAAATCAATGTGTAACATATGAATGTGTCATCACTTTCTATCTCCACCCAACCCTATAATTCCATATAACAATACCCACTAAATAATGGTATGTGAACATTTCATTAATCATGGACATTTGTCCGTTCCAAAAATATATGCATGTCTGTTCGAGCATGTGCCCTGTTCATACCTGCAAATTTGATGGCCTGTTGCCATTAATCAACCCTGCATGTTGTTTGACTGTGTATTTCTGTTCAAATAATGCATGTGATATTGATATGCCCCATGTTCAATGGTGTTAATATCTGGGTGTTTGTTTGATGGGAATACCAATGCATGCTGTTACAACTAATCTGAATGGAATAAAATGCCACTAACCCAAACTAACATAACAACTCACAAACCTAGAACGCTTGGGAAGGCAGGTCCCAGCGGACCCACCTCTCCCACCTCAGCTGGCGCCTGCACCTGGCACTAGTGCCCAGGCCGGACCCCCCTCCGGTGGCCCTGTGCCACCTTCGGGTGGAAGCGCTGCAGGGGATGGGGCCAGTCCCCCCTCTGCAAGTGTGGCCGGGGGGGTTCGTCAACTCACCCTCCAAGGTGTCCAGTCTGTGGTGCGAAGGGAGATCCAAGACTCCGTTCTTGGGCCCCTACGCCAGCTTGAGGCTCGTGTGGCACAGCTAACGGCCCCGGCCATTGCCCCGCCTGCACAGCCCCCAGCACAGCCCCATCCTGGGCTGTGAAGGAACAGTGGCAACTGCCTATGGGTGGGGATATCAGTTCCACTGTTGCCATCTGTGGGCTCATGCATCTCGGATATCCCAACCTCCGTCCCCGTCAATTGTGTAACCCCCCCACGTGTGTCATACACCACCCCTGTATATGTCTTGTCTGTCTTGTCTGTTAACCTACCCAACCTACCTCCCCAGCTATACCGACTTCCTTCACCTGACATACCACTCTCACCTGAAAAAAAAAAAAAAGGGCACTCTGTACCCACAAAAAAATTACGCCCCATACATAGCTGTCCATGTCGCACACATGTCTGCTTGACATTGAAACAGTTAATTACAATTGGCTCTACAACAAATATTAATGTTGTCCTGACACCTCTTTCAGGGGTGATAGGTTTCCAATGTCTCACCAAAATACATGGAAATGCACAGCTGTTGCTGCCAAAGACATGGGCATCTATGGGCCTTACCTACATCCCTCCTGCAAATCCCACGCTTGTTTCCCTACTGTCTTGCCCTCTTTGTGACCCCTTTTCACCACTTTCCTGTCACCCCTTTTTCTTTTCTTTCAAAGAAATTAGCGCGGGTGTGCGCTTCTATTAGCGGAGCTCACCGCCAGTGCGCATGCGTGAGCTCCGCGCAAACGAGCGCAGACCTGGTTTAAAGTGCTTAAAAGTGCCTTTATGGCACTTTGATTGACAGGTCCTGTGCTCAGTTTGAAAGTTTGCAAAGAAAAATAAATTCCCACTGTCAGTCTCGAACCCAGGACCTTGGTAACATTAGTCTGTATGACCTACCATTAAGCCACGCTTGCCTTACAAGAGCACAGTGCTAAAATAAATATAACATATAATAGTAGGAATCAGTATAAAGGCAATATAGGAGGTGTACTATCCAAAGCATGTCAGGTAGAGTTTCAATGGCCAAATTACTGGATTCCCATACTAGTTCAGTGTTAACAGAAACAGCCCTGCTACTTGTTAGCTTGTACATAATAAAGTAAGGTAATGTACATATATGAAGGTATGTATATCTACACATACAGATATATAAATATATATTAATACATATGAAATATAGTTGTAGGTGTCAGTATCCATACACACTCACTACAGGAAACAGTGAAGATAAATGCAGCAACCAGAATCTGCAACACAGCCTGGCTCCTGTGAGACCTACTAACCCCTTTAACTGCTTAAAGGTGCCTCCAGCACTTTGATTGATAGGCCCTATACTCAAGTCACAAGCAGAATATAAGCATACTAGTAGGCCCTACCCCAAGACCATTGTAACACTAGTCTGTATGACCTACCACTAAGCCATGACTCTCATACAGGAATATAGTGCTAAATAAGTGGAACATGTAATAGTATGTATGAAGATAAAGGCAATATAGTATGACTACTAACTAAAGCATGTCAGGCAGACTTTTATAGTCCCAATTACTGGATTTTCCCATACTAGTGTAGTGTTAACAGAAACAGCCCTGCTAATTGTTAGCTTGTGCCCAATAATGTCAGCTAATGTACATATATGAAAGTATGTATATGTACACAGATATATATATATATATATATGTTTATATAGCAATACATATGACATATAGTTGTAGGTGTCAGTATGCATACACACTCACTACAGGGAACAGGCAAGAGAAATGCAGCAACCTGAATCTACAACACAGCATGAAGCATGGGAGATGTACTAACCTTCACACTCAAAGAACACTGTCAACAGCAGACCAGCATAGTCCACGCCCTACAATCTGAAAGGGCAACGCCTATCTCACATACCCTTTTATAGCAGTGTCCTGAAATCACAGTGAGACATGCAATCAGTACACACCTGGCTGCATGCAATTAGCAAATGCTGTCTTACAATTGGTGCAGAGGCCATCACATGGACCTATGCAGATACCTACAAAAGCAATGAGTACCCACACTACACTCATGCAATACATTCATTGCACAAAACCGACAGAGAAGAGAGAGAGAGACAGAGAGAGAACAAAACAGAAATAAAGACAGCCAGCAGCAAAACCAGCAGCAGCAGCAGCAGCAAACTTCAAGCAGCACCAGTGACACACCAACAGCTGCCACAAACACAGGTAATGCAAAGTAGCAGGTTAATACTGTTTACTGTGACACCTCCAAATGTATCATAGTTCACTATCTATAGGTATGTGCATGAGATAGGTTGTGTGTACATAGTCCTGAAATATAAACATATGTAATATTGCTGTACATGTTACCCATACTTAACACGTCCATAGCTTAGAACACAAGGCCAGTTGTGCATATGATGCAGTAGTTCCCAGGGTCAGTAGAGGTTCATCCTCAATGGTGTGGGACCACTGTGTATGTATGGCACTGTTCAGGTACATATCCTGTAGTATGGCCAGGGATTAATATCAGTCTGTCATGTGGTGCTATGTCCTCCAGGGGTGAATGTAGCACACATCCAGGGATACCATTTCGTAACAGTGATGCTATGTGTTCTGCAATGATGAAGGTGGCTCTCACCTGGACATGTGAGAGGATAGGGAGGTGACAGTCATTTGGGATAACTAATACCACATGTGTAGGAGAATGGGGGGGGGGACCTGCACCTAAACTGTCTGCAACAATGTTGCCAATATCTGTGCATGTGGTGAATGTGAAGCATCTTAACACTGCTGACCACAGATGCCTTGCTGTCATGTGAATCTGCCCTGTGCTGCAGTAGCCTCCTACTATTTTTATACAATATGCCTGTATCTGTACTCCACTGGACATGATTAATAAGTGGTGTGCAGTTGTTCTGGGTTAGATATGTGTGTGCACAGTACATGCAGTATGTGGGATGTCTGTGGTAAGCATATGCAAAGGTGCTGGCGGTGTGTGTTGTGGCTACCACTGGCCCAATGGGCTGCATGGATAGCATCACTGTCATAACTACTGAATAACTGTGTAATTAAATGCATACATAGCAAGGTAGTGTACTGTGCTTGTGGTGTTGTTCGGATATGTAAATCCAGGCTGAGTAATGTGTGCACATCACAGGGTTGGGTTGAATGGCAACACACATCCAGTATGTAGGGATGAACACCCAGAATGTGTCAGATGTGTCGCCTGTGCAGAAGTATCCGGCCATTACCTGTGAATCCCCCACAACACACACACATGCAACATATGGCAGAAGTACTATAGCAGTACACGCATGTTCATAGGTTCATACTAGGCTATTTGCCCTAGGGCATTGGTGAGCCTAGTAGAATGTGTTTGTCTTTCACCACCCAATTACAAGTTATGCTGCTATGCCCTTGTCCGATGTTAGTATACTGTGCCTCTGTCTAACAGTGACATAGAAGTGATACCTGGGGTACAACTATGATCTACATCCAGTCATCCAGATTCCTATGGAAGAGAGTCAATGAGGGACTCTGCCTAACCTGTAGTGTCAGCTCATTACAGAGTGAAGGGAGCCTCTCAGTCAGGAATATGCCCCTCCAGCATGTCCATGGATGTCAGTGCTGAGGTCCAGCTCTCCTGAGCATGTGGCTGTATGGGACTCTGATTGCCTGAGGTGCAGCATGTTCATTACTGCTGGGTAGGACATGGCTGTATATGGCACGCACAGATTGCCTCTGAACCGGCAATAAGCCACTGAGTCCAGCGGGATTTACTTTACCTGGGAAGCATATGACATCTGTGTGAGCCATTGCATCCTCTTGATGAGGTACTGTTGTCCTGTACCAGTTGCTGTGGGTGTCTGGTTAGGTACATCCCAAAAGGTGCATTGTATGCAATTATAGGCTTGATGATGGATGAGTAAAGAGGCACAATGACCTCCCTGCCATACATGTGAATCCCTCATGATTAGCTGGGCTATATAACATGTCTTTCAATCCACATTGGCCATGTGGTTGACAAATGACAGACCGCTACCATGTTTCTACCCCAGGTCCCCAACTACGTCTTCTGTACTCAATGGCCTAACACCTATGTTGTACTGTGCCACCAATGTGGAGGCGTGGGAATCTGCATTGAATACTGATACTCCCCCTCCTTTGTTCAAGTGTTGTGGCCGACAAGAATGGTAACAGCTATAACCTGGTAGTACTGGTGTGCTCCTGTGAAACCTGAAACAGGTTCATGTTACTGCACAGATATCGATGTCCAGCATGTCAAGTAGGGTTTTGAGTGTGTGCATCCTTAGGTCTAGACTTCTGGTGTTGAGTAGCATCACTCTCACTTTCTGATCCTTTGTGATACAAACGGATGTGGGTTTGCCTTATGAGCCTTGCCTAATACAGGCACTATGGGTGTAGCAAGAGTCTCCGCCAAATTCCAATGGGACAGGGGTGACCGGTGCAAGCTGTCCCTAGCAAAGCATACCACCCCAAGATGGCAGGCATTGGCACACCTGTGAATGACACCAGTATGTCAGTCAATTGTTGGAAGGGATCATCGTGCCTTGATATTGTGGCATGGTTCTAGGTGAGGGTAGGATGCTACTCAAGGTCAGGGTCAAACTGTCTTGGGCTACGTGCTCAGAGAGCTCTGTACTGTCTCATGTCATGTAGTCCAGGGAGGAATGTGTCAGGCCATTCACACCAGCATGGACAGTGACTGAGTCATACCTGTACTTGCCTTGGGGTTACCTGAGTGTTTGTGTTATGTGGCAGGTCATAGTGGCCGACAGGCTGCACACCGTGACCCTCACCTCATTAAGCCTGGTGAACATGATGTTAGTGTGCCTGATGATAGAGGCACCTAGTACAGGTGTATGAGGTGTGTTGTTTACTGTTAATGGCTGTGAGTGTTCAGCACATTGGCTTTGTGTGATATGTGTTGCACATGTTCGTTTCCGTGGTAGTGGTTGCATGGATGTCTGCTTAGGAGGTCTCTGCTGCATAGGCATAGCTGTGGTCCGAGCCTACAAGTATGTTTATGTGTGATCATGTGTTAGACCTACCACAACAGTGGACCTATGTGAGACTGGAAGTGTAGTGTGTGTGGTTTCCTTGGCCACCTGACTGGTTATGGCGGTATTGAGTAGACAGAGCCTAGCCTCCAGTTTGGTATATGGTTGCATCACTCACATGAGTTTGAATTTGTTGTTAGGAGGAGGGGGTTGTCTGTGTACATGCATCTGTTCCAACATTGTCTCTGGAGTACCACACTCACCAGCTGGACTGGGGAGGGAACTGACAACTGACCTCTGGACATGCTAGAATACTATTCTGAATTCTGTAATAATTAATGATTGAAAACAAGGTACAGTGGGGAGTGAGGGTGTACTGACATTACCTACAACTGCTGACTGATATAAAAGCGTCAGTGAGCAAGTGCCAGGTAACCTAAGTGCAATGTGTCACAATTAAGTAAATGCAACAATGAGAAGCAGTCACTTGCTGTCATGTGTAACATGGAAATACGTACAGTAAGCAATGCAGATATCAGTAGTGAGTCACAGACGTGTTGACAAGCTGTGTACTATGTGGAAGTAGCATACCAGTGAAATAACAAGCTAACAAATAACAAGCATATAAAAAAAGGTAGATCCAGGAGGCCTGGATGTAGTGGTTGCTACAGCAAACAAGGTGTAGCAATGTCAGTAAGATACAGCTCAGATATGCAGGCACTATAAACCTGAAACCAGATGTCCCCAGCTATGAATGGCAGAGTACAGCCTATTGTCACACACGAGTGCAGACCACAAACCTTGTTAATGTTAAATAACTGGCCTGAAGGCCAACTGCCCATACCAGAACTAATACACTTGTACACTGGGCCCTCAATCAGCAGTGCCCGACATCAATGGATGAAAGATATGTGTCCTGCCACCACAGTGCTTGCCACCAACCTCCCTAATGTAAAACAACTGGTCTGAAGGCCAAGTGCTTAGTACAAATGTCATAGAATGATAGCTACACTGTAATCAAGTTTTAACCAAGCAGTAATAAGTAGAAGTTAATACTCCCTGTATAGAATGTGTACCATGTATTGTTGAGATACTATGCTGATAACCTGTTTGTGTACCTTTCCAGCTTGACATGGCTCCAAAAAGGAACCCATCATATTCTGCTGCAGTGGATGACGTGATTCACCAGAGCCTGGTGCGTGACTATGCCATCCTGTTCTCACGCACCACCCAGAATCAGCAGGAGAGGTCTGCACTGTGGCAAAACCTCGTTAGCAGGATAAATGATGTTGGCATGCATGATAGGACATATGAGCAGGTGAGACATCACTGCAGTGATTTGATAAGAAATGTCCACCAGCGTGCTGCAGATATCCGCAGGCAACAGGTTGCCACAGGTGGGGGGGGTGGCCACACATCCCCCCTTCACCAGACAGGAGGGGCTACTGCTAAGTGTTGTGGATCCAGCCCCAGAACAACAACAGCAACACCCATGCATCATGATGGAGGTTGGAGCCACACAGCAGCAACACACTGAGCGTGCAGGTAAGATGCCATATTCATTTATTGTTATTACTTTTACATTTGTTGACCCAGATAGTCTAGCTGGATATATGTCCATTTTCAGTAGAGGCCTGTGGAGAAAAGCTCCACACATAACGTAATAAAGGCAGACAGACAAGTTGTTAATACAGACAGCCAACATGATAGGATTGTACACCAGCCTGTTAACTAAATCAACATACATGTAATGAACTGAAACAGTTTAGAGTCATACACAATATACCGTTGGTTTAAAAGCAATCCTACCTAAAGCATAACAGTTATGCAATAAGGCAAAAGCCAGATACATAATAGTTAGGGCTCAGAAGGGTAGAGAAGTAGGAGTATGAAAGATACAATGATATGGAAGAGGCAGGAGTCAAGAAGGGAAGTGAGGAAAGGAAGGAAGACAGTCACGAGGATGTGGGAGGGATGGGAGAAGTAGGTCAGAGCATAGAAGGACATCAATGTGAAAGAAACAGGGTAGAAGCTAGTTTCTATGCACAATGAGGGGTTAAAGGTAAAGAGAGGGTAGGGAGAGGGACGTTAGCCTGTACTCCAAGAAGAACAAAGCCAGTGGTTTGGGAAGTACAGTTTGAGGTGTCGTTTGAAGAGAGGTAAGGGTGAGATTAGAGTTAACCCCTGGTATGTACATATGACTGTTCTGTACACTGTTACTTCATGCACGCATAATGTGTGCATGTGGTATGTATCTGTCATCATGATATATGTACAGACATTATGTGCATCTGATGTGTATAAGGGAACTAGTGTACTACTGTACTGTATCATGTGCAAAACAAATGGCACACATGTGCCCACTGACATTACTCTCTTCACACTTCCAGGTCCCTCCCATCTAGCAACGAGGCAGGCCATACATGCTCGTGAGTCTTTTTAACATTATCTGTAAAGCAATTTAGAAAACTAGGAAGAGTAGTGTAACTCTGTAGTAGACTTGCTGGTGACTGTGTTCACAATACCCATAATACAGTTGTAGTAGATTGAGTAGTGTAACACGGTACTGATGTTTGTGTTTACTGTGGGGTGTGCATGTGTGCAAGCGTGCCTGTGCCCAAGTGTGCATGTGTGTTAGTGTCCATGAGTGCATGTGTCCATTTCTGAATGTGTGCATTAGTATTGAAATGCATCTCTGTCAAATATGTATGGAGACTGTAATCTGTGTTCCATGTTTTCCTCCTGTAGGTTCTGGTGCTGCTCTGGTGACCTGCAGCAGGGAACCTGAATCTTGTGCCCCAGGTACTGATGATGATGAAATGTCTGTAATGATGCAGGAAGGTGTGTCTGGGTCCACCATTGGTCAGCCAATTGACAGTACACAGCTTTCAACCCCGTCAATGCGCACAGTCATCCTGCCGTTACATCCTTTGTCACCATTGTCCCTAGGTGATGGACAGTCTGCAGTGGGCATAGATCAGGGTAATGTGGTACCTGTGGTACATGCATCCCCACAAGGCAGCCATGAGCAGGGGCCTCCAATGGTACCACGCAGACAGTCACCCATGGGTTCTCGTGGGGGCATCCATGGCCGTACTGCCTCTGGCCGATGTGCCCAAGGAGGTATGTCAACCTCCACTATGTTTCGAACTGTCATGCAGGCACAGGCATGTATGGAAAGGTACACCAGACAGGGTCTGAGGGAGCTGAGAGAATGTCGCACAGCCATGACAGATGGCATGCGTGACGCCATAATGCTATCCGTAACTTCACAGATGTCATTGACAGACGTTGTGGGGGCATAGAACAGCTGCTCCACAACCAGATGTCCATGGGCCAGGGCCATGGTGTGTGTTTGCGACGTCGACGTGGCCGTATGCCAGCAACAGCACCAGCTGGCAGTGGCCGCGGACGACAACAGGCCCACTCACGCACCTCAAGTGCCAGCACCAGCCCCAGCAATGCTGGGTCTGTGCCATCATCAAGACGCCCCAGGAGACCACGTGCACGTGGCTCTGGACAGTCCCAACAGGGAACTGTGTCCAGTCAACACACCCCTGCTTCCGATGACAGTACCCAGTCTGGGTTAGTACCGGATACGGCCCGTAGCACCCCTGCCAGGCACAGGTACCGTGTCCGTGCCCACAGACACTGATCTGGATGACCTGACAGGTGCAGTCTGTGGCTGTCCACAAAACCCTGTACATGGCAGCCATTATGTGGGACTGTGTGCGTGCTTACACACATGCAGAAACCTAACACCTAGGGCAAACACATACACACACACACTGCACCAACACTGGTCCACCCTGTACTGCTGCCCCTCACAAACACACATACACACACATGTCAATTGGTGTTACCAGTGGCTGGCTTGGGCATACCTAACCCACACCTTGTGCATATGATGACACTGTGCCACCTCCTGCATACTACAACATCGGTGCAGGTAAAGGTAAACACGTTGCTGATGCACAGGGTGACTACATAGATGTGTATAAGTAGTAACATGTTGGTAACTGTTCACTGTTCCAGTATAATTGTGTGTATATCCCAGCAGTCCTGCTGCAGTAACTGTATGACTGTCCTCAATTGTTATATGCACCCATACTACTTACCAAAGTGTACCAGCTGCACACCATCACATGCTAACATTGACTATGGCAATGCGCATCTTGTGCTGTTACGTAGATTCAGCTATATGTAACTGTTCTGTCACACATGCATTTATACACACCCTGCTACCCACACACATGCACACGCTCACCTGCCATTCCCATTATTTATCACCCTACATGAGTAGCTGTTGATACATGACAGGTACACATTTGAGAAGTGCACTATGTTGTTTACTACTGGCGTCCCTTCTCTACCTGTACTCACAGGGTGCAGGCAACCTCATCGGTTGAAAGATGTAATGTGCATCAGGTACTGTAGTACCCTGATTGCCACATCAAACATGTTTCCCATATGGAAATGCACACACAGACACATCCCACATCCACACACTTGCCACATTCAGGCTTCAGAGCACTATCTAGGTATATTTGGTACATGTGCGTGTTACAGTAGCATGTAACACTATACTGAATACTGGCAGTTGTCTGTTGTCATGTTGTCTGTATAGAATAAAAGAATTGTTTGATTATCCTACTCCGTTTTGTGGACATTACTTGAAGATGTGTTACCTTACATGTGTTATTGGTACCACCACCTTCTCTTTTGTAGTTTTGTTTGTATAGGGTGCTATCAACATCACTGCTTGTGAAGGGTAATGACCACCCTGCAGTGCATAGCCCCATGTGGCAAAAGCCACATCCCACCCCATCATTGTGCACACACACTAACCCCACCAACAGTAAAACACATACTTTCCATTTGCAAGATTCAAACCCATACCTAACTGTGTTATGACAGTAGAAACAGACACATTAGCAGAGTGTGCTATTTGCAGTAGTTGGAGAAATCCCTACTAATGCTGTACTTAGAGGGTGCTGACATCATCTGTGTGTAGGAGGAGGGATGTGCACTCTGTAGTGTGTTCTCCCAGTTGTCAAAAGGCAGTTAACCCTCCCAGCATAGTGCACACACATAAACCTCACTCATACTAACACACTTATATTCCTTTTGCAGGATTCAAACCCCTACCTAACTACGTTATGACACTGGAGAAAGACGCATTAGCAGAGCGCGTTATGCGAATTACTGGAGGACTTTACTAAAGGTAATATAGTTATACAGTCCTGACATCATCAGTGATTCAAAAGGGGAATCTGCATCCTGTACTGTACTGTCACAGTTGCTAATAGGGACATTTCCAACACACACATCGATGTGTTTGAGGTTTGCATATGTGGTGGATCCAGTACTCCAGTGTGATGAGTATATGGTTTGATTGCAACAATGAGGGACATACTCCGAGTGGTGAGCTGTTTGTACTCATGGTTGTGATGATCAGGTCTAGTATATCTTCCCCTCTTGTGGGAAGGTTGGTTACCTGTTCCATAGCCAAAGAATGTATGATCTATGTGAACCCTAGAGCTTGGGTATTGTGGCTTGTGTAATGTTCACAGTCTATGTTTGGGTAGCTAACGTCACCCAGTATGATGGTGTTTGCAGAGTAATCTAAACTGTCCTGTGTCAGCATGAAGGCTGTGTGGGAGTCCTGAGTTTGAGAGGGTGCTGTAAGAGCTCCTCTGTGTCTCTTGCCATGTGGTCCAGGGATCTCAGGTTGTTTGCACCAGCATGGACAATGTCTGCCTCATAGCTGTACTTGCTGTGGAGTGACCTGTGTGCCTGTGTTATGTGGCACATGCTATCACCCGACAAGTAGCTAACTGTGACCCTCACCGTGCTCTGTCTGGAGGGCGGCACGTCTGTCAACAGCTCATGTCAAGCAAGTTCACACCCCTCATAAATGATGTGGAAACCTTCAAAGGCCCAAGGCCTGTTGACAATATGGACCAGACTGCAGATACCTCTATAAAGGCATTCTATGGACACATTCAGGAATGCATGATCATGAAGCCATATATGAAAGCATGACCCAATTCTCCAAAGGCAGATGTCCTGGGTGCCGGACACCAGCCATAAACACACTATGCAATAGAAGGATGACGCCACTACATGATACAACAACCTCCCAAAATGTGAAGGCACCACTGATGAGTATTGGAAGACAACTACAGGCACCCATATGATTGTCTAAGGCCATCTTTGAGAGAGGGTTCCACAAGCCACTGAGGATAATCACAAGGCTGCCTGTAGTTATGTTAGTAACCTGGGTGGTACTACCCAGATATGCTCAGAGGTAATCCAAGATGTCACACAAAATACAAAACATGCAGACATTGCCATCATCCTAGTGGGCAGGTTCAATGCTGCCTTCTCCCCACCACACCAAAGGGCACATATGTCTCGTGGCACAGTGCTGCCCCCCCTGACATCACAGATGCTCAGGTAAGAGATGCCCTTCCCAAAGCAATAAACACTGCATCAATGGGACCAGACAGTGTCCCAGGCTGTGTCCTACATGAACCATGAGAAGAGCTACACCCAGACATAACACCACTGTTCAATCCCAGCCTTAATACACGGTATGTGGCCAGAGAGTGGCATACAGCAACAGTGGTCCCTCAACATTCAGGTGGTGCCTTCATGGATCCTGGACACTACTCGACCCATATGTCTGACTAGCTTTGTCTGCAAAGCTATGGCAAGGATCATCATGAACCTCACATATCTAGATATTGTGGACCTACAGACATGTCACCATACACAGTTTGGCTTTGTCAATGGCAAATCCTGCCTCTCCAACCAGTTTGATTTCTTTGAAACAGTCACCAAGGCCACTGTCAAGGGGAAGGAGGTGTACACGACCTACCTGAACCTTGCATAAGCCTTGGATACAATACCCCAGTTGTGCATTCTAGGGAAGCTCACCAATGTACATATTAACCCCTATGTCACTATGGGTATTGCACAGTGGCTCAAGGGCAGAACACACATGGTAGAATTGCTGAAGCCATGTCAGCCTACAACCTGGTAGAAGTGGTGTCCCACAAGGCACAGCCCTGGGAGCTGTCATCTTCATTATATATTTATCATAGGTACAGGCCAACATGGAAGTACTGTGGCACAGCAAGTCGCAGGTGACTGCAAACCGGACACCATAATCAACTCACCAGCTAACACACGCACCTCCAAAGCGGGACTCTTGAAACACACGACTTGTGCCACAGCCATGGCCTCAACGTGAATGACAGAAAGCGTATAGTCATCCCTTTGTCAAACACAGAGTGACCACAACGTACCACATATGTGTTAATCCATTAAGTGCAGACGAAGGAATTATGGACCTTGGGGTACACAGGTTGATAGCATTCTACCATTTGACAACAACATGGACAAAGTGGTTAGGTAAGCATGTTATATGGGCCACATCATCATGGGATCCACATGTAGATCGGGGTGGACATTGTGCCCCTTTACTCATCCCTCATCATGCCCATAATTGACTATGATGAACCTCTCGGCATGCACCTTACCAGACACCTGCAGCAACTGCAGATACCACATATGTACCTCGACAAGGGGATCAAAGGGCTCAAACAGATGCCACATACTGACTGGTTAAAGTAACAGCAGCTCTACTCAGTGACATACTGCCTCTTCATAGGCAATCTGTGCCTGACATAGAAGGCCAGGTCATACCCTCAGTTAATGGCCATGCTGCATCTCAGAATATCCAGATCCCACCAGGATACACACTGGAAATACTTGAACCTCAGGAGTGATATACACAGGACATACTGGAGGGGCACATTCACAACTCAGAGGCTCCCTTCATTCTGGAATATTATCCCAATAGAGGTTAGGCAGACTGACTCAGTGACTATCTTCAAGAGTGATATTAATGACAGGATGTGACATTGTAGGGTTACCCTGGGTATCACTTATGTGTCACTGTGAGACAGAGGCACAGTATACTAACCTTGGAAAAGGGCATAGCAAGACAGATTCAAAATGCATGTTGAAAGGCACACACATTCTGGCTAGGTGGATACATGCCCTGGGCAGACATCCCTGTACGAACCTATGGACCTATGTATCTTTATCACCATTGTCCCTATGTGCTGTTAATCAGCAATGTAATCTCAATACAATGGTAGCATGTGCAAAGGTCAGTTGTCAGTCACCTCTATGGTACAGTTACATACAAGTCAGTCATATGCATGGACACATATGACTCAGTCATTGTCCATGCCACCACAGCTGATGTGGGATGTCCCTCACTGGGATACATGATAGGGAACATGGAAGGGATCACCGAGCAAGTGACACAGGCTGGTAGACCTCTGACCTTGGTTGGCATCAGACCCTCACCCGGGATTCTGACAAATTACTGAATGCTAATGACTTCGTGTAGCTACAAAACCCTAGCTGAATGGTTCTTAGCATGCAGTCACTGCATTGCTATGGAATACTGTCTTACCACTCCCACAACAGGTGAAAACATGCAGCTCCTGTACATCAACAACATGTAGACTATATGCCCCAGACCAGGTGTGCATCCCTCACTACTAGGCTGAGAGCATCTACATCTCACACTGTATGTACACATCCCACATGCTGCACCTGCACAGAAGACGGTCATAATGTTACTCTGTGCAAATACCATGTATTCACATGTGGCAGGCATCACACATGGTAACTATTGAAGGTCACAGGTACATATGTGTATTTGGTACACACATACATCATGTGTGCATTGCCATAACTGGTTTAATCAATGTCTTGCATTATTGTGAGTGACAACCCACACACATGGGCATTCTGTGTGTGCAAAACACACGTGGCATGTCTGTAATCAAAAGCCATACATAATTGTGATATAGTTTAGAAAGGGGTATGTGCATCCTGTGGTGTGTTTTCCCAGTTGCCAAAAGGGATGTTTCTTTCATACACACACACTTGCCACCTGCTGGATTTAAACCCCTACCTAACTACGTTATGACACTAGAGACAGACGCATTAGCAGAGAACGCTATTCGGATTATTGGGAGGTTTCCTTTCCCCTGATATACTTATAGGGTGCTGACATCATCAGAGTTTAGAAAGTGGAATGATCATTCTGTGGTGTGCTTTCCCAGTTGCCAAAAGGGATGTTTTTTTCATACACACTTATCCCCCTTCACACACACTTGCCACCTGCTGGATTCAAACCCCTACCTAACTAGGTTATGACACTAGAGACGGACGCATTAGCACAGCGCGCTATTGGCATTACTGGGAGTTTTCCCTTCCCCTGATATACTTATAGGGTGCTGACATCATCAGAGTTTAGAAAGTGGAATGATCATCCTGTGGTGTGCTTTCCCAGTTGCCAAAAGGGATGTTTCTTTCATACACACTTACCTCCCTTCACACACACTTGCCACCTGCTGGATTCAAACCCCTACCTAACTAGGTTATGACACTAGAAATGGACGCATTAGCACAGCGCGCTATTCACATTATTGGGAGCTTTCCCTTCCCCTGATATACTTATAGGGTGCTGACATCATCAGAGTTTAGAAAGTGGAATGATCATCCTGTGGTGTGCTTTCCCAGTTGCCAAAAGGGGGGTTTCTTTCATACACACTTACCCCCCTTCACACACACTTGCCACCTGCTGGATTTAAACCCCTACCTAACTATGTTATGATACTAGAGATGGACGCATTAGCACAGCGTGCTATTCAGATTATTGGGAGGTTTCCTTTCCCCTGATATACTTATAGGGTGCTGACATCATCAGGGTTTTGAAAGTGGAATGATCATCCTGTGGTGTATTTTCCCAGTTGCCAAAAGGGATGTTTTTTTCATACACACACACTTACCCCCCTTCACACACACTTGCCACCTGCTGGATTCAAACCCCTTCCTAACTATGTTATGACACTAGAGACAGACACATTAGCAGAGCGCGCTATTCGGATTACTGGGAAGTTTCCTTTCCCCTGATATACTTATAGGGTGCTGACATCATCAGAGTTTAGAAAGTGGAATGATCATCCTGTGGTGTATTTTCCCAGTTGCCAAAAGGGATGTTTCTTTCATACACACTTACACACTTACCCCCCTTCACACACACTTGCCACCTGCTGGATTCAAACCCCTACCTAACTATGTTATGACACTACAGACGGACGCATTAGCAGAGCGCGCTATTCAGATTACTGAGCGATTCCTTTTCTCCGATATACTTATAGGGTGCTTACATGATCAGTGTCTAGAAAGGGGAATGAGCATCCTCTGGTGTGTTTTCACAGTTGCTAGGAGTAACATTTGGACCAAGTGTGTGAGCATGCCCAGTTCAGCCTTCCCATGGCATGTTGTGTGAAAGATGTCTCATTTATCTAAGTGTGTGAGCATGCCCAGTGTGGGCTTTACATATGTTGAACTCTGCAGCCCATCACATTTGTGGATGAGTGTGACCTTCAACAAATACCTCCAGTTTATGGTTGTGTGTTCTGTGCCATGGTGTGTAGTTACTGTCCGAATGCTTTTTGTGTGAACAAAACGGGGAGTATACTGTGCCTGCAGGTTTTGCATGGGATACTTTGCACACAATTGTCAGCATCCGTTCATACTGACCTAACACTGTAGCACTGTATAGTGTAGTGTTTCAGTACTTTCACTGTGGTGGTCAGTATCCTGGGCTTTAGTCCTATCACTTTTACATTTCCATAGTGTGCACAACAGCCTGGTTAGGGTCCAGTTGTGCACATCTGCACAAAGGCAGTGCCTCTACAGACCCTGGTAATTACTGCCCCATAAGCTTAACAAGTGTAGTCTGCAAATCTATGGAGAGGATCATAATTGAGCTCATAAACAAAGATATAGGGGACATGCAGACATTGTACCCATCCCATTTTGGCTTGGTCAGGGGCAGATCATGCCTTTTGTACTGGGTTGACATCTTCAAATTGGTCACTTAGGCCATTGTTGGGGAAAGGCATTCCATACAGCCTACCTTGGCCTTGCAAACACTTTCAACACAATACCCCACTCAGGTATTGTGGAAAACCCTAACAACTGAAATGTAAACCCATATGTCACAAGATGGGTTGCAAACTGGCTTAAGGACAGGACCCACAGGGTTAGAGTTGCTGGCACTATGTTAGACTCCAGGCTGGTCACAGGTGGTGTCACACAGGGCTCAGTCCTTGGCCCCCATTGTTTGTCATGTACTTCCCAGAAGTACAGGCCAACATGGGAGGACTTTGGCTGCCAATGTTTGCAGATGACTGCACACTGGGCACCATGGTGGACAGTGCATCACACACGGATATCCTTCAGAAGGGACTCACAGTAACTGATAGCTGCTGCCAGGGCCATGGCCTGAAGTCAAAGTGCACAACATGTGTAGACATACCCTTCAGGAAAAGCAAGGTGACCCCAAGCTACCATATAGGTGGCAATCCTCTAAGCACAGAGAAGGTTATCATGGACCTGGGGACCCAGGTTGACAGTCGCCGTTCTTCTGAGACTCACATTGCTAAAGTGGCTAGAAAGACCTTCTACATTGCCCACCTGCTCAGGATGGGATTCACATCCAGATCTAGTGGGTCATTGTTCCCCTGTACTCTTCACTTATCAGACCGGTGATCGAGTCAAATGCCCTATTCTGGCTGTATGTCACCCAACATCTGCAGCAATTGCAGACACCCTGAATGTCCCCCACCTAAAGGATCAAGGAACCCCAACAGCTGTCATATGCTGCCAGATTGAAGACACTCACACTCTATTCACTCACATACTGTCTGCTTAGAGGTGACATGTGCCTGACATGCGAGGCCATGTCCAAACAGGGATTAATGGACATGCTCCACCTCAGAATCAGCAGATCCACCTGAACCACTAGTGCAGGTGACTTACACCTTAGCAGGGTTGTATGTTGGACATGTTGGAGGGATGAAGTTATCACCCAGAGACTCCCTATGCTGTGTAATACAATCCCGGTCTATGTGAGGCAGAGCACCTTACTGGCTGTGTTCAAGAGGTATCTTGACCTGTGGATGGAAGGTCATACGTTTAACCCGGGGATTGTCACGGTGTCACTGCTGGAGAGAGGCATGACACACTAATGGGCACAGTACTGTTTCCATATAAGGGGTGGTGTATGCCAATGAACTCTGTGCTAGGCTTATACCTGCCTTAGGGAAGATAGCCTAGTATAAACCTATGTACCTATGAACCTATCTGACCATGTTGCATTATGTTCAGATGTGAACTAGTTACAACAGCCTCATCCAACATCGGTAGTGTATTCCACAACATGGGTGTACATTGGCGAACACTACCGATGTGCCCTAGGCCATTTCTAATGCTAGTCGGAGAGTGTGTTTGTCCATCAACACATTGTAAGTGATGTTTGCCATGACATGTCTTGTTTAGTATACTGTGCCTCTGTCTACCTGTGACATAACATTGATACCCAGGGTAAACCTCCCATCTCCCATGCACTCATTAGGATTCCTGTTGAGGGGACTCAACGAGTGTCTCTACGGACAACCTGTACTGGTAGTTTACTCATGTGTGGGGGCGGCTTCTGTGTTTTGGATAATGCAGTACAGCCTGTCCTATATATGTCAGTGCTGGGGTTCAGGTCCCTCATGTGCATAGCTCCCTGCCATTCAGATTGTACAAGGTGCAGCATGTGCATTGATTCCAGCTTGGACATGGCTTTCTACATCAGGCACAGCTTGCATCTGGTTGGACAGCATGGCATTGTGTGGAGCTGCACTCTGTGTAATCAGACTACACATTACATGTGTTCCAGCTCTGTCATACTCCTGGTGAGGTACTGTTGTGGACTTTACAGGTGCTGGATGTGTCTGCATGAGGTACACCCCACAGGGGTTGTTGTGGTAATTTCTAATGCTGATGAAAGATAACTGCAGAACCACAATGACCTCCCCTTAGCTAGATGTCAGACAGCATGGACCATGCAATCACAAATAAAAACAGGACCATCTCCGCAAAGGGAAAGTGTCCTGTCTGTTGGACCCCAGCCGTAAACAGACTGTATGACAGATGATGGTTGCTAATGCAAGACAGAGCTACATCTCCAAAAGGGAAGACAGCTGTGATCAGCACTAGTAGAAAGCTACATTATCTCATAAAGACATGCAAGGTCAACTTGGGGACATAAATCACCAAAGACAATGAAGGTAACCACACTGATTTCTTCAGTTATGTCAGACACCTGGTTGTGAACCCTCGGATATGCTCAGAGTTGGTACACAACAACATATATTCCAGTGACCTGACAGATATTGGCAACATTCCGGCGGACAGCTTCAGTGCGATTTACCCCCTCCCTCACCCCCAAAAGAAGATAGTTATCACTGCTGTATGTAACCTCACTGTCATCTTGGATGTCCATGTGAGAGCCACACTCAGCAAAGACAAGTACACAGCATCCATGGGACCTGCTGGTATCTCCAGTTGCATGCTATGTGAACTCCAGAAGGGCTGGACCCATTGATACAACTGCTATTTAACCTTAGTCTTGCTACAGGATATGTACCTGAACAGTGGCGTGCGGCAACAGTGGTCCCACTCCACAGAGGAGATGCCTCCACAGACCATGGCAACTACCACCACACAAGCTTAACCAGCCTTGTCTGCAAAGATATGGGAGAGTCATTATGGAGCTCTTACACAGACACATTACTGACCTACGGACCCTTGTTCCCACCTAGTTCAGCTTTGTACAGGGCAGATCCTGCCTTTTGCACCTAGTTGACTACTATGAAACTGTCAGTAGGACCATCGATGAGGGCTACGCAGTCCACACAGCCTACCTGCACTTGGCTAAGGCCTGTGACACAATACCACACTCAGGCATCATAGCCAAGCTCAACAGCTGACATATAACGGCATATGTCGCAGGATAGGTTGCAAAATGGCTAAGAAACAGAACCCATAAAGTCAACATTGCAGGTGCCTTGTCAGATTCGAAGCCAGTCACAGGTGGTGTCCCACAAGGATGTGTCCTGGGACCCCTCTTAATTGGTATTTACTTTTCAGATGTGAAAGCAAACATAGGGGGGTTGTGGCTGACAAAGTTTGCAGATGACTGCAACCTAGGCACCATAGTGAATACATCAGCTGGCACACAAATACTACAGAATGCCGTCACAAAGGCTGATAGCTGGTGCCAGACACATGGCCTGAAGCCGAATGCAACTGATGTGTATTCATCCCCTTTGGGAGGAACAAAGTACCCACAGATCAATACATAGACAGCAACCCACTGAGCACAGACAACAAATCAGACACCTGGGGACACATGTAGATAGTGACATCTCTTTTGACACCCCTGTTGCCAAAGTGGTTAGGAAGACTTTCTATCTTGCCCACCTTATCATGGAGGGTTTTCCATCAAGATCATAGGAGGTCATTGTTCCACTATCCTTCTCCCTTATCAGGCCCATGATTGAATACGAAGCCCCATATGGTATGTACCTCACCCAGCAATTGCAACAGCTGGA
Source organism: Protopterus annectens (assembly GCF_019279795.1). Classification (NCBI taxonomy): domain Eukaryota; kingdom Metazoa; phylum Chordata; order Ceratodontiformes; family Protopteridae; genus Protopterus; species Protopterus annectens. The sequence goes on along the minus strand of NC_056736.1, from coordinate 35,851,041 downwards.
GACACCCCAAAGGTACCTACCATGAAGATCAGGGTTCTTCAACACATGTCAGATGCTTCCAGAATAGAGGAAATCCAGCTTTGTTCAGTGTCATACCCCATACGTACAGGTGTCCTATGCCTGACATACACGACCATGTCCAATCAGGATTTGGTGGACATGCTCCACTGCAAGCAATCCAAATCCACCAGAGCCATGAGAGCTGAGGATTTGAACCTCAGCACATACATGTATAGGACATGCTGGAGGGACAGAGTCATAACTCAGAGGCATCTCACACTCTAGCAGAGTATCCCAGTCCATGTTTGACAGAGTCCCTCACTGACTCTCTTCAGGAGACATCTGGACAACTGCATTTGAGACGGAGGCACAGACTAGACAGAGGCACAGTCATGTTATTCAATTACGTAAAGGGGTCATACTGTGTCAGTACTAAGTCAGAGGCACAATCATCAGAATCTATTCTGTACACTTATTACCAGTATAAGGGTGGCAATAGCCACATCACTATGGCTAGGCTTATACATGCACTAGGGCAGATAGGCTAGTAGTAGACTATGACACTATGAAACACCGGTGTATGTGTAGCTATTGTCAATCAAACAGTATGATGTGGTTTGGGGGGCTTGATATCTCCCTGTATTCCAACATTGTTTTGTCTATTCCTTCTAGCATGTCTAGAGATCAGTTGCTAGTGTCCTCTCCTGCTCAGCTGGTGAACCTGGGAATATTGAGGCAATGTTACACTTGCCTCATGTACACTGACAACCCTCTCCTTCTGCCATAAAACACACATACATGTGAGAGATGCAACTATATAGCCAAAGTGGAGGCTGAGCTCTCTCAACATAGGACTAGCAAGACCAGAGAGAAGGTGAAGGTAACCACACACACATCAGAAATCCAGTCTCACATGGCACTATCACAACTTAAGATCATACACATAGACACACAGAGACACTCGGAGGCTCTGATCAGGATTCTACTGGAATGGCAGTGGCCACCACAGCAGACACTCACACAACTGCCTCCACAGGGCACAGCACATGCAACACATTGACCACAGAGTCAGTGTGCCAAACAGTCACAGCCCTTAAGGCCAAAAACAATGCCAGACACACTTGTCTATGGTTACTCCATAGTCAGACACACTGACGTCCGCTCACCAGATCGGGTGGAGGAGATCACAGTAAGCTGCCTATCGGGCACTGGAATCCACCACATAATGCAAGCACTCAGGTCACTCAACTGCAAGTACAGGTCTGACCTAGTCATTATCCATGCTGGTGTGAACGACCTGAGATGTACCTCCCTGGACTGCATGGAAAGAGACATAGAGGATCCCTCTGATTATGTAGGCCAGGCAGGTATGACCCTGACCTTCAGCAGTATCCTACCTTCACCAAGTATGATGCCACATAAACAGAGACAAGATGATCAGCTGTATTATTTTGCTTAGACTATGGTGTCATTCAAAGGGGTCCAATGTCTGTCTGCCTGGGACGACATGCTGGACAGGCCACGGTGATTTGCAAGGGACGGCTTGCACCTGTCACCCCTGGGCTTCCGGATTTCGGATGATGCTCTTGCCACCCCCGTTGTGCCTTTTTTATGCAAGATTCAGATACTACACCTACCACCCTAGAACACAGTAAAGGAAGGACACTAAGGGTACTGCTGCTCAATGCCAGAGGTCTCAACCTCATGCTGCACACACTCTATGCCCTTCTCAGTATGTAGCACATTGATGTCTGTGCTGTGCCTGAAACCTGGTTCACAGCTTCTGACAGCACCCCGGCACTATCGGGTGTTACCTCATATCATGCATTCCGGCACCAGCATCCGGACAACACCAAGAAGGATGGTGGGTGTCCATATTCATCAAGGACACCCTCATCTCATTGTTGGTGGCAACACACGATGCATCGGAGACCATCCAGGTGCCAGTGACCGTAGGCAAGACTGCTCTGAAGTTTGTAGCATGTTACATGCCACCCTCTCAAACTCAGGTACCTCACACAGCTATCCTGCAAACACTGAAGGGGATAAATGTATCTCCAAACTGCATCCTACTGGGTGATTCCAACTATCCACATATAGACTGGGATCACTAATCATGCCACAACACTCTAACACAAAGGTTCCATGAGTTCATACATTGAAATGCCATGGAACAACTGGTCCCAATCCCCTCAAGTGGAGGCAACATACTAGAACTCATCATCACGAACATGGGGTCACACTGTTCAACACCAGCAGTATACCCATCATTGGTGAGATCAGATCATGGACTACTCTCAGTGGGAGTCCACATCCCACCCACACCCCAGATGGAAAAACAAACAGTGAAGACCTTCTCAAATGCCGACTTCACATTTCTAAGGACTGGTGTGGTCTCTTTCAAGGCCCCCAAGCCAGCGGACACCATTACCCAAGCCACTGTATCACTTACAAATGCCTTCTACCAGCACCTCCAGGACTGCATGGATCAGGCAATCCCAAGCAAAACAAAGACTCTTTGTACCACAGGCAAGCATCCAGTCTGGTGGACCCTAGCCATAAACAAGCTCTACAACACAAGGAAGGAGCTACTACAAGATAGAGCATAATCCATAGGAGGGAAGACACCCCTGCTCATTGTGAATAAAACACTGGGTTCCCCCATACAATCATCCGAGGCAGGTTTTGAGAGTAAACCCACTCAGGACTCAAAGGACAATCATGAGGCCTTTTTTGCCTATGTTTGAAACCTGGGAGGGAACTCCCAGATATGCTCAGAATTAGTTCGGAATGATGTAGATATCACTGCACCTACAGACATTGCCAACATACTGGCTGACAGGTTCATTGCAGATTCCTCCCCCCCTCCCCCCAACTGGAGGGGTATCTACACCAGAGGATTGTAGCCCCCAAACATCTCCAATGCTGGGGTGGGAACTGCTCTATCCAAGGCAGAAAACACTTTATCCATGGGACCAGATGGTGTCCCCAGTTGTGTGCTCCATGAACTCAATGAGTAATTACACCCGCAATTAGGGCAGCTGTTTAATCTTAGCCTCACCTCAGGATATGTGCCCAAGGAGTGGCATACGGCAATGGTGGACCCACTTCACAAAGGAGGTGCCTCCACCAACCCGGAAACTACCATCCCATCAGCTTGACAAGCCTGTTCTGCTAAGCTATGGAGAGGATCATAATGGGAATTATAAATGAAGACATAGGGGACTTGCAGACATTGGATACAATCCAGTTTGGCTTTGTCAAGGGCAGATCATGCCTTTTAAACTTGGTTGACTTTTTCAAAACAGTCACCCAGGCCATTGACGTGGGCAGGGCAGTCCACACAGCCTACCTTGACCTGGCAAAGGCTTTCACACAATACCCCACTCAGGTATCATTGAAAACATCACCAGCTTAATTGTGAACCCATACATCACAGCATGGGTTGCAAACTAGCTAAGTGACGGAACACACAGGGTCGAAGTTGCTGGTGCCATGTCACACTCCAGAGCTGTCACAGGTGGTGTCCCACAGGGCTCAGTCCTGGGCCCACATTTGTTCAGCATCTACTTTTCAGAAGTATGAGCAAACACAGGAGGATTATGGCTGACAAAGTTTGACGATGACTGCAAACTGGGAAGCATAGTTGGAAACCCATCTGACACAGACATCCTTCAGAAGGGTCTCATAGACACGGATAACTGGTGCCACAGCCATGACCGTACATTAAACACTAAACAATGCATAGCCATACCCTTCAGGAAGAACAAGGTTACCACTACTTCCCATCTAGGTGGCAATCCTCTAAGCACAGAGGAGGTTATCAGGGACCTGGGCACCCAGGTTGACAGTAACCTTTTGTTTGACACTCACATTGCCAGGGTAGTTTGGAAGGCCTTCTACATTGGCCACCTCATCATGCAGGGATTCACATCTAGATCAAGGAAGGTCATTGTTCTCCTGTACTCATCACTCATCAGACCAATGATTGCATACAATGCCCCATTCAGAATGTATCTGACCCAACACCCGCGGCAATTGGATGGGCCCACAAATTCCTCAACAGGAGGTGAAAGGGTCTCAAACATATTTCTTATGCTGCCCGACTGAAGGGATTCCAGCTGTATTCAGTCACTTACCGTCTGCTCAGAGGTGACCTGTGCCTGACATACAAGGCTATGTCCAACCCAGAATTATTGAACATGCTTCACCTCAAGACCTCTACATCCATCAGAACTACAAGGGCAGGAGACCTAAACCTCAACACAGATATTAATAGGATGTGCTGGAGGGACAGATTCAACACCCAGAGAGTCCCTATGCTGTGGAACAACATCCTGGTACATGTGAGGCTGAGCACCTCACTGGCTTCGTTCAAGTGAGATCTTGACCAATGGATGGGAGATTGCAGGTATACCCCAGGGATAACCTCAGTATCACTGCTTGACAGAGGCACAGCAAAATAATGGGCATATTATCCATCAACTTGAAGGGGTGGCAGAAGCCACAAAACTCTGGGCTAGGCTTATTAATGCCCTAGGGCAGATAGCCTAGTATGAACCTATGAACCTATGCACATAGGCCTGGGGCAGTTCCTGCTATTAGGACAGTGGTCTGCAGCAAGCTATATAGTAGTAGTGAGTTTTAGCCATTGGTTTTGACCATGGCTATTCCATGTTGCTTCTTGTTGTGGTACAAACATGGGTGTGTGGTTATCCATGCTATTTATTGCTAGTCACCCTCATTTTGTATCTTGTTCCATGTTTTTGCACATGTACATCACTGTATGACGTGTGACCTGGTAGTGTCAGGGTGCTGATGTGGGCTTTGACCCTGTTTTCTATTACAGCACTGATATCTACATTCTCTATACTGTGTGTGTTTACACACCACACATCTTGATGTTTATACTTCTGGCATTGGGTAGCATTACATCTAGGTTCCTATCCCTTGTGGTACCCATGAGGTGGGTTTGTGTTTTGTGGTTTATGATTCTTGAGGGTGGATGTTAGTTGGGGTCCTCAGGTGTGCATGTGGTACATGATATTACATTACTTAACACATGGCATTCATGCCTCAGGTGGTGCTGCAGGGCCACCTCTGTCGGATACACATACTACACTCCCTGTACATGTTTGGCAGCAGGTTGTGTCATGTTAGGCATCCCTGTTACTGTATGAGTGAGTCAGAGTGGGTATCAGTCCCAGTGTTCCTACTGACCAAGCGTATGTGCTATGCGTTGCCTCTTTGCCAAGGCCAGGGCATACTGGGCATGCCTCCTTCTGCCTACTGGGACAAGGTCAGGTTGTTCCTCCTCTGAGTCACTCCCTGCCTGTGGTGGCCTTGGCAATGGTGGGGGGATGTTTGGCCCAGCCCTGTGCTGGTCCTGCTGCAGCTGTTTCCGCAGGATCATATTATGTAGCATAGCACATATCATGATCATTTGGGTACATGTAGTTGGTGTGTACTGCAAGGCTCCACCAGATGTGTCCAGACACCGGAACCGTGACTTGAGCAGCCCAAACACACGCTCTATGATATTACGTGTTTGTGCGTGTGCCTCATTATGGCGTTCCTGTTCAGGTGTGTGTGCATTTCTGATGGGTGTCATCAGCCACGGCTCAAGTGCATAACCTGCATCCCCCACTAGGTGTCTGTGTGGGAAGTCCCCATTGGCAAATGATTGGTACAGCTGCGTCAGATGCCAGATATGGGAATCGTGGTAGCTCCCAGGGCAGCCAGCACACACATTCATTATTATGCCCTGGGCATCACACACGACCTGGCAGTTGATGGAGGGGTATCCCTTGCGGTTAATGTAGGCTCTAACCCGCTCTCCTGCTGGTGCTTTGATGCATGTGCGTGCAGTCTATAGCACCCAGTACCTCAGGGTATTCTGCTATTTGCTGGAAGAGACGATATTGCTGGCCAATACCTCACGGGCATTGGGGAAATATACATGATCACCGACATGTGCTGACATGGCATCCAGGAACTGGTGTAGTACCCTGGAGGCTGATGCCTGTGATATCCCCATCATATCGCCAGTTGGTCTCTGGAAGGTACCTGTTGCTAGTATTCTTAGGCCAACACATACCTTGGTTTCCACTGAGATGGGTTCCCCTCTGTTGGTTCTGTGTGTGAGGCGTGGCCTGCACAGCTCAACAATCTGCTGCAGGAGCTCTCTGTCCACTCTATAGCGCTCTACTATCTCCAGCTCATGTAACCCATGGTAGGTGACCCTGGGCCTGTATACTCTTCTCCTTCTCCTCACTCTGGGTTGTCTGTCAGCATCTGCATTGTCACCACCCTCAGCAATTCGCCTATGCCTGACTATAATAGCTATGGCAGCCCCTAGCATTTCTGCTCTGAGTTCAGCTTTTTCAGTTTTCAATTCTGATAGCTTAGTTTCTGGCAGTATCTGTTGTGAGAAACAGCCTGCACTGCTCCTTGCAGTGTTTTAAGTGCTGGGTTGGGCTTCTAGTCTGCCTGTGTAATTGCCTGCTTCTAATTGTTTCCACCAATTAACTCCAGTAGTATCTTCTGGCAGTTTCCCTGGATTTTAGTTGTTTCCTGTTTCCTTTCTGTTTCCTGAGGGGGAGCAATGTGCACACCAGCTTAAACACGCTCACACATCCTTACACGGTGTTACACGCGTGCACACATCCTTACACGGTGTGAACTAGGCTGATTCATGCTAAAACGCGTGCACACTGCCTTACACACGCCCGCGCAAACCATTGTAAACAGTTTGCAACACGCTCCCACATGTTGAACCTGCCTTACACGCTGCACGCCAAGACATGCACGTATATCAAGAAACTTTGAGTGTAGGGACAGCGTATACCCTCAATTTCTTGACTTTCCTGGTGTTCTGTTGGGACACACCTCTCTCCCTGATGTCTGTCTGTCATCTGTTACCTTACATTGCCCTCCAATCTGGTACATTTATTGCTATCATCCCCCCCATGATGTCACCTACCTCTTACTCTGTTCCTCCCCCATCTCTAACTCTTACACTACTCAGACAGTGCTCATTACCTATGTGACAGTGTGATTCAGTATTGTAACCCTCATTTACATAGGATTGCCTAGTAATGACTAGTTACATGTCTTACATGGAGCTTCCCCCCCTTGACAACCACTAAACGGAGGCCATATTGTTTTTGGTCTGCAAGTCCCTCCATTGACATTCAATGTAATACATAAATCCCACAATTGTGGGTTTATAAGCTTCGGTTTTCAGTTTTAGGTAGCGCACCCGTTTGCTGGTGTGCGCAGTTACACAAAAATCCCGTGAAAAAAAAAAGTTATATAACTGATTTTTGAAACACTTTTTCATGCCAGTGGCCACATATTTGGCCATTGGCATGCTTAATGAAACATATGCACCCTTTATTTGGAGCTGACATAGCTCCGTTTTAATTTTGCAGAAATGTACTCAGTTGTCAGCTGAGTGCATTTCTGCAGCTAACACGTCCGTTACACGGACTGGTTTCTGCTTCGTGGATCACTCAAATACCTCATTTGCATATCTTTGAGCTGCAAATGAGGTATTGAGCATTTCCACGCCCAGTCCGTGTAAGAGACGTGTTAGCTGTCTCTTACACGGAGATTTGGGCTGTTCCTGAATCAGGAGGCTTACACGGAGGCTTACACTACTCTTGAACTCCGTGTAAGCCTTCCTGAATCTGGCCCATTGTGAAAGACATAATTCAACAACAACAAATAAAAATTGTAGATATTAAGACTACTTAAACAGATGCATAAGGAAGACAAATTAAAAGAAATGCAAACAGTCTTTCTTCTATAGCAAAATGTTAGGTAACAAAACAAAATGGATGCTTAGAGAACACAGACAGGAGGTTTATCATTTGAATATTTAGACTGCCAGAAAAGAACAAAGTAGATATAATAAACTTTTTTTCTTCCTAGATACTTACATTCTTAAATTTCAAGAAGATTGTGGCATATACTTATCATGCAGTAGGTAAGCTATTGCTTACTAATTCATTACCACCACTAAGGTAACTAGAAATAGGTTTCTTTCTTTTTTCAAGAAAGAACTTGTATCAAAAGCATTTGCATAAAGGTACCTTTAGAATGTGATCAGTGCAGCAAAAGATTTGACAATGATTATTTAACCAAAGCCATTGAATTGAAAAAAAAAATATGCTGGTTATTAGTGAAATTGCTTACACAAAATAATATAGATGCTAAAATAATCTTTCCTGCAAGAATAAAAACTTACTCAAAAAAAAAACATAATTCTAAGTTATTAGCAGACATAAAACTGTAGTTTGCTGCACTACAATAACTCTAGTTCTAGTCCAGTGTAAATAACATGCAAAATATTTTAATTGTTCTTTGTTCTTCATGTTTTTAACATTTATTTTATTTTACAAAAAATAAAATTTCAGGTAAGTTAGAAAGCTCACTGTATAGAATAAGTATATTTTAAAATTTTGAAATGAAAATTAAAATAACTTTAATTTAGCTCAGTGCCTTGTTATACTATTGCTTACATTCCAAAAGACTTGCTCTCACTGTAAGTGATCACTTACACTGAGAGCTGGCTGAGACAAGTGTTTTAGAATCTGGTCCTTATAGTAAGCTTGTTTATAGATAGGCCTTATACCAAAGTTATTCACTTTCACTGAGCACAGCTCTTTTGTATATGTTTTATTACAATCTTACCTCAGTTATTCTTCATAGTTTTAACATGTCATAATACAAATTTGATTTAAGTCATATATATACTCTATCTCTTAATTTTATTATTTCCTAAATCGTAATATTTAAGGTCCAGTTAACAAAAGAAGCACTTGCAAAGGAATGTGTTAAAATATAGTTAAATTATTTTCTCAAGTAATAATACTTATATAAAAATGATTATATATAGGTGTGTCTATAGGTGAGTATATATTAATGAAACAATTATATATACTAATTTCTAAATTTTATTCCTTCTAATTTGTAATTATATAATATTTTTCTCATGTAATCTATAATAAATTAATTTCCTATGTTCGGTTTGAGAACAGTGGTGTACAGATTTTCTCTCTCGTATTCTGTTAAAGTGTCAGTAATAACATCTATAATAACATCTATAAGCAAGAAACAGTCTATTCAAGCAATCTTTTATTCACTTCTAAGTAAGTATCATCCTATTCAAGCAATATTTTATTTTTAATGATGAATGATCCTTTCTAATTTTGAAACTAGCTCATATAAGCATAAGACTCAACAAATTCAGAATAATAAGCTACATTTAATATTATAAAAGTGTGTTTCTTAAGATGATTCTTAGAAGGTGCACTATATCACAATTACATATATTCATTTATTAGAAGTCACACAAGATTTACTTTATATAAAGCTTTTTATTTTTTTGATATGCAAGTACATGACTTGACTTTTCAGAGATATAGGAACGGTTTGCAAAAGAGTTGTTTGCCCTGATTCTGAAAGATCTGCTGTCTGTGTAAGTGACATACTTCAGTGCAAGTCTTATCTATAAACAGGCTAATTATGGGGGCCAGATTCCAAAACACCTACTATTAGTTTAAGTGCTTACTTATACTGAGAGCACATCTTTTGGAATTCAGACCTTAATATCTTACTGTATAGTATTGCTACTATCTATAACCTAAGTTATATTATAGAAGGAAAAAACAGCTCCTCTTTATAAATTGACCCCCATCTCTTCCTTTACTCCTCCAGTTTCTTCAGCATTCTATAAAGTAAATGGTATTAATGTGTTTTCTGTATGTATAATATAGAGGTACAAGGTAGTAAAAATGTATGAATTTCCTAATTGTTAAATTAAGATTAAGATTAATAAATAAGATGCATTGCTGTAAAGAATATAGCTGTCTCAAGGACTAGCTTATGTAAATGTTTTCATAGATATTAACTAAATATAGCTAGAATACTTTGTTGAGTGCTGCTAAAGCAAAAAAGAGGGTGTGTTATATGATAAGGATAGTATTTTAGTTTTACTAATACATTTATCAACTTCATGTTCTCTTCTTCATTATATTGATAAAGTAAGACTGCATAATATAACTTGGTTAGCTCCCAATGTGTATATATGAAATTAAAGAGTAGAGAAAAGTCATAAAATTGGTCAGCTGTTCAAATACAACTGTATAATATAGTGTGGTTATTTCTTGACACTGGTATGTAAGATATAAATAGAGACAAACGTGCTTCAAAAATGAAAAGGAACATATTTTATATAGATATATTAAATTCATAGTACTGAAATAGAATCATAGTTTCATTTAAACAACACACTGAACAATCTGCTTTTGATTTTAAATCATTAGATATCTGTGTGCAAGGGAGGGAGAGAATAAAATATGTATAACATGCAATTAGTTTGCTAAATGAACTAAAATCTTTTACAGCTTTAAGGAATAGTTAGCAATATTGCTGTTAACCTGTTTTACTGAATTTTAAGGAATTACAACATTTTATGGTCAACAATACAGGGGAAATGTGCTAAATATAGATGTGTGATATTTACATACTCATAATTGTCAGTTTTTTTATAACTTGAAAAGCATTTCCTGAAGTGATTACTCCCATATACTTGCATTGTTGTTAAGATGGTACAGACTGAAATGTAACTGTGCATATGTCTTTTGATTTGAACTATGTTTAAATTGGTTATTCACTTTTCCATATAACAATGCATTTAACATTATTTTGTTATGACAGATGGAGGTTGAGTAGGTTGTTAAATTTAAAGGAACAAGGTATATTTCCTTTACTCTTAAACATACCACTTTAATAATTTAAAATACTTTAAAAAATGCTACTCTCAACCTGCATAGCCAGTGATAGGTGGGGGTAGTTTCCTTCATTGTTATTCAGTTCCTGTCTTATACAAGTGGTGCAGTGAATTATCTTCTGTTTAAACTGTGAGCTTTGGCAGGTTAAGACCTGCATGCTATCAACTTGAACGATTAAGTGAAGCTAAATAACTTTTAGCTGCACTTTTTAAAGTAATTTGTTTGTGTTGCATTGAGGAATATCTAGCTGGAAGCTGTGACTCTGTTTTTCAGTAGTACATGTGGTATTTTCAGTTAAGGCTTGTTAAAAACCTGCATAGCCAGTGATAGGTGGGGGTAGTTTCCTTCATTGTTATTCAGTTTCTGTCTTATACATGTGGTACAGTGAATTATCTTCTGTTTAAACTGTGAGCTTTGGCCAGTTAAGACCTGCATGTTATCAACTTGAACGCATAAGTGAAGCTAAGTAACTTTTATCTGCACTTTTTAATGTAATTTGTTTGTGTTGCATTGAGGAATATCTAGCTGGAATCTGTGACTCTGTTTTTCAGTAGTACATGTGGTATTTTCAGTTAAGGCTTGTTAAAAACCTGCATAGCCAGTGTAAATTTGGGGGTAGTTTCCTTCATTTGCTCACTCAAAAAAAAAAAAAAATCTGTCTTATACATGTATTTGTGAATTATCTTCTGTTTAAACTGTGAGCTTTGGCTATATTAAGACCTACTCAATTGTATTTACTTACTGCTTGGTGTAACTCACTCTAAGCCTTTTATTTAAGCACTTTTCAGACCAGTTGTGTTGCATTGAGGAATATCTACCTGGAACCTGTGACTCTGTTTTTCACTGTACATGTGGTAGGATTTTCAGTTAAGGCTTGTTAAAAACCTGCATAGCCAGTGAACTGCTAATTGAGGGCTAGTTTCCTTCATTGTTATTCAGTTTCTGTCTTATACAAGTGTACAGTGAATTATCTTGCGTTTAAACTGTGAGCTTTGGCCGGTTAAGACATGCATGCTATCAACTTGAACGCTTAAGTGAAGCTAAGTAACTTTTATCTGCACTTTTAAAGTAATTTGTTTGTGTTGCATTGAGGAATATCTAGCTGGAAGCTGTGACTCTGTTTTCAGTAGGTTCCGCCCACCTGGGAATTTTTGTGTTGGTGTTAATCTTGGTGGCATATTTGAACTGCCCGCCCTCTTGTAAATTTGCACTTGGATACTCCTCCTGGGCCCATCTCATTTGCTCACTCAAAAAAAAAATATACTATATATCTGCCTGCTGAATCTAGCTTTGTTTCTATAACTTTATTTTGCACTAATCCAGTCATCTTTAAAGTACTCAGTTGTATTTATTACTGCTTGGTAGTAACAGTTAAAGTGTAGCTCACTCTAAGCCTTTTAATTTAAGCACTTGGGCTTCAGACCAGTTGTTTTACATTAAGAAGGTTTGTGCTCTGCACTGTAGTGGCAGGACAGGTAGCTTACATCCTTCTAAGTTGGGAACTGCTGATTGAGGGCTCAGTGTTTGTTATTCTAAAAGTGTATTAATTCTGGTTTAAGCACTTGGGCTTCAGGCCAGTTATTTTACATTAAGAGGGTTCATGGTCTGCACTCTTGTGGGAGGAGAGGCTGGACTCTGCCCTTCTGAGCTGGGAATTTCTGGTTAAAGGCTTATAGTGCCTGCATATTTGAACTGCTTCTTATTAAATTGTTACACCTTGTTTGCTGTAGCATAGACTAGATCCAGGCCTGCTGAATCTAGCTTTGTTTGTATAACTTGTGCACTAATCCAGGCATTCTTTAAAGTATTCAATTGTATTTATTACTGCTTGGTAGTAACTTGATTAAAGTGTAGCTATCATTCTAAGTCTTTTGGATTAAGCACTTGGGCTCAGACCAGTTGTTTTACATTAGGAAGGTTTGTGGCCTGCACTGTGATGGCAGGACAGGTAGCTTACATCCTTCTAAGTTGGGAACTGCTGATTGAGGGCTCAGTGTCTGTTATTCTAAAAGTGTATTAGTTCTGGTTTAAGCACTTGGGCTTCAGGCCAGTTATTTTACATTAAGAAGGTTCGTGGTCTGCACTCTTGTGGGAGGAGAGGCTGGACTCTGCCCTTCTGAGCTGGGAATTTCTGGTTAAAGGCTTATAGTGCCTGCATATTTGAACTGCTTCTTACTAAATTGTTACACCTTGTTTGCTGTAGCATAGACTAGATCCAGGCCTGATGAATCTAGCTTTGTTTGTGTAACTTGAGCACTAATCCAGGCATTCTTTAAAGTATTCAATTGTATTTATTACTGCTTGGTAGTAACTTGATTAAAGTGTAGCTATCATTCTAAGTCTTTTGGATTAAGCACTTGGGCTCAGACCAGTTGTTTTACATTAGGAAGGTTTGTGGCCTGCACTGTGGTGGCAGGACAGGTAGCTTACATCCTTCTAAGTTGGGAACTGCTGATAGAGGGCTCAGTGTCTGTTATTCTAAAAGTGTATTAGTTCTGGTTTAAGCACTTGGGCTTCAGGCCAGTTATTTTACATTAAGAAGGTTTGTGGTCTGCACTCTTGTGGGAGGACAGGCTTGACTCTGCCCTTCTGAGCTGGGAATTTCTGGTTAAAGGCTTATAGTGCCTGCATATTTGAACTGTTTCTTACTGAAATTGGTACACCTTGTTTGCTGTAGCATAGACTAGATCCTGGCCTGCTGAATCTAGCTTTGTTTGTATGCTTGTTTGCTTGTTATTTCCCTGAAACGCTAATTCCACCTAAAACGCGGCTTTTCAGCACTTCTGTGGATCCCTAGTGACATCTGGATTGCTTACTGTACTTATTTCCTTTTTCACTTGAAAGAAAGTTACTGTTTGTCATTTTTGCATTTAAGTTACCTGTAACACATTGCATTTAAGTTACCTGGCACTTGCTCACTAAAGCAATTATATAAGTCAGCACTAAAAAATTAAAAGCACTACACCCTCACAAACTCCCCTTGAGTACCTTGTTCCCCATTGGCCTTTTTTTTCATATATATTTTCAATTATAAAGGAATTCCCAATACTATTCTAGCATGTCCAAAGGTCAGTTGTCAATCTCCTCTCCAGTCCAGCTGGTGAATCTGGGAATCTTGAGGCAATGTTACAACTGCCTCATGTACACAGACAACCCTCTCCTCCTCCCAACAAATTCCAACACATGTGAGAGATGCAACCATATAGCCAAACTGGAGGCTAAGCTCTCTCAACTCAGTACTGGTGAAACCTGTCAGGAGGAGAAGGAAACCACACTCACTACAATTCCAGTCTCACATAGACCTACCACGACAGCAAACCAAACAAATAAACACACAAAAACATACTCGGAGGCTCTAAATAAAAATCTGCCTAAGCAGTAGAGACCTCCAAAGGAGACACCCAAGCAACCGCTACCCCAAAACAAAACATGTGCAACACATAGCTCACAAAGCCAGTGTGCCAAACAGTCACAGCCCTTAAGGCTAAACAACACACCTGATACACTTGTAATAGGTGACTCTATCATCAGGCACACTGACGTCCCGCTCACCAGGCTGAATAAGGAGAAGGTCACAGTGAGCTGCCTGTCGGGCGCTAGGATCTGCCACATAACACAAGCACTCAGGTCACTCCAAGGCAAGTACAAATATGACTCAGTCATTGTCCATGCTGGTGTGAATGACCTGAGACGTACCTCCCTGGACTACATGAAAAGAGACATAGAGGAGCTCTCTGAGCATGTGGCCCAGGCCGGTATGACCCTGACCTTGAATAGCATCTTACCCTCACCAAGAATGATGCCACAATATGAAGACAAGATGATCAATTTCAACAATTGGCTTAAGTATTGGTGTCACTCAAAGGGGATCCATTGCTTGTCAGCCTGGGATGACATGCTCAACAAGCCACAATCCTTCGCTAGGGACGGCTTGCACCTGTCACCCCTGGGTTTTCGGATAATGGCAAAGGCTCTTGCTACCCCCATAGTGCCTTTTTTAGGCAAGGCTCAAAACACAAACCCACCTCCATAGGTATCACAAGGGATAAGAAACTAAGAGTAATGCTACTCAATGCCAGAAGTCTAAACCTCAAGATGCATGCACTCAAAACTCTCCTTAGCATGAAGAACATTGATATCTGTGCAGTAACAGAAAACTGGTTCAAGGCTCCCGAGAGCACCCCAGCACTACCAGGTTATACCTCATACCATGCTTTTCGGCCCCAAAACTTGGACCGAATCAGAAAAGGAGGGGGAGTATCAATATTCGTCAAAGATACCCACACCTCCAGGTTGGTGGCACAGCCCGAAGTATTAGAGACTATCCATGTGCAACTAACAGTGGGTAAATCTGCCTTCCAGTTTATAGCCTGCTACAGACCACCCTCCCAAACCCAGGAACCCCACTCGGCCTCCCTGAGAACACTGGAAAATATGAAGGTCTCTCCAAACACCATTATATTGGGCGACTTCAACTACCCAAACATAGACTGGGAGCATTACTCTAGCTCCAACACTCTAGCTCAAAGGTTCCTAGAATTTATAAACTCAAATGCTGTGGAACAACTTGTTACCACTCCCACAAGAGGGGAAAACATACTGGACCTGATCATCACAAACATGGGGACTCTATGCAGAAGTGTATCCCTCACTGGTAAGATAAGACCATAAACTAATCTCACTGGATATTCACATCCCGACCCCACCCCCTGCCCAGAAAACCACAGTGAAAAACTTCTCTAAAGCAAATTTCACACTCCTAAAAACTGAGGTGGAATCCTTCAAAGCCCCCGGGCCTGTGGAAAATACGGCCCAGACAGCAGAATCCTTTATAAACACATTCTATGAACACCTTCAGGAATGCGTGGATCATGCAATCCCATATAAAACCAAGACCCAATCCTCCAAAGGCAGACGTCCTGTTTGGTGGACCCCAGCCATAAACAAACTATACAATAGAAGGAGGAAGCTACTACATGATAGAGAAAAATCCCAAAAAGGGAAGGTATCTCTGATCAGTGTTAGCAAAAAACTACGGGCACTCATAAAATCGTCTAAGGCCAGCTTTAAGAGAAAAATTGCACAGGACACTAAGGATAATCACAAGGCTTTCTTTAGTTATGTTAGGAACCTGGGTGGGAATTCACAGATATGCTCAGAATCAGTCCAAAATGACAAAAAAATACACCAAACCCACAGACATTGCTAACAGCCTAGCTGACAGGTTCAGTGCAAACTTCTCCCCCCCTCCCCACCAAAAGGGCAAATATCTATCCCAGCAGTGTGCTGCCTCCCTGACATCTCAGATGCTCAGGTAAGAGCTGCCCTCTCCAAAGCAAAAAACAAAGCAACAATGGGACCAGATGGTGTCCCAGGCTGCATCCTACATGAACTCCAAGAAGAGCTAAACCCAAACATAAAATGACTGTTCAGTCTCAGCCTTACCAGAGGATATGTACCCAAAGAGTGGCGTAAAGCAACAGTGGTCCCTCTCCACAAAGGTGGTGCCTCAACAGATCCTGGAAACTATCACCCCATAAGCCTGACTAGCTTGGTCTACAAAGCTATGGAAAGGATCATCATGGACCTCATAAAAAAAGATATTGGGGACCTACAGACACTGGATCCTACCCAGTTCGGCTTTAAGGGCAGATCCTGCCTCTTAAACCTGGTTGATTTCTTTGAAACAGTCACCAAGGCCATTGATGAGGGGAAGGTGGTCCACACAGCCTACCTGGACCTCACAAAAGCCTTCGATACAATACTCCACTCGGGCATTATAGATAAGCTCACCAGCTTAAATATAAACCCCTATGTCACTAGATGGGTTGCAAACTGGCTCAATGACAGAACCCACATGGTTAGAATTGCTGGAGCCATGTCAGACTCCAAACCAGTTACAAGTAGCGTCCCATAAGTCTCAGTCCTGGGACCTTTCCTGTTCGGTATATATTTCTTGGAGGTACAGGCCAACACGGAAGGACTGTGGCTGACCAAGATCACAGATGACTGCAAACTGGGTGCTATAATCGACTCTCCAGCCGACACAAGCATCCTCCAAAAGGGCCTCATAGAAACAGACAACTGGTGCCAGAGCCATGGCCTCAAGCTCAACGCCAAAAAGTGTATAGTCATCCCATTTGGCAAAAACAAAGTGCCCACAAATTACCACATAGGTGGCAATTCATTAAGTATGGAAGAAGTAATTAGGGACCTGGGGACCCAAGTTGATAGCAATCTCTCATTTGACAACCACGTGGCCAAAGTGGTTAGAAAAACATTTTATATAGCCCACCTAATCATGAAAGGATTCACATCTAGATCAGGGGAGGTCATCGTGCCTCTTTACTCATCCCTCATCAGGCCCATAATTGAGTACAATGCCCCTTTTGGGATGTACCGTACCAGACACCTGCAGCAACTGGAAAGACCCCAAAAGTACCTCACCAAGAGGATCAAAGGGCTCAAACAGATGCCATATGCTGACTGGTTAAAGAAACTCCAGCTCTACTCAGTGACATACTGCCTGCTCAGAGGCGATCTGTGCCTGACGTATAAAGCCATGTCCAACTCGCAATTAATGGACATGCTTCACCTCAGAAAATCCAAATTCCATTGAGCTACGCGCTCGAGAGACTTGAACCTCAGCACTGAAATAAATAGGACATGCTGGAGGGACAGATTCATAACCCAGAGGCTCCCTTCACTCTGGAATAAAATCCCAGTCCAGGTTAGGCAGAGTCCCTCATTGACTCTCTTCAAGAGGAATCTTGATGAGTGGATGGGGGATCATAGGTTTACCCCGGGTATCACTTCTGTGTCACTGTTAGGCAGAGGCACAGTATACTAACCTCGAAAAAGGGCATAGCAAAATTAATTTAAAATGGGTGGCGAAAGCCAAACACACTCTGGCTAGGCTTATAAATGCCCTAGGGCAGATAGCCTAGTATGAACCTATGAGCCTATATCATTTTCATAATGAAACTTAAAATATGCATGTTAACAAAAATCATATCAAAATAAAACAGTCACATAAACTTTAAATTACCTGTATGCCTACTATATTTTCTAGCATGATGGAGAAATGAAATATAATTTTATAGAAATATTTAATTATGTATGTTATTTTGTGGTATTCTGTGGACAGACATAGTAAATAACTATTAATGTATGTCCCAATATAACCTATGTTTAGAATATAACATCTAAATTAAGCTTAATGTAAGAATTTAGTCATTTCCTTGTATGTACATACATTATGTCTCATTAAATTTCATATTTATTAAAGTCTTTTATTACTTATTTTTCTATACCTAGTAATAATTTATTCATGGATTCTTCTAATTATCTGTAATAGATAACATTGTTATCTGTGAATGTCAATTGATTGAATAAATTTAAAAGAAGAATTAGAAGACGTATGCTAAACTATCTAGATGCAAACAAGCCAGACATTATACTTCTTCAAAATTCATATTAAACATTCAGATAGAAGAGAACTGGAAAATAAATCAATGCATAGTACTAATTCAATCTTGTTTGGAGAAGTAATATATTAATTCCTCAAGTTATTTATAATTTTGAATACCAAGAAGGGATAGTGTCTCTTATAGTTATAAAATATAGCAATAGATTATGGGCATTGGCTAATTTATATTGGTTCCCTAGGATGGAGTAAAATTAGAAAAAAAAACTTAAACATTATTAGTAATAATGCTATAGGTAATCTAATAATAGGCAGGAATTTTAACTTTTTATTAACTTTGTTAGACCTTAGTGCTCCCAGAAATATAAGAATAATCACTGGAGCAAAGGATCTTAAAACTGGATAGAAACTTCTGGTTTAAAAGATCCACTTAATATAAGAGACAACAAATATTTAGATTCTACACATTACTCATACAAATATGCTACCCAAAACAGAATTGCTATGATAGTATTTTCATGTGATATATGTGTCTAAAATAAATAAATAAATGCATTTCAATATAATACCGTATCCTATCTCAGACTATAATTCTCTCATCATAAAATCTCAAATGGATTTAAAAAAATACCATTAATGAGTAGAATTTCTGCTTAAATCACTAAACCAAAATAAATGAAACAAAGGCTTTCAGAAATGTATTTTATTTTTTCTAACAAATTAAAAATTCAGAATAAATTAATAAAAACATTATTTGGGACTCATTTAAGGTCTGTGTTTATTGTAAATCCCTAGCATGGTATAAAAGAAAAATAACAGAATGGAATAAAGATTTGTTGGAAATTTAACTCAAGCTACAAGAAGCTAAATCCAAACTTAATATAACAAAGCTATGCAAAATAAAATAGAAACATTGAATAAGACATGTGCTGAGTTAACAGCTTTATCAATGGAAAATAATTAAAAATGGAGTCTTATAGTGTGTCTTCAAAGTATATGCATAATTTTTCTAAAAGAGCAAAAATACACTCTAGATTGAATCATATTTTAGAAATAAAAGAATTTAAAAAATAAAAATATGTATAGATACTAGAAAAAATAGAAGTATTTAGGTATCACTTTCTATCACTAAATCAAGACATAATACAAAATGACTCTTTTAAAACAAATATATCATCATTTATCGATAAATCTTTTTAAGCTCAGTTTTGCCTGAACTTAAAAAAATCTACTAAAGCAAATCTCCTTTAAAGAGGTTATTAATAAGATAAAAGAACTTAAAACAAGTAAAGGGCCAACTATTGTTGGATTGATTTCTGAGTTTTATGAGATCTTCCCTCAAAAAATGTATACTCCATTCATAAAATCCTTATACATATCCAGTTAAAAGAGGAAATTCCCCCTCCCCTGCTAGAAATGCTCATTACTAACTCCAGTATTTAAAGATAATAAGACCTCCCAATTATGTCCATCTTAAATTTGCATATCACTATTACATTCTGACTATACATTTTTTTGCCCATACTAATAAACAAGTTAAAAGAGCCTGATGCAATTCTGACTAATACAGGTCAAGTAGGTTTTATATCCCAAAGACAGACATATAAAAGCAATGTCTTTTGGCTTTTCCCAGTTAGGGGTCACCACAGTGGATCACTGGTCCACAGATTGATTGGCAGTGGTATTTTTATGGTGTTGAGTTGCCAGCCCAATGCCCAACTTTTGCAGAAGGCACACACATACCTGCATGCCTTTAAAACTCATTCGACCATAGGGAGGGTATGTAGACTCCACACAGAAGGTGCTCCAGCCAAGAATTGAACTGGAGAACCTTTTGTTGTGAGGCGACAACCCTAGACATATGACAATATGAAAAGAATAATAACTCTTATAGATATTCTAAACAGTAAAAAATATCTTTATTAATCTTGATATTGGAAATGACTTTGAGCCATTAAATGTGAATTTCTTATTCCAAGAATTAGAATTATTTGATTTTCCTTTCCAATTTATTTCTCTTAAATACCGATAAAAATAAAACAAGACCTATGTTAAATCAGCACCATTTTCTTCCGTACCTATTCCCTTAGCTAAAGGAATAGCTCAAACCTGTACCTTATCTCATATTCTATTTGTTCTAGCTATTGATAGTTTGATAATTTAAATATGATGTAACCCAAAAATAACTGATCTAGAAATAGCTGCTAACTATAATTCCAAGATTATGCTTTTAGCAGATGACATATTTGTGGCTTTATTGAACTCTAAAGATTCATTACATGGACTAGTCCTTATAATTAAACAATATGAAAAGCTTTCAGGCATCAACTTTAATAAACCAAAATAAAAATGTCTCATTATAAAATAAAACAATCTATAAATTTTCCAAAATAACTTCAATAAAGAATCTCAATCTTTAGCTTGCTGAGATAATACCATTATGAAAACTCTAGAAAAAACAAAGATGCAAATTATAAAAAAAAATTCTAGGGACCTAACTTAATTTATACTTGTAATAAAGAGATGACTCTATTCAATGATAGATTACAATTAATAAAATTGTTTTATTTCTGAAAATTATTTATATAATTCAATCTTTAATACATTTCCTAAATAAAATCTGTCTACAAAATGTGATAGCTTAGTATTGTGTATCCTTTGCTTTTTGAAAATCTAGGACTGTTCATCATCATCATTTTAGACCTTGCAATTCAGGGGTTGTTAATTTTCCAAATATAGAAACTGGTGGTCTTGGAGACATTTTAAAGTTATGTTGAAATGGTTAGATTCTACTTATAACTTAAACTGGAAAATGTTACATTTTTTCATTTTCAGACCTAACAAAATAAAGAACAAATTACCAGGAAGACACAATTCCATTACCATAGTACTTAATAGGTAAAAAACAACACAGTTAAGTGCTTTTGTCTTTATGACTCTTCAGAACTATGCCATACAGAAAAAGGAACACATATTGTAGGAAATTGCATAATTTCATACCTCCAAATACAACCACTAAGGAAAGGCTGTAAAAACTGTAAAAAAAAAAAAAAAGATACAGTTCACTCTAAACACAGAAAAAAAAACATTACAAGTTGGAAGCTCTTAGCTTCAGTTCACTCACAACAGATACACTTTCCTTTGAACCAGGAGAATTGGTAGCATTCAAATAAAGCTGCCAGTACATCTGTCTTTGCAATAACCAATTCTGCCAGTTGCCACAATAGGCTATTGCAGCAATCTGCTCATCAAATTCCTGGGAAGAAAAGCTCCAGAAGAATATTACATTGAAAAAAGCCCTTACAGGAAATATTAGAGAAAAAGCAGTATTTGCATTTTGTAATTACAGCTTACAATGAAAAAGATTTTACGAAAATTCAGTTGTACGTGTGTTGCCATTCAAAGAATAATAAAATACAGCTTTGTGTGAAAGAAAAAGGAACACAGTATGAATTGTTTGTAGTAGGTGGAAAAGTGTACGTAAATGCTTGCACAGTACATCAGTGAAGAAAGTCACACAGAAAATGGAATGTCTGTTCCTTAGTTTTTTTAAGTGTTAAAAATACACTCAGGGACAGAGCAAAAAATTTGAGAAAAATTAAGCATATTTACATTTTTGTTTTGTAGAAAGTACCTGTTTTTTCTTATATTTTTGGTGTGTTGTTCATAGCATATGCCAATAGAAAGGCCTGGCTACTCAATGGTTCTTCAGAGGACAAACCTTTTTCTATTGGTACATGCTTGATTTGCAATGGGCATGTTGGTTGGGCTGTCCAGTTAGTGTGCTTCTTTTTGAATAGCAATGAGCCATTATTGTATGAATATTAGTTTTGTGTTTTTCATCCAGTCTTCTAAATGACTAAATGCTCTTTCAGTTAGGGAGTGAAGTTGTTCAATGGCATGGGTTATATGTGTAGAATCATCAGTGTATTGTAAAATAGTTCCAGTGCAAGGGAGTTACAGAGATCACTGGAGCCATAAGTATGCACACAACAGTCTCATCCAATTAGATAGTCTGAGTCCATTCCATCCAACCACCATTTAATTAGGACAAACTGTGCACCACCTCTGGTGTTGAACTTTAAGTTCACTGGAAACTTAAGTATATCACAACAGCCTCATCCAAATAGGCAGTCCAAGTGCATTCAATCCAACCACTATTTATTTAAGACAAACTGTGTACCATCTCTGGCCTTGTGCTTTAAGTAAGTGTTAGAGGCATCTAGTCTTTTGTGTATATTTTAGCCTGCATAGTAACTAGCCTGAAGACATGTGTTTCAGTGTCCTAGTTTGGAAGCAATAGCCTTATAGTCTGTAAACCTTCCCACACTGGCATCATGCAGGTGACTATTACTCTCTCTTTCCTAATAGACACTGATATTTACTCTTACTACTCAGACTGTTTCTTTCTGTTATATTTTTTCTTCCCTTCTTCTATTCTTGTCACTCCCATTATTTATATCATCCTGTCTTTAGTGGAACTGCATGCCTTCAAAGAAGTCACCCCTGATATCCCCTCTTCCTTTCTTATTTCTCCTTGCCTGAGACAGTTACTAAACCAATTTCAGATTTGAACTAGTATTTCTGCACAGTCAACATCAGTTCAGTGCACTCAACCATGTCTGTAGTGTGTTTTTATGATTCTACAGAAGTGTCCCTGCAAGCAAATATATATTTATGCAACAGTGAAGTATACAGTTTGAACACCAGTTTGTGGGCTATATTTGCATGTAAATGATAAATATTATGGCAGCTTAAAACAAAGAACTGTGTCTGCTATAGTAGCTCCACTTTCTTAGACCACAGCAGTCCCATTGGTATTTCTCTTTTAACTGTGTTCAATGCATTGTTTTTAGCAGTCCACCTTCTCACTTCTTTAAGTTTGTTTCTCTTTTTGTGTGACCACGTTTGAGTTTTCAGCCAGTATTTTACCAAAGCTGAACTATTCTGGTTTACTTTTTATCATTGTTTTACAGGTCTGTGGGGGTTGAGGTAGGCTTTTGACTTTCCATTTCAAAGTCCATAGAAACCTCCTTACATTACACAGTTGGTCAAACAGTCAAGTGCAATTTTTGCTGTTATCACCATTAGTCAGGTCAAGGTGATATTGGACTAACTCTTCTATTAAAGCTGTGTTCAAGAGCAACAAAACCAAGACATTCATCTATTAGGGCACAAGCCTTTTAAACTGCATTGTTCCTTTTACTTATCTCTCAGCAGATTTTTGGCTGTTTATGTTAAGTCACTGATTGTTTTCTCTGTCTCTTCACAAGTTTTCAACCCATTTTGTTTGCCCTTGCTAATGCTTGGGCTCACTCCACTCCCCTACCCTAAACCCAAATCTCACCCACCCCATCTTTATCTACACTTATACTTCCATAGCACCATCCACATATTCGTCTAACCAATACCATCAATTCCCTTCAGCAGAAAAACATTCAGTACAATTGCTCTCAATAGTAATGCCCACTGTAGTTTACCACCCAAAACTCTCTCACAAATTGCCTTAATCCTTGCCTCCTATAAATATCCACTTTGCAATCCCAAATTTCAGTATTGCGGGCTTACAAAGCCGAAAACACTAAATACCAAAACCCCATAACCGCGAAATTTAAAATCCCAAACATACAATACACATACAGCACACACATACACATGCACACAACTTTCCCCCACAATCAGACAGATAATTCTACACTACAGATAAGCAGGGAGGTAAGCCACTCTGTGCCCCCCCACACCCACCCTACTTAAATATTCTAACTCCAAGATCGCACAAACAGACACACAAAGGAAACTCACACCCACACCCAAACATTTCACAGTCCCTCACACACACACAAATCACAGTCACAACACATACTAACACACATTAAAACCCCTAGCCAACACACATACGCATACATACTTACCTAAACTTTCACCCATCCATTCATACACCACACCACTAGAAGCGCGAAATTCAACATCTCAGAACTTCAGGATTTTGAATTTCGTGCTTCTGTGTTTTTGCGATTCTGTGATTCGGGTATGTAATTTTGAAATACTGAAATTCGGGATTTCAGTATTTCGAAATTACAAAGTGGAACCCTACTATAACTATCAAATTATATATCTACAACCAATCCACTACACTCCAAAAAATGTTATCTTAATTTACAGCAAAGATAAAACCCAAGTTAAATATGAGGCCCCTAAGTCATATTATTTTACTATTTCTCCTCACTCTACTAGCCATTATCACCAATTATCAAAACCAAATCCTTCAGATAATTATGACTTCAACCAATCCTCATAAAGAATATCAACATCTATCCAGCCTGTCTTTCTCCATAACACCTTATCTCTCCAAACAAACCACATTTGATTTATTTTTTCTATGAATATCTTAAAACTAAACATCCAACTTTATGTTCAAATATCAAACCAAGGCCAAAATATAACTGGCCATACTATTCCTTCTGTAAAATATAAATTCAAAAAATTAGCAGAGGTATCCACTCCAATCCTGGTCCCACTGTTCATAAAACCATCACTTGAAACACCAAAATAAACCAGTCAACTAATACATCTTGGAAAAAAACAGAATCCAAACTTACCTTACTAAATACGAACCTAATAAGTAAGTGCAATAAAATCCATGACATACATGCTTATTTTGCCATGTACATTCCTGATATAATAGCTACTGAAATCTGGTTAAAAAAAGAAATAAAGGATAATGAGATCACCCCCCCCCCCCATAAGATGCAATATACTCGGGCATGACATTCACAACAAGTGTGCAGGTGGTGTAGCAAACATCTCTAAAAATCCTTTAACAATTACCTTATTTTCACAGGAAATACTCAAATTTAGCAATGCTGAACTATTAATAACACTCCTAAGAATCAACAATAGGAAAACTATATGTTTAACAGCCATTTATATACTGCCAGGGAATAACGTTGATACTGCTGAAAGCATCCTGTATTGGATATCCCAACAAATCAACCATTAAACTATAATATAGCATTATTATTAACATACAGATCACTCAACATTAATATATGCAGCCTCAACAATAAATAAGATCCAAGACATTACCCAAAAATTGTTCTCCTCTGTAGAAACCTGGCTCAAAGAATCAAACCTCTTACTCAACCCCAAGAAAACTTAATTAATGCTTTTCACCTCAAAAAGTTG
Source organism: Protopterus annectens (assembly GCF_019279795.1). Lineage (NCBI taxonomy): Eukaryota > Metazoa > Chordata > Ceratodontiformes > Protopteridae > Protopterus > Protopterus annectens. Next base: position 35,825,631 of record NC_056736.1, on the reverse strand, counting down.
ACAAAATCAAAAACAATCTTTTACCATAAAGTCAACAAATAATACTGTCATTGAAACTGTAAGTCACAGTAAACTTCTAGGTATTATAATAGGTGACAATCTCAAATGTGACCACCATATACTTCACAGCATTAAATCTACACTCTAGAAACTAGGGTCCCTTTATAGCATCAATGGATTAATTTTAGATGCTGCAAGAAAAACTCTAGCCACCACCTTCTACTGCCGACTCTCTTATATGCCATTCCTATCCTCACAAACATAAACAATACTCAAAGAAAGAAAATTCCTTCCTGCTACTATAAAGTAGCTAAATTTGCCACCAGTCTCCCTCATAGGACCCACCATTGTCTTAGCGTAAAGAAATTAAACTGGCTTGAACTGAACAACTAACATATCCACAACTGACTACAACACACAAACTTATTCATTATCCAGAAAACCCCCTGCACTACAAAACTTATTACAACCCTACTGTCCAGCAAGGGACTTTCATTCTAGTAACAAATTCCTATTACTTAAAAATAAGTCAAATAACGTTGCAGGAGACTCACTCTACCCTCAATGTGTTGCAAAACTCTGAAATAGTATCCCTATGCAAATAAAACTCCCTGACAAACTCAGTAGTTTGAAACCACTGTTTAAACATCTAACCAGTCTTGGCCATTGCTCATCATAGGGTTAAACCATTTTCACTGTGCAATACTATACAAATAGTCTCCTTAAACATAATATTCTCAAACTCTTACTGAAATTACAAAACAATTTTTGTATATACTGTAACTGCTGCCTGTACAATCCATTAAGCTGCATGTGTGCTTTCTCTTTAGTAACTTCCACCTGTGTAAAATCTTAGATCATGTATGTGTAAATGTAGCTATGGTTTGTGTATAAATGTAAATAGAAATGTAACTACTTTTTGTGTATAAATGTAAATAGAAATGCAACTACTCTGTGTTTAACTGGAACTTAGTATAATGCAATGTAAGCAAATGGAGCTTTTCTTCCCAGACATCTGCTGAAAATAGGTATTACCCTATCTAACATTCCTGGTAAACAAAGACAAATAAATAAATACATTTAGGTGATATATAATGATGTTGAAGAGAAGTGAGCCAAGAACTGAATCTTGTGGGACTCTCAGGTTGTTTGGTAGGAAGGTAAAGTAGGTATCTTTCCAGAGTATTAATAAGATCTGTCTGAAAGTTAACTAATGAACCATGTTATTTTTGAGGACTGAAGTCCAAATGTGGATAGTTTACTGAAAGGTCTTTTGTGAGGGGTGGTGTCAAAGGTTTTGAAGAGTTCTATGAATATGGAAGCAGTCAGTGAATATTGGTCTTGGAGGGTGTGCACTGTGTTAAGGTTGACAGGATGGCTGTGTTTGCACAGTGGCCTTGTCAAACAATATGGTGTGAAGGAGAGAGGAGATTGTTGGAAGTCTGATAGTGTATTAGTTGCTTGCAGATGCATTTCTGTAATATTTTAGAGAAGGTGGATATTGAGTGGTAATGGGTCTGTGATTGGATATGGAGTAGATTTGACTGCCTTTGTGAAGATATGCAATGTCTGATTTTTCCAAATTATTTGTATGTATTCCATGGCAATGGATCTACTGATAAGGATGGCTATGGGATAAAGTCAGCCACTTTACTGCGATATTCAGAGGGAAGCTGGTCAGAGGCAAGTGTAGATGGTTTTATTTTTTGAGAAGAGTTTTGATCTGAGAATTGGGGATGGTGTGAAGGGTGAAACTACTGTTATTGAAGATAATAAGGACTTGCTTTATTAGAGGCTATAGTTTCTAGCCGAAGTTTATCTGAGAGTGAATTGCAGTTATTACATTCTCTTAACGTTAATAAATAATTGGCAGCCTGGCTAAAAATGTCATTAAATCTGCATGCAGTGTTGAAGGTTGTCTCACCAGAAATGGTGTTTTGTTTTCTGGGTGTGCCTGGTTTGATGAGTTTATTGATGGAGAGCCAAAAGTGCTTAGGATTATTAGAAGCTGATGTTTTGTGGTTGTGGTATTGTGTTTTCTTTTCATTGCATACCACACTTTTGGTCATGTTTCTAAGATGTCTATAATGTTGAAAGGATACTCTAGAGTGGATTTGTTTCCTTGATTTTCATGATTTGTGTCTCTGCTTCATCAGTTGCTTGTTTTCCGAGGACAACCAAGGAGCTTGATTACTTTTTACCTTCTTTTTGTATAAAGGTGATTTGGAGCTTAGAATGATTAAAAAGGTGTTTAAAAAAAGTAACACAGTATTGTATGGAGGAATGTTTATTTTTATAGGAAGCCAATTATATATTTTACAAGGGTATTGAAGTAAATAGCAGAGATTTTTTTTTGTCTTTCTGAACCAGATGTAAGATGTTTGTTTAGGAAGCTTGAAAGGTAACCAAACACCATATGCAGAATTGAGGTCAATGATAGAGTCCAAGAGAACTTCTGATTGAGAGAGATATGTCAGGTTACTTATAAGTATGCAGTTAAGTAGGCTACATTTGTTTGAGCTTTTATCAACCTTTTTAGGGTCAGTAATTAATTGGACAAAGTAACAAAGATTAATAGAAAGATGAGGATTGTTGAGTAAGTGGAAGAGATATCAAGCCAATCAATGTTTAACTCATCTAGAAAAGAGATGAAGTTAATGCGTACAGGATGTCTTCACGTGTGTCTCTATTGTGAGTAATTTGATGTAGTGGAATAGGGTATTAAAGGAGCTAATGTTGATAGTAAGCAGTAATATTTTTTAGAATTTTTAAAGGTCAGTAGTGACATAGTACTTGTTAATACCAGATTAATTACATAGTGCGGTAGGATTTCAGCTGTCCTTTTTTAAGTCTATCTTTTCTAATAAGGTTATAGCCAAATGGCAATATGATTTCAATTCAGTCAAGATTCACATGATTGTGAGAATATCTGTGAAATGTTGCATTTGCTTCTAGCATTAAGGTGACAAATTTTGATGGAGTGGGAGGAATAACTTTGAACATACAGTGGGGTGAATGTAGTAAGATAGGGATTTGGTGGATATCACCACAGAGGAGAAGATGAGCTATGACGTTTTGATTTTTTTTTTTCATGGGGGGATTAGGTAGGCTATGGACTTACATCTATATTACTTGTATAATAAGTTAAGTTTGTTGTTAGAGCAGCAGTTGGCAATCGCTTGAACCAAGGGAGAGTACCCATCTGTTTGTATAATTGTTGGACTAGTTGTGGACGGTAGGATGTTAAGTTGTGAATGTTAGCGAAACAAGTAAGAAAAGTAGTTTAAGGATTGTATTCATGTTGAACCTGGGCAAAATAGAGTTTTTAGGATGACAAAATGAGTTGGAGACTGATGATGAGTATTTTAGAATGGGATTGTTTATATAGGATGTTACCTAATGAGTAGATAATTATCTGATGAATGGTTTAGCATGGGATTGTTTATATAGAATGTTACATAATGAGTAGATAATTATTTGATGAAAAGTTTAGCATGGGATTTTTTTATAGGAGTTTGATGATGTGAGGTATTGCCAGCTATGTCAGGAGAAGTAGGGCAGTGGATGTGTAACATGAAAGCACAGCTAGCTGAAATGTTGTAAGGAATTATATGTCATTTGTATAGATGCTTGTGTTGAAAATGTATTTATAAAGCTGCTTGTGTTAAAAATGTACCAACAGTGGGTCCAGACTGTATTGTAACTGATTAAATATATGCATTTTAGCAGAGGATACTGGAAGAGAAGAGGTTAATCTTAGTCTGGCCTATTTTGAAAAATAGCAAGAAATTAAATTACTTAATTTAGGTCATAAAGATTGCATCTTACAGTATTGATTGCAGCCAGAGATTAAATGTCTGTTCCGGAGAATGGTTTATTAGCTCCTGTAGGAAGAGTGGAAGTGTTTTATGGTTTTATAGCTTCCAGATGCTATAACACATCTCAGCAAAGCTCTATATGTGTGTATGGTAACACATATGTGCTACATACTTCTTCAGTTTCTAACAATGGGGGTAGCATGAGAACCAGAAGTTAGATGACCAGATGTATGTGATGTCATTCTGTAATCCATCACTGAAATGAAGTTTTAATACGAGATGAGAGAGAAGTCCCAGGGCAGTCTGTTTTTGTAACCTCACAAAAAAGGAGTTCTCACCCACTTCATCTTGCCTTGCTCTAGTAAGTGAACCAGGGAATATTAATTCTTTAGTTCAGTCAGGAAAATATAGTGAGATAGTTTCTTTTTCTGTATCTGTGTGAATCTATTCATCTGCAATATTTGAATATTTCCTGCGACTGAAACTTTTGTATTTATTGTTACTAGATGTTCCATATTTTTATGTTCTTTTATTATTTGTTATTAAATGTATATACACTTTTCATTGTGACTGATCCTTTAGAGAATATTTTAACCTTAGAGTGTACTCACATCTATTTGTTGACTCTATGGCCCCTGCTGAAAGCCTTATTGCATTGGCCAAAGGCTATCATTTACATTAATATTAACTTCACTCAGTATAATTGGGTACCCTTGTAAGAGCCTTAGATTAGCTGGTTAGGAAGTGTCTGGTGGCTGTGTAACTATCTTGTAGTCTAGGCAGAAGGTGGCATAGCTAGTAAATCAGTGACAGCCTTTCCCAGGTGTGTGTGTGTGTGTGTGTGTGTGTGTGTGTGTGTGTGTGTGTGTGTGTGTGTGTGTGTGTGTGTGTGTGTGTGTGTGTGTGTGTGTGTGTGTGTATCTTTATGTGCAAATCAAATCTCAAAGATTGTGGGTGTCAGCTACTTGGAGCAAGGACACAAAACACTGGTTTCACAGATAGAGTGCTGGGGGACTTGGTTTGGTTACTCGGCTGAGGATTCAACTCTATAACTGTGTCAGTGGAGAGTCTTATTGGGGACTTGGAGGGAGACAGATAGAGAACTCCGTACCATGGACTGAGTGTGTTCCCTGTGTCTTCTTAAGGGGAATTCTGCTTGATGCAGAGAGATGCATCTAGAAATACTGTGCGCATCTATTTGTGTTCCAAGTGAACATCCCTTGGCAGTGTCAGTGGTGAGGATTCAGACTCCTTGATTACTGGCTCAGAGTGGAGATGTCACATGCTGGTGAGCAGTGGTGTGGAAATTAATTGAACTTCTGTAGCCTGTAGGCAGTTGTCACTGAAGGTGGATGTATTCTGAAACAGCCAAAAGGTAAACATAGAGAGTTTCATTTTCACAACAGTTTAATTTATTTTTTGTTAGTTTCGTTAGGGAAAGTAGGCAAAGATATCATCTGAGGATTATGGCAAGGTGACAAAGAACCAGTTGGCCAAGGTGTGTGAAGTCAAAGGACTGGTGCAAGTATGTAGACAGTATAATATTGACCTAGGGGTCTAAGTATGTTTCTTGACCCCTTACTCTATGGTAAAGCTGTAACTGCTGTTTCTAAATTGTCTGATATTGATTGTTTAAACCAAGACAAACTAAAACATTATTTACTGGAATGTTTTAAGCTAACACCCGAGGCATACAGAAAAAAAGATTTGTCAGCATAGATGTAAGGCATATGAAAGTGTGTGTGTGTGTGATTATATTGCTAAGTTAAGCACTTGTTTTCATAGGTAGGTGAGTGGGTGTCAGGTTCCCACTTTTGAAATGGTGGCAGGCCTTATGGTGAGGGAACAAGTACTTAGAATTTTGCCTGAGGACATGAGAATCTGGTTGGCAGTCGATCAGTGTAACTCTGCAGATGAGCTAGGGAAAAAAAGGGGATCTCTACTTAGCAAGCAGAGCATCACTGCTCAGGAAGTGGATGCCCAGTGCTGCACATGGATATAAGGGAACCCATGGTAGGCAGCCTAAACCATCCCAACAGAGTCCACAAGTAACAGGGGAAGGCACTAGTTCAACTACACTGCCAGGACCAAGGTTATATGTTTTAAAAATAACCATTGGAGCCATATATCATAAAGCTATCTGCATAAGCAAGGTGGAAGGGGGGGGCAGCAAGTGGGAATAGCAGCATGCCAGTGGTAAGTTGTCTGGAAACAACACGGGTACCAAACTATCAACAGAGTTTATATCTGATCTTAGAGGATGGAAAACAGGCCACTGCTAAGAGAGACACAGTCCCTGACATAACCATTGTAAAGCTTGCTGTGGTTAAAGAGGAGCAGTACTTGATGGGCACTCCATTCCAGTCAGAGCTTTAGGAGGGACCCCATTCCAAATGATTTTGGCAAAGGTTCACCTTGAATGGGAGGGTGGAAAAGGAAGCAAGCAAGTAGGTGTGTTTGCAGATATCCCTGCAGATATCCTGACAGGAAATGACTTTGATAATGTAGTACCTTCTCTGCACACAGTCACACATAGTCAGGCTTGGAGACAGGTATGTGGGTCTCATAGCCTGGGAGAGAGCCAGACAGACCCCACACCTGGAACCAGGGCTGGTGATGTGGCTTTTTCAGGGAGGGAGCTACCCTGTAGCAGTGAGCCTGAAGGTGACCCACAGCTGTTGGTAGATACTGATGTTCCCTTAGACAGAGTGACTGCAAGATCAGAGGTGAATGGTAGAACCAAGGCAGACAGTGAGGCACTGCTGTCAGAGGATATCAAGCTTACTGTGGAAAGGGAGCTATGAAGGGTCACAAAGATAGAGTTGAGACAGGCTCAGCTCTTGGACCCTACACTAACAGGCTTGAGAGAGGTAGCTAGGGAGGGCACTTGATTCCCAAGGAAAAGGGGAGTCTGTATATTGAAACAAAGGGTTACTGTATAGAGAGTGGACCCCTGAGGGAGGGCAAGAGGGTAAGATAATACAGCAGTCAGTAGTGCCTGGACCCTACTCTCTGGCACTTCTAGCTATAACCCATGACATTTCTTTTGCGGGTCATACGGGCATAAAACATACCAAGAGACATATTATACAGAGCTACTATTGGCCTGGAATGCAAGGGATGTAACAGGGTACTTCAGGATCTGTGAGCAGTGCCAAAAAGTAGGCAAGGCAGGAGACAAAGTCAAAGTTCCTTTGCTTCCTTTGCCTGTGATTGAGGAGCCATTTCAGATGGTAGCTATGGATATTGTGGGGACTCTGAGTACCCCAAGTTCCTCAGGAAGATGCATACCCTGGTGGTAGTAGATTATACTACTAGATAACCTCAGGCAGTGGCTCTGTCCTCCATCGAGGCAGAGAAGAAGGCAAATATTTTGTTAGAGATTTTTAGCAGGGTAGGTTTCCCATGACAAATACTGACTGACAGAGGTGCCAATTTCATGTCAGACCTGCTGGCCTGTCTGTGTAAGTGCTGTGGGGTGATGCATCTAAAAACCACCCCCTATCATCCTCAGACTAATGGACTTGTGGAGAAGTTAAACTCTGCACTAAAGACCATGCTCCCGGCATTTGCAGACCAGTTTAAGAGAGAGTTGGACAAATATTTTCCCCATCAGTTCTTTGCATACAGAGAGGTACCCCAGGAGTTCAGAGGTTTTTCACCCTTGGATTTGCTGTATGGGGATAGGGTGAAGGGGCCTTTACATTTGATTCATGATGAGTGGGAGGATGAGTGTGAATCCCACAAAGAGTCTATTATAGCACATTTGCTAAACCTAAGGGCAAGGCTTAAGAAGCTCATGGGCTTGGCCCAGGAGAATTTGGCAGCAGCCCAGCAGCAGAAAAAGGTCTGGTATGACATGAATCATCAAACCCAAGAATATGCTGTAGAACAGCAGGTTATGGTTCTCATTCCTGTCAGACACAATAAGATGCAAGCAGCTTGGGAGGTTCCCTTCAAAGAGGTAAGGAAGGTCAGTGATGTTAACTACATGGCAGAACTGCTAAGCAGGCAGGGGCTCAAATTATACCATGTTAACATGATGAAACCATACCATGACAGGGAGGCCCTAGTGCTGAGTATCTACAGTATGAGGCAGGAGAAGTCTGAGGGGGTCTATGGCTACATTGAGCCAGCCAGCAAAATGCCAAGTTACTAAGGTGGAGCATAGGGTTGCAGGCATATGACATGACAGTGCAACATTGTAGTGGGGTCAGCAATACCAATGCAGATGGGTTCTCAAGACAGGGTATGAGTAAAAACTAGCTTGAGTCTTCAAAGGGTGAGAGATGTGACTATGTGAGGTACTGCAAGTTATGCGAAGACAAGTAGGGCAGTGGATATGTAACAAATGCCAGCACAGCTACCTGGAATTATGTAAAGAATTATATATAATTTGTATATCAAACTGATTTGTACAGAAACTTGTGCTGAAAAATGTATTTGTAAAGCTGCTCATGTTAAAAATGTACAAACAGTGGGTCCTAACAGTATTGCAACTGATTACATGTTTATGTTTTAAGAGAAGAGAAGAGAAGAGAAGACAAGAGAAGAAGGGTAATCTCAGTCTAGCTAACTTTGAAAAATAGTAAGAAATTAAATTACTTAATTTAGACCATAAAGTTTGTATCTTACAGTTCTGATTGCAGCCAGAGACTAAATGTCTATGTCAAAGATTGTTTTATTAGCTCTGTAAGAAGAGCAGAAGTGGTTTATGGTTTTATAGCTTCCAGCTGCTATAACACATCTCAACAAAGCTTGTCTCTGTGTATGGTAACACATATGTACTAAATTCTGGTTCGGTTTCTAACAATGGAGGTAGCAAGGGAACCAGACATAAGATTACCAAGACAAAATGATGTTGTAATACCAGATGAGAGAGAAGTGTCAGGGCAGCCTGTTTTTATAACCTGACAAAGAAGAATCTCTCACCCACTTCATCTTGCCTTGGTCAAGTAAGTGAACCAAGGAATAAGTAATTCTTTAGCTCAGTCGGGAAAACATAGTGAGATTAGATAAGTACTGTTTTTCTGTGTCTGTTTGACTCTATTCGCCTGTGTTATTTTAATATTTCCTGTGACTGAATCTCTGGTGATTATTGTAACTAGATATTCCATATCTCATGTTCTTTTATAATTTATTATTAAATATATTTAAACTTTTCATTGTGACTGGTCCTTTAGAGAATGATTTTAACCTTTGAGAGTATTCAAATTTATTTGCTGACTCTGTGGCCACTCCTGAAAGCCTTACTGTATTAGGCTAACACTATCAATTGTATTAATATTAACTTCACTTAGTATAATTGGGATCCTTACAATAGCTGGCTTTGAAGTATCTGGTGGCAGTGTAACTACCTTATAGTCTTGGCAGAAGAAGGCATATCTAGTAAATCTCTGCCCGCATTTCCAAGGTGTGTGTGTGTGTGTGTGTGTGTGTGTGTGTGTGTGTGTGTGTGTGTGTGTGTGTGTGTGTGTGTGTGTGTGTGTGTGTGAATCAAATCTCAAAGAGTGTGTATGTCAGCTGCTTGGTGCAGGGGCACAAAGCATTGGTTTCACAGAGAAAGTGCTGGGGGATTTGGTTTGAACACTCGGCTGAGGGCTCAACTTTATAGCTGTGTCAGTGGGGAGTCTTACTGGGGACCTGGATGGAGACAGAGAGAGAAATCCAGACCCTGGACTGAGTGTGTTCCTTTTGTGCTCTTAAGAGAATTTGTGCTTGATGCAGAGAGCTGCATCTGGAAATACTGTGTGTATCTATTTTTTTCCAAGTGAATTTCCCTCTCCAGTGTCAGTAGTGAGGATTTAGGCTCCTTGATTACTGGCCCAGAGTTGGGACATCACAAGAAGGTTAACTGACATCTAAATAATTATCTGATGCATAGTTTAGCATGGGATAGGATGTTTACTGATGTGACATTATTGGTGTCAGGGTTTTTTTCTAAGGTAGAAAGGAGAAAAGTGAGATGTAGGATGTGGAGATGTAGGCATTTATCCATTGATATGAGAATGACTGGGGAATTGGGGTTGCAGGGGTACTGAGAGGGCCAGAGACTCACAGATGAGTGGAAGACTATTACCCAGCACATGCACAGGGTGAGGCTACACTTCTAAAAGTCTGGCAAACAACTAGAGTTAGGTAAGTGGAGATGAATAACAGACAATGTATTCTGTGCGATTTTGTACTATTTATTTTGTATTTTGTAAGTAAACAAATGTGGAATGAGATTACCATGAGCAGTCCTGTCAGCTTTTCTTATACAGTATATTAACAGAGTGAACAAACAGAATTACTTGTTCCCTCTCACTAACTAACAGGCACGTAGAAATTCCAGATAAACTAGCTAATAGTGACATTTGTATCATCAGCATTTCATGCCTGTTTATATTTGACTAAAAAAAGAAATCTTGTGGTAGATGTACTGGATAGGCAAAGTAAAAAGAGAATATTTCTGATTTTAGCACTGTTGAATTGTGTTTCCATGTGTGCCTGTTTGTATTTGAATTAAAAAATTTCCAGGCAGTAGACATAAAGTTTAAGCAGAGATAACAGCAGTGACTGTCTCTGCTTTTAGCATGGCTGGAAGGGTATTTTGTTGTGCATCTGTTTGTATATGACTCAAAAAAAAAATAAAAATAGGTGGTAAATATGCATATTAAGCATGGATTAAAGAGTACATCTCTGTTTCCAATACTGCTGAACTGCATTTTCATTTGCATCAGCGTGAGAATAACCAAGAGAAATGTACATTGCTTGCTACATTGCCACTAACTCTGTGTGTGTGTGGGGTACATATATATATATATATATATATATATATATATATATATATATATATATATATATATATATATATATATATATATATATATATATATATATATATATGTATATATATATATATATATGTATATATATATATATATATATATATATATATATATATATATATATATAAATGTATATATATATATTATATAGGGTCTACTTTGTTTAATTGAAAGCTCATTTCACTGAATTTGAATTTACCCTGGTCAAATTGCTGAAAACTCAAATTACTGAAAACTCATTTCACTGAAGTGAAGTACTGGCACTGTGTAGAGTACTGTAAGGCAAGTAAAAGGTATATGCACTTTTCACCACTGTAGTGCAATCCTGGAGTGAGTATATATACTTAGGGGGCTGCCCCCCACATAGAGGTGTGGAGAGTGTAGCCCCCCCACCTAGTTTGGTTTTATATTATATTTTACCGAAAGCTTCAAAACAGTACATTTTAAACCATAGGCATGCATACTTACAACACCAATGACTTACTCTCTCCAGAAGACAATATACACCCAAACTAAGTGGGGGGCGTAGCCCCCCACACCCACCATTGTGGGGGGCTGTGCCCTCCCACCCCCCTAACTATATATACTAACTCCAGCATCACACTACAGTGGGAAAAGGGCATAAACCTTTTACTTGTCTTACAGTACTCTACACAGTGCCATATATACTATCTTCACTTCAGTAAAATGAGATTTAGTGAAATGAGTTTTCAGTAATGTGAGTTTTCAGCGATTTGGTCAGGGTGAATTCAAATTCAGTGAAATGAGCTTTCAATGAAACAAAGTAGACCCCATATATATATATATATATATATATATATATATATATATATATATATACATATATATATACATATATATATATATATATATATATATATATATAGAGAGAGAGAGAGCAAGAGAATTATTATTATTATTACATTCAGATATATCCCAAGTACACCACAGTAAACTTTCTTACTTTTTTCTTTCTTTGCATTTTTGCATCAAGGACTACATTTATTTCTATGCTCTGTGCCATAATGTGTTATTTTATATTTCTGATATTACTTTGCAGGTGACCAAATATTTCAACTCCACTTGTTTAATGCAGGATGAATGTTAAACAACATAATTCATATTATAACTATTTATGGCTTCAGAATCTATCTATCACTCTATCTATCTGTTTACTCTTATTTTTTGCAATTAATTGATCTTACTTTTTATTTTATGTGTTATTTGCAATCTTATTTTTATTTTCAAATGTTATTGTTTTTACTCAATTCACTTTTATTACTTGTTTACACTTTCCACTTTATATCAGTCTTTTCACCTTAACCCATTTTGCATGTTTGGGCTTTACACTTTGAGCCTTGTTTTTCCTGCAAAAATAAATATTCAGGCTTATAAGCTGTGCTAAACCAGATATATAACTATTATAGCAAATACAGTTCCATGTTAAGACAAACCTACTTGGAGCATCACCAACAGACATTCTGGGTGGTCAGCTGTCCACTATGTCAAGATCTGCAACTCCACTCAGGAGTGTGTAGGTATCCAAATCATCATGCAGAGATGCTTTGGACTCCTCCATCTCTGATAATAGTGGGTAAGTCATCAGTCTACCCCATGTTGCCTTCTACCCCTGTTCTAGGTCGGTAAACTGACCTTTGCATCAATTAGCAATGATATAATATATACATATTATAATTATATAATTTATTTACTACTCCTTGTTTGTTTCTAGAAAATTCTGCATTAACTCTCGGTATTATCTATTGTAAGTACATATGATTGAGCTACTACTGTATTAATTATTATTACTTTTGCTGATTTTTGTTCATATTTACTGTGGAACTTTTCTCCCCATCTTCCATTGAAAAACGGGTCATCTTGGTGCAATGGACTTTTCCAGTTAAGAGACTGTAAATAAATAAATAGATTGTGTCAGTGGCACAATGTCTCATTTGATCAATCACCATTTTCTGGCCACTGACAGCATTGATGTTATTAACTACATCCCATCAGGCAAGGTCATGAAAAGGACAGAGTTATCATGGTCGATCATTCAACAATCAATTATATGAAGGAAATATAGCAAAATATCATTCTTGCTTTACTGCTGTTTACAATGTTGTCACATAGTGCTCTAAAATGGAAGCAAAAAACATATGTGAGCTTCTTCACCTTTGTACCTGACATATGCTTAAAGGAAATGAAAGTGCAGGTTACAGGTAAGAGAAGAATTATGCAGACTTGATAAGAGCATGTTGGTAGACTTGTACAGAAATAGGGAATGCAGAGGCAAGTATAATCCTTAGGTGTTAGCAGACATGAGCAACTCCACTCAACTGTCACACAAAAAAATATAAGTTAAATCCACATGGAAATGGCAAGTTATAGCTCCTCATAGTATTCTGCAGATGAATATCATAACTGTTGCACATGCCATCAGAATAGCATACTCACATTCCTTGTGTATCATGGCTACATAAGAGTATTTGTGGGTTTGTGTTGCTTCTATACATAGACACTGTAGGCACTCTACAAAACATATTTAAAACATACCCTACCAAAGTTAAAAATGCATTAGTAACACTAGAGATGATGTGGTTAATACCAGGAATGTGGTTACTTATAGCTGCTCTGGTATCATTGAAGGATAAAACCTTGACTACAGCCCAGACTACCAGGGTTTGATAAACAGCTAGAGTGACTATAAAAAGGGATGGGCATCCCCATACCAGGGGATGGGTGGTGCTTGGAAGTCTCTCTATGATCATCATTGGTGTATACCAAGGATGCCATTTGAAGGGGGCATTGTCAAAGGGTAGAATGTAGGCCTGGTTGAGCTGCTGCAAAGGTGGAGTGATGCATGTCTCACTCACATTGCATGCCATTCAGACCATACCATGTTAACACATTGGACGGAGAAAATAATGTCACCATTCAGACCATACCATGTTACCACATTGGACGGAGAAAATAATGTCACCATTCAGACCATACCATGTTACCACACTGGAGGGAGAAAATATGATAGGTCATAACAGAAACCCTCCAAGATGGATGTTTCAATGTGCTGAGCACCTGGTAGCCTAGGAATCTGTAACTGGCCACAGCAATACCAGATAAAGTCTGGATGAGGAAAGGATTGCAGTATTAGACTTGCACATACACGACATGTTGGCCAGGCTGGCAATGATGAAGTTCAGAGGAAGAAAAAAATGTGTTTACGTCTGTTGTACAAACTGTGCTGTGTTGTGTCATGGAGGTACACAACATAAGCATGTGGGGCCTACATATGTGATGTTCAAGCTTGCACACAGTTTATAGTTATTATTACAGTTCTATCTATTCCCTCACCTTTTCCCAAGCAGAAAGAACAAGACACATTAGTAACCAGTCACACCTACTTGCAAGGGAATGTCGTATTGGTCCCAGGAAATATGTACAAGGTGTATTACCTATTATACAATGACCCCCCATTAATATTCAAAAACTTGCACACTGATTGGTCAGTGTGCACATTGTAAATCAGAGTTATAGTAATGGAAAAAGGTCCGGTCGCCTGGACTTTTTCCATTACTATAACTCTTTTTTTACAGCAATGGAGAACGCAAGATCTCCATTGCTTCACACTGTCGTTTAACATAGCGATACAGCTTTAAAAAAAGCAACAGAGATTCTCCGTTGCTTTTTTAAAGCTGTCTTGCTATGTTAAACCCATTTAACATAGCGAAACAGTTTGTAAAAAGCAACAGAGATCTTGCTTTTTCCTTTGCTTTTGCCCACAGCTCTGATGTACTGTGTAGGCATACGCAAGCGCAGTACATCAGAACTGCCGCAGAATACCAGACAGCTGCGGAAGGGCAACAAGGAGGCATCATACAATGCCATTATTTAAGAAAAGTAATTATTTTTTTTTCTTAAATGATGTCATTGTATAATAGCAATAATCCACTTCTGGGTGTGGGTAATGCTGGATTTACCCATGGTTGGCTTTGTTTGGTCACTCGGGCTACGCCCTTGTGACCAAACCACACCAACCGTGGGTAAATCCAGCATTACCCACACCCAGGCATGGGTTATTGCTATAGTACTATATGCATAAGCCAACCCCTACAACAACAACAACAACAACAAGCATTAGACAATGAGTAGTGTAGAATGTGCTGTAGGGCCTAAAATAACTGTACATACCCTCAAACATCATCATTGAACACATCTGTCTTTTGCCTTCAAATAAGCATGGATTTTTGTACACAACTATCATAGCTGGCCTTAGGCAAAAGACAACTAGGTGGTCACCTAGGGTGCTGCTCTAGCAGGGGTGCTTTTCCAGTAATCTGGATGGTGTAGGTAAACTAGGGTGGGGGCACTGAGTAGTGTTGAGGGCACTGTGGAGACCTTTTGCCTAGGGCACCAGTTGGCCAAAGACCAGCCCTGACAACTACCATTCAGAAAAGCATTGCAGTTCAGTGTCTATCCCACAGAAGCAGTCTATGTATCCAGCCATGGTAGCCTACACAAACAGTCAAACAGTCAAAGTAATAAACCCCCTCTCACTGACAGTATGGATGTACTCTTAAACAACATAATCCAAATCTGTGTAAGTGCAACATATTCAGGAAAGTCCTCCACCAATGAATGAGACATACTAACATGTGATATCAACATTTTGCTAATGCAATTACCTTTCAAACAAAAAGGCTGCACTTAAAACTCCTTCTTTTACTGCCTCCAATAAGCTTGGATAATTACACCCTAAACAATTTTTTGTAGCATGAAAAGGTCCAAGGCAGATGTCAGAACTTGTATCACACAATTCTGAAGCATCTAGCATGGCAATCATGCTAAAGAGGCACCAGCTAATGAATGTGCCCGATATGCATACTTTTCTCATCAAGACAATGACCAATGATATGAGAAAAATGGTTGCTCATGTATGTAGATTCACAGGATCACCTGCAAAGTGCTATGAGCATTTCTAGACAGGTCAATGACACTTGTGAAGATGGGAAAAATATATTATACGTTTATGTCTTATAGAGGTGCTAAAAAGCATACCTGCAAATACAGTTAGTGATCATGTAGGTAGCAGACAATTTATATGTGAGTGCTCATAGTCCAACTCTGCAATGCTACAACATGCTTTTGTGTACTAGGATTTATGTTTACCAAGTCTAGTTGCACTAAAGTCCACTGTTGCACATGTAGACAAGCTGAACATGCAATGACTGTGAAAGGCCTAGCATAGTTATTTGGAATGTGCACTGGTAACTTGCTATGAATACCAAGGGAACTGATTTTAGCAGGGTTCCCCAATGGTGCCGCTAAGAAAGTAAGACCTTTCTATTCCTACTGCACAGAAACCATCTGATTAGTCTGACTGGTTATTCCTTGAAAGGTATGCAATATAAATTAGATGTCTTGCACAGTTTTCTAGGGTGGAATCGGATACTACTGATACACCCCACTCTGGTGAACAGTGTCAGCACCACTACAGTGACCTGTTAAATTTCCATCATGGACTTCTTAGTCAATGTGAAGAAGTGGAATTGTGATAGCTGACTTCCATTTAAATTGTTCTATGATTTATGTATGACAATATTGAACACGAACATGAGATTGGTACATAATTTTAGCAGAGCCGTAGCTGACTCATTTCATGGCTGTTGCCCCTCAACACTAGGTTCAGAAGCAACAAAAATGTCTGGCACTCCAGCCATTCCAGATCTCCTAAGGAGGAATGCTAAGTCCTAATGCCATATGCTTCACTCTCTACATGACAGCAAAAAAAAAAAAAAAAAGAAAAATTACTCAGGGCACTTTATCAGGCTAACAGTGCTATATATTCAATTACGTATATACAGCAAATACACATCACATGATAAAAAAGAATCAACCAATAACAAACATAGTAATACAGCTTTTAAAGGAACATTTCAATTAGAACATTTAAATATGCATACATATATAAATGTAGAATACAGAGTTATATAATATAGCAGATGACTGTTAATGTTATAAATCCCTTCTTTTTGCATAATATTTAAAATTTAATATATCCTTCAAATTTGGTCATTGATTAGACTCTAAAGTGGCTTTCCAAAACTATTATTCTCTATTGTCTGACATGTTCTCTATATCATTACCTCCTGGTCTCATTTAAACTTACCCAGATATGTAGAACACAAGAGATTTTTTTTTAAATCCACTTTCTTTATAATGTGTGGCTAGAACAGTTATCTACATTCTTTCTTCAGGTAGCATAACTGTTTTCATACACCTTGCTGTTCAGTTTAGACATAGTACACCCTATATAAAGTGAGTTGCAGGTGGTGCATTTGGTAAGATAAACCAGCTGTGTTGTATTGTAGCTCTAAAGCTCTCATGGACTGTATGACTGTGTGGTTTTAGAACTGTAACACCATGGACTGCTGGTCATGTTTCTACAGTATGTACAAATGTCACATACACATGCACCACGTCTACCTGTTCTACTCTAATTTTTGTTTGTACCACCTTTACTACTTCTGTTAGCCGAGTAATCATTCTCATTGCCCATTTTTTGATTTTTACATATGGTCAGTATGTTGCGTCAGCTACTACCACTTCTCTTAATTCTTTATCTTCTCTTACCTTGTTTGGTGGTCATAAGTGTAAAAAGTATGCTGAGAATAAAAATAGATCCGTACAGTAACAAGTAACTACTAAGAAAAACAAAAAAGTACCGAAGCTAACACAGCTGAAGGTAAAACAATAAACTTTAATACACACTCTGTTGTCTGTTTTCTTTAGATGTTGTCTGTTTTCTTTAGATATGTATTTGTATTGTTTATTTGTGTTTTTGAGTTATTGTATTGTTGTTATTATTTGGAAAAAAAGAAAATTGAAATAAAGAGATTTTGGAAAAAAAAACTTTAATACACACTCTTTTTTGTCTGCATTAAAGTTTATTGTTTTACCATCAGCTGTGTTAGCTTCGGTACTTTTTTGTTTTTCTTAGTTCTTTGGTGGTCATGCCTGACTGTCAGATATCTTCTCTTATGTAACAAATCTTTTGACGGGACATTCTCATCTCCTCCACTGTTTGTGCATTTGTGTTTGTTTGTCTGTTTGTCTAACTGTGATGGTGAGCTTGTAGAAATCCATTTTCAGCCATAACCTCAGCCATACAGTGATACTACACAAATATATATTGACGATAACAGTGGAGGATACAATAAGTACAAAATACAAATAATCTGAACATAACATTAAGACAAAAGATGAATACATGCAGAAGTATCATAATTTTATCACATTAAATATACTTAAATAAGCAGACTGCCAATTTAACAGCATGCATTAATCTATAGATAAAACAGTACAAAAGCAAAAAAAAAAAAAAAAAAAAACATGGAGAGACATAACTTCATCCTATCTCACCCAAACTTGGTTTAGCAAATCATATTTCACTTCCTTTGACATATGACATGGAAGCCTGTGTTATGAAACTGTTCAGTTATTTCTTAGGTTTTGCCATAAGGACCAGAAATTTGAAAGATGTCTTTGAGTTCTGTGGCATGGAATTTGAAAATCATCTAAAGCACATGCCAATGAAGTGACTGTCACTCTTTCCAGCATTTGAGAGAGCAGTCAAAAATATCCCAGTGGTCCAGTCATATATCCTTTCCCAGGGAGAAGAAGAGACCCCCCTCCACCAGCACATATGGTAGTACTTGTCAATCAATTGACTTGGAGATAATACATTGCCTACACAGCCCCAGTGCTAGTTGTATTTTCTTAGTGTTACTTTCATTGATTCACTGAACACATATGGAATAGCTAATAATGCTTTAGCTAAGAATGTATTATTACATGATACCACACACAACAACAAAATAAATGAAAAGGAAGGAAAGACCACACCGGATACTCAAAAAACAGTTCCAATAAGCACTTTCATTTACTAAAATAAGCAAACTTCTTCAGACAGTTTAAAAACACACAAGTACACTTAAATACATTTACTTATCATGACATCATTTCCTTTGACAAAAACAAAACCTCATTTTAAATTGCCAAACTCCTTTCAAATAAAAAACAACCCATATATAAAAAAATAAATAATAAAAATCACTACATATATTTCCCAAAAGTTACATATAACAGTGCATTGCATATTTTAATAAATATACAGTAAAAACATAAAAAATATATAAAAATAAAAATAAATCTATCTAACTAACGCTTTTAATTTCAAGATGCTCTTAATAGAAACAAAATCATTTAAACCTGGCGGAACTAAGGCATTCAATTTCAACTGCCAAATCAGTTCCTTCTCCTCTAATTTCAAATCCATTGGTTCACCCCTAAAATTATCCAGAATTTTTTCAATAACTAAGAACTTGAATTCATCTTTCGGAAACAAATTAGAACCATTTATTATAAAAAAGGTTACCGCATCTATATGTTTGCACCAATGACAGGCCTCACATTTAAACATCCCACAATGTGGGGGATGACATTTTAAAGTACTATTTTCCAAAAGGCAGGAACTTAAAAACACTTTTGGAAAATAGTACTTTAAAATGCATCCCCCACATTGTGGGATAAATGGCAAAAAATATCACATCAATGACAAATTCAATTGTAATACCAGAGGGGTGGTTTACTTGAGCTCATGTAAAAATTGCCCTGTTTTTTACATGGGCAAAACTGAAAGACCCCTTAAGAATAGAATCTATGAGCACTTGTAAGCTATTGACAAAAGGAATTTGAACAATGCACTTGCAAGGCATATTAATTTGTTTCTGAAACATGAATTCAAGTTCTTAGTTATTGAAAAAAATTCCGGATAATTTTAGGGGTGGACCAATGGATTTGAAATTAGAGGAGAAGGAACTGATTTGGCAGTTGAAATTGAATGCCTTAGTTCCGCCAGGTTTAAATGATTTTGTTTCTATTAAGAGCATCTTGAAATTAAAAGCGTTAGTTAGATAGATTAATTTTTATTTTTATATATATTTTTTTATGTTTTTACTGTATATTTATTAAAATATACAGTGCACTGTTATATGTAACTTTTGGGAAATATATGTAGTGATTTGTATTATTTATTTTTTGATATATGGGTTGTTTTTTATTTGAAAGGAGTTTGTCACTTTAAAATGAGGTTTTGTTTTTTTCAAAGGAAATGATGTCATGATAAGTAAATGTATTTAAGTGTGTGTTTTTAAAGTGTCTGAAGAAGTTTGCTTATTTTAGTAAATGAAAGCGCTTATTGGAACTTCTTTTTGAGTATCCGGTATGGTCTTCCTTTTGATTTATTTTGTTGCAGTTTGTTCATTTTTACTGAGTTTATATGATACCACACACAGCTTTTAGAAGTGGTAAAGATAAATTAATGATGTGGGGATGTTAAAAATATGACCGAAACATCTGAATTGAGAAGGATCATTAGAATGAAGGCTGATGTAGGAAGAGGTTTAAATGATAAGATACCTATTATACCTGTTTGAAAGTGAGAGGTATTTGTAGGTAATTCTCATATGCATGCACTCTCTAAAATATATTTTTTATATATAATACATAAATATTTAAAATTCTGTTTCACTTTATATAAATTATTTTTATATAAAAGTTTATTATAATTTTTTGATACACATTTCCATATACTTTTAAAGATTTATGTGTTATACCTTTTAATGTTCAGTTAATTTATTATCGTTTCATATTCTATATGCAGGCATCCCTCGTTGATAGAAGTTCTTTAGAGTGTTAACATATCTTTAAGAAGGGATATAACTGGGCTGTGCTACAAAGAGTAAATGCATAGTTAACTATGTTTAGTTATTTATTTAGGCACTCTTTTAAATTAGTACTTTGAATGTAAAGTTTATTACATGAATCTCTTTTTGAATTTTGACTTTTTAGTGAATGTGATGATAAATGCATTTCTAAAGGAAACACTTGAAATGTTGCTAAGATATTAACTGATTATTTGATTGGTTGTTATATTTAAATGTTCATATATATGGAAGTGATTGCTGTTTTGTAAATTTTAAATTGCCTGATGAAACGGTCTAAAGTGACTGTGAAGGTGCTTACTATATGGTTAAATAAACATTTGTATTATATTCAAAACCTCCATTTTTTTGGAACTTCTGCCTTTTATTGGTTTGCTAACTTGTGTATGATTATAATCTCTCTGTGTTTGCTGAAGCGAACCATCAGTCATATCCGTTAAATACTTGTGGTTATTAAAATTAATAAAATACACTCATTTTCACCCATAAAAGCAAACTATTCTCCTGAAACAGCCATGCTAGCCTCTTAGTTATATACCAAATGCACTTTGTTTATCTTTGAACATTGTTCCCCATCAAACAAAAAAATATATATTTATTTATATATATATATATATATATATATATATATATATATATATATATATATATATATATATATATATATATATATATACATTCATTTTCACCTTTAAAAACAACTATGTGCAAATCATCCCAAAACAACCTCTACACATTCAAATAATAATGTACAGTGCACCCTGTTTACCTCTGGACAGATAAAAAAAATAAAATAACAGAATAACCCCATTTTTTAAAAGTTAGAGGAAATAAAATGCTAGTTGTACTTAGCACTACAGAGGAGAACAGACAATCACAGACTTTGCTGGGCTGAGTGCCTACTGAGCAGGCTGGCTAGCTTGTTGACTAGATACCATCTTGGCTGTCTGAATGCCTTGATAGCTTGCTGGGTACCTATCTTTCTTGCTGGCTTACTGGTTGGTTATCTTGCTAGCTTACTGCCTTTTTGGCTGTCTGGCTGGAAGTCTGGCTTGCTGCCTTCCTGGCTGGCTTTCTGCCTTTTTGGCTGCTGGCTTGTTGGATGGCTTGCTTCCTTTATGACTGGCTGACTTTCTGGCTAGCTTGGTACCTTCCTGGCCAGCTGGATGGCTTGCTGATTGGCATTCTGCCTTCTTGGTTGGTTGCATTGTTGGCTTCCTCGACAAAAACAAATAAGACCTCCACTATACAGATAGGCTAAAAGCCCTGTCCCTCTACTCAGTCTCATACAGACTGCTCAGAGGTGACCTGTGTCTGGCATACAAGGCCATTTCAGACCCAGCCTTGATGGAGTCACTGTATATCCATAAGACAAACTCCACTCACACAGCCCACATGCATGGCCTTATCCCAGTCTGTGACATTAATAGAACTTGTTGGCAGGATAGATTTGTGTCCCAAAGACTCCACCGTCTGTGGAATAGACCCCCTCTCCATGTCAAGCAGAGTACCTCTCTAGCCGTCTTTAAGAGGAACCTGGATAACTGGATGGGAAACAGAAAATATACCCCTGGGATTCCACCTGTGCTCCTGCTGGACAGGGGAAATGTGCTGACTTTGAGGGAACATGGGCAAAATTCTTGGTTAGGCTTATAAGGGTCTCTGGGCCAATAGCTTAGTATCATCCTATAAGCCTATGAACTTTACTCTATGATTGTATAATTGCTGATAAGAAAGGACTTTAGAGCCATGGGCTTTATAGGACTCTTCTTCTTTTAACCACCAGCCCTTTTATGAATTGCAGCTAGTCACTGAAAGAGTTTAATATCTAAGACCTAAAAGGGAACACCTCTGCCTGCAAGTCTGGGTTGGTGACATAACTGAATCACAGTGAAAAAGCCAAAAATAAGTGCAGTTTTTCATGGTCATTCAGGGATTCTGCCAAGAGGGATTTTTTTTTAAGTACCACTGTTTCAAGCAGCAGGTAAGTGGCTCATTCATTCCAAACATTGAGTGTCTCACTGGTGAAGGTATGAGTAGCAGCAACCTTAACTGCACGACATCCTGATCTAAAACTGAACTGCTCATCTCTCATCTAACTTTCTACTAATCTATGTATTCAGTTATCGATCACTTTCTCCATTACTTTCATGTGATGTGACATGAGTCTGACATCTCTTTACTCCTCACAGTAGTATATAGTCCATTTGTTCTTCTACACCATCACTAGAATTAATTCTCCAGTCTTATTGGAATATTGCTTTTCTCTCCAAACCATAATGAGTGTCCTAATGAGCCATTAATCCATAACACACCCGACAGTAAATAAATCTAAAGAGTAATGAGTAGCAACATTGGAAATAGATGGCACCTCTTGGGGGAACAGTCTTGTGGAACAAAGTGGTTTAGGCATCAAAATAAGACCTGCAAAGGTAGAATTTTTTTTAACAAATTCACAATGCCTCCTAATTAGCTTTAATCCTGACCTATCAGGACCACTTTGTCAAAAGGGTGGACTATCAAATTACCTTGGAAACTTCAGACCCATTGGTCTATCTAGCCTAATATGTAAAGTAATAGAATGAATTATCATGGAAATGATCAACAAAGACACAAGCAGCCTTCAGACACTGGAATCAACCTAGTTTGGTTTTGCCAAGAGAAGGTCATGCAGGCACACACACACACACACACACACACACACACACACACACACACACACACACACACACACACACACACACACACACACACACACACACACACACATGTTTACCTGGTGGATTTCTTTCAGAATTTAGCCAAGGAAATGGATGAAGGGAAAACAGCACATACTATCTACCTGGATCTGACTAAGGCATTTGATACACTACTCCACTCAAGTATAGTTGACAAACTCACTGAACTGGGCATAAACCTCTACACAACTCACTGGAATTCCAGTGGGTACCTACCATTTCTGCAGCACAGGTAAAACCTGCATTGTCCAATGCCAAGAATACAGTGTCCATGGGGACTGATAATATCCCTGGCTGCATCCTACATGAGCTACAAAATAAACTGGCACTACATCTATGTGTCCTATTCAATCACAGCCTTACCTCAGGCTATGTCCCTAATGAATGGCACACTGCTACAGTCATCCCGGTCCATAAAGGGGGAGCAATAACAGACCTTGGGAACTATTGTCCCATTAGCCTGATGAGTCTGGTATGCAAAGCTATGGAACGCATCATCATGGACCTGCTTAACAAAGATATAGGCAATCTCCAAACTCTTGACCCAAAAAAGTTTGGCTTTGTCAAGGGGAGATCCTGCCTGCTGAACCTGGTTGAGTTTTTTGAGGCAGTCACCAAGGCTGTGGATGAAGGTAAGGCAGTTCATACAGCCTACCTTGACATGGCCAAGACCTTTGATACCATTCCCCACTCAGGTATCATTGATAAACTCACCAAACTAGGCAGCAATCCTTACATCACTAGGTGGGTTACAAATTGGCTCACAGACAGGACCCACAGAGTGAAAGTTGTGGATTCCAAGTCAGATTGTCGACCAGTCACAAGTGGAGTCCCACAGGGCTAGGACCTGGGCCCTCTCCTGTTTGGCATCTACTTCTCAGAAGTCCAGGACAACACAGAAGGACTCTGGCTGACCAAGTTCACTGATGAATGCAAGCTACAAGTCATTATCAACTCCATAAGTGATGCAGACATCCTACAAAAAGGCCTCTCTGAAACCAATGACTAGTGTTGAAACCATGGCCTGAAGCTTAACACCAAAAATGCGTTATTATCCCTTTGGAAAAAAACTCACTTCCCATTAATTATCATATTGATGGGAGCCCACTGAACACTGAAGGGGCCATAAGAGATCTGGGAACCCAGGTCGATAACCACCTCACCTTTGAGCAATACATTGCCACTATGGTCAGAAAGTCCTTCTACGTGGTACATCTTATAGCCAAAGGTTTCGCATTCAGGAAGAAAGAGGTCATCATCCCTCTCTACTCATCCCTCATTAGACAAATCATTGAATATAATGCCCCATTTGGCATGTACCTGACTAGACACCTACAACAGCTGGAGAGGCCACAAAAGTACCTCACAAAAAGGATCCTAGGCCTTAAACACATGTCTTACATGGACATATTCAAGAAACTTTAGATGTTCTCAGTCTCTTATCATCTACTTAGAGGTGATCTCTGCTTGACTTACAAAGCCATGTCTGACCCACCCTACTTGAAATGCTACACCAAAAGAAATCCCAATCCCCCCACGCCACATGCTCCAGAGATCACAACCTCATTACCGCAATTAACAGAACATGCTGGAGGGACAGATTCATCTCCCAAAGACTGCCCATGCTCTGGAATAAGCTTTCCATTCATGTCAAGCAGAGCACTTCACTGAGTGGATGGGTAACAGAAAGTTCACTCCAGGGATCATCCCAGTCGCCCTACTGGATAGGGGTACCGTGAACTAACATCGGGTGGCACGGTGCCTGGGCAACTTTTTTGGGCTAGGCTTGTAAAGGCTCCAGGGCCATCAACCTAGTATACACCTATGAACTTATGAATCTATGAACAAGACAGAGGAAGTCAGAATTGGTGATACCATCTCCATTAAGAGACTGGTAATGAGTGAATTACTGCAGGGCTTGGACTGGGATTGCTCCTATTTGGCATCTACCTTTCAGAGATAAAGGCTAATGTCATGGACCTTTGGCTGACCATGTTCACAGATGACTTTGAACTGGGAGCTATCATAGATTCCCCCATGACACAAACATCTTACAAGAGAGCCTAAAATGGAGAAATGACTGGTGTCAAAGTCACAGATTAAAACTCAATGCCAAGAAATGTATTATAGTGTCTTTTGGGAAAATGGACACCCAGGCTAAATACTTCATTGCACAGCATACCCTGTATACAGGGATCTGGGAACATATGTAGGCAGTAATCTGGCCTTTGACCATGATGTGGTCAAGGTAGTAAGAAATTCATTCTCTGTTGCCCAACTTATAAGTAAGAGCATGGCATCCAGGTTCAAGGAAGTCATAGTGCAACTTTATTTTGTCTTATCAGACACATCATTGAATACAATGTTTCCTTTGGAATGTACCTGACCTGACATATGCAGCAGCTGGAGCACCCACAAAGGTTCTCTACCAGGAGATTTCAGGATATAAACACACTGTCCTATACAGACTGCCTTAAAGCACTATCTCTATACTAGGTCTCCTACAGGTTACTGAGAGGTGATCTATGCCTGGCATACAAGGCATTCTCACATCCAGCTCTGATGGACTTTTCACACATCCACAAAACAAACAACATCAGAAGCACTAGATTCAAGGATTTCCATTTTTGACATAAACAGGACAAGTTAGCAGGACAGATATCTGTCTCAGGGCATCCCCATACTCTAGAAAAGACTGCTCAATTTGAAGCAGAGCCCATCCCTAACCATATTTAAGGGTAACCTTTACCAATGGATGGGAAATCGGAAACTCACCCCAGATTGGTCCCCATGTCTTTGATAGAGAGAGGTAAACTGTAACTATGCCCAAACTAACATATGCCCATAATGTTTAGAAACTTCCTAACATTCCCCTTCCTAATAAATGCCAATATGCACTGTTAGGCTTATAAAGGTCCTGGTGGTTATTAGCCTAGTATATCCTTATGAAACTATGAACCTATGCTATGCCATAGAGAAGTCAAGCTTCACTGGAATCTTTAATGCAACAGTTTGGCATTTATAGTAATATTTGCAGTATTGTAATAGCTGAATGCATTATTATAATAAAAGTAAAGGATGACATAATATTTAAAGTTAGGCATTGTGTATATGCACATAGCTGAAATGTAGGGTCTTTATTACATCTTCGAAAAACCTCTTCAGTGAACACTTGTTCACTGATCAATAAACAGCAAAATTCAACATCTTCGAACAACCATTTCAGTGAATTTTTTCCTAGGGGAAAAAATCGCTTGGCCAATCAAAAAACAGACAAACTTTTAAACCCCTCAAAGAAGGGGGCTTTGCCTCCCCACACCCCCCAAAAGTGGGAGGCTGTGCCTCCCCCATGCCCCCCTTAACTAAATGTACCACCTCTGAGATCTCACTACAGTGGGGAAATGGGCAATATCCCGACATTGGCCAAGCAGTTTTTCCCCTAGGAAAAAATTCACTGAAATGGCCATTTGTGGGAGTTAGCTTTTGCTGTTTATTAATCGGTGAGCAGGCGTTCGCTGAAAAGGTTTTCAAAGATGTAATACAGACCCGAAATGTATTATTATAATACAAGTGAAGAATATTAAGGCATATTTAAAGTAAAGTGTCTAGTACATACACAGCATTATGTCATATGAATGTAAGAGAAGCACATAACACAGTCCATTTTGTAACAATGTTAAAATAAGAAGTTGTGAGTTTATATTATGTTTCTAGCTAATTATTAATTGTTCATGATGCATAAACATTGGGAGTGAATGTAATTGGCGTTATTATCTACTGAAGTAGGCATACATGAATAATTGCTATAACTATGCTTTGTGTGGAGGCATTTGTTGCATTTTGTTACCCCTTTAAGTTAACAGTCTATAGATAGACCACACTCACTTTAATGATAGCATTCATTTGAGTCATGGCATTCTTGGAGTATTGTTTAATAATATTGATATCAGAGATATAGAAAGATAAATTATGCATAGTTGGTGGGACATTGATCTGAAAATACCTAATTATTTTTTTTTTCAGTTTTGCTAAGACATGTCTGCAAATGGAATGTGAACGTTGTGCAATCCTACCCTGCTAACAAATCAACAAATACACAAAATCATCAATAATACAGTTTTGCATTCTGTTCAGGTTTTGAGTTATATTTACTTCTTGCATATGATGCATACTGGATGTGACACTGGCATGAAAATACCTAATACTAATAAAAATGATGATGATTATTATTATTATTATTATTATTATTATTTTACTGTTTTGCTAAGATATGTCTGCAAATGGAATGTGAAAGGGGTCTATTTTATTCCCGCGAAAGCTGAATTGGTTGAATATGATTTGCGCGAACCATAATGAGCAAAACACAAATACGTTGACCGCTCTAAACCGTGAAATTCGAAATCTCGACCTCTCATAGTTGGCCAACCCCACCGCCCGCAACATACTACTTACCGAAACACAGTAAAAAACAACACATACACACACTAACCAAAACCCTACTTCTAACCCTAAAGTAAAGCACCAAAACCCTACTTCTAACCCTACACTAAACCCTATATACACAGCTATTGATGCACTATCCTTAACCCCTTCCTAACCCTAAGGTCCATAACTACCGCACACTTACCCTACTGAGCTATACCCAAACAAACTAAATATTCCACACACATACACTTAACAAAACTCTA
The DNA here is from genome assembly GCF_019279795.1 of Protopterus annectens. Classification (NCBI taxonomy): domain Eukaryota; kingdom Metazoa; phylum Chordata; order Ceratodontiformes; family Protopteridae; genus Protopterus; species Protopterus annectens. Next base: position 35,797,775 of record NC_056736.1, on the reverse strand, counting down.
CACTAAACCTTACATACATTACCTATCTATGCACTTACCTTAACCCGCACAGTAACCCTAAGGTCCGTAACTATCGCACACTTACCTTACGGAGCTATTCCGCAGATGGGCCAACTATGTGAATTCGATATTTCCACTTTCGCGGTTTAGTGTGTTTGATGTACTCGCATTTCACTCGTTATGTATCGCGCAAATTGTATTCGACCAATTCAGCTTTCGCAGGAATAAAGTAGACCCATGTAAAAGTTATATAAACCTACAATGCTAACAAATCAATAAATTCACAAAATCATCAATTATACAGTTTTGCTTTTTGTTCAGGTTTTGAGTTATTTTTACTTCTTGCATATTTCTGCACCAAATATTTAAAAGTTATTCATTAATCTTGATTCTTCTTTGAAGATGCAATCATATTCTACTGCCTGCATAGGAATACAGTCTACCTGAGAGGTGTGAAATGTAGCTATTAAGATAGTTAACAGGTAATTATCTGAATCTTTTATTGCAATTTGCACTTCATCAGCAGAAATCAGAAATAGTACAGAAAGAGATAGCCTTCCAATTCTACTGATAATTTAAAATGCTAAAAATATATTTCAGTCCTCATTATTATGTAACATTAGCATGCAAATGAATAATGATAGATTTAATAGGAAATGTAAGTAAAATACCAGAAAATGTATAAAAATAAAAACGTCCCTATCCTCTTGATCAAATAAAGTGATATTTTCATTGTGTATTATTAGGTTCACAGATTAATACCAGACTAACTGCCCTTGTGGGCCATTTTAAACCTAGTAAAATACCCTATGTGAGAATCAAACCCTGCAAACTTTGTCTGTAAGATAAATACCTTAACCATTACAGCAACCCTCCAACCCTATTACCTTATAATAAGTTTCAGTTACAAATAATAAATATTAAAAAAAAAGAAAAAGACAGTAATTTCATGGCACGCTTTGTGTACGCAGTTTTTAACAGCCACTTAATCACAACTTTATTTTATTATTGCCAAGCTTTCAGCAGCAAGACACAATTTTAGAAGAAAGAAAAGTAAACATTTATACACAAAAGTTTGGGGCACAATATGGAATATGGGATACATGTTACGCTGCTTTCTACAATTTTCTTTTCACTCCCTCTCTTTCTCTTTTCTGCTAAACTATTGTTCATGTATGGCTCAAGGGAATAGTCTGGGAAACTCTAAAACCATTTCTCCTGCACAGTCCCCAGTCTCCTACACGAGCTTCACTTACAGACTCGTGAAATGTATGCACATTACACAGTAAATAACATTAAGTATGTATGGATGTGTACATACATGGTACAGACATATGTTGTCAGACACCAAACCTGATTCCTTCCAGTTAGGGGATGGTATTAATCATCCATATGCGTTTTACACAAATGCACATCTAGTACAGAGTAAAATAACTGTTTAGCACTGACATAACTAGTAGCGAGGTTATGCCTGCATAAGTAATCTGCATTCAGTTGTTGATAGTGAAAAAAACATGTCTTACCCTTTTAGCCTGTGGAGGAATAAAGGACAGGTAGTATTTCATAAAGGGAACTCCCCTACTGTCTGATTCTGATCATGTCAGTTGCCCTGCTAGACAGGGGTCCAGGGAAGTAAATACTGTGGGAAGAAATAGCCAGGGAATTGTTATGGCTAGGCTTGTATAGGCCCTAGGGCTGATAGCCTAGTACCAACCTATGAACCTATGAACCATTATGACACCAGTGACAACATCATACTGAGAACAGTCAAAACAATTATTTTATTTAGATACAGAATCATAGCCAACCCAGTATGCAGAGCAAAGTGAAACATACAGTTAATGATTTATAGATGATAATTTAGGTTCTGTATTGCTTAATCAGACTATCATTTAAGTGAATACCTGTTCATCAAACCATTTTAGTCGACTGTCCTATTTGTAGAAGACTTTAATTATCAAATGAAATTTGACTGAACTATTTTAATTGGCCACCTAACAAACTTCACCTGTGATGTCACTGAACAACTCTGGAAAATAGGAATACTTACAAAGTTTTAACATTATTTTAATGTTTAAAACTTAATTTGAAAAAAAAATACTTAAATAAAAATAAAAATAAACACTACTGCTACTTTTAATTGTAATATTTTCTACAGATTGTATTACTATATAACCTGACAGACCAGACTGCTCAGAAGTGGGTGTAGCCTCAGCAATTAACTTAAAAATTGCAAAACCTTTTTCTCCGTACCTTGCAAGTGGGGGGCTTTACTCCTCACACCCACCAAAAATTAAATATACCAACTCCAAGATCACACTACATTGATGAAAAGGGTATACTAGGAATAAACTATGAATATTCATGCTCCCATCAGTTGATATGAGTATAAATTAACTACCACCAATTATTGGATGGTGGGTGGGTTTAGGCAAAACTTACTACTGGGATATGGTTGGCCAACAAAAATAATTCAATAAAATCAGTTTTGACAATTACAGTGTTTGGCAAATAGAACGTTCGATAAAAGGGCTAAATGAAAAATGATTTGCTTTAATGATAGTTCGATTAAGTGATATAGACCAGATAATTATAGCATTATCTTGAATCTTTGTACCTAGCAGGTGACATAAACATTAATTATTTTATTCATATACTCTGTAGAATGTCAGTTATGGTTTCTAATATGCATTACATTACTGTATACAAGCAACTTGGTAAGCATGTTTTAACATATGAAGAAATGTTCACATTTTAACAGTGTGGTCTCTTATCTATAACTCAATGAGGAACATTTGAAAAAAATGATAATGAAGGTGAAAGGAAAAAGCAAAAAGCTGCCTTGTTGGCCAACATGAAAAATAAAAATAACTAACTAGGTAAATAAATAAAACCTTGCATTATAACATCTCGTCCTCTGACTTCTCTGCAAAGTGATGGGGAAGAATTGGTGATAGTGATAGAGTTAATTTTTTTGGATTCAAAGATCTCTTCAGGGGGTGATTGCAGCAATGAAATAAAAAAAAAATGTTTACTTTTTGGAAGAAAAGCTATGGCAAATATGGATAAGACTTACAGAGCAAAGGCATTTCCTGGGATTTAAAGAATTTTCTCTGCCTGAACTAATTGCTACATGTAGGTTGTTTTTTAATGAGATAGAGAAATATGCAGTCAAAGAACAAGACATAGTCATAATGGGAACAAACGTATTTGTGGCTTATTACAATTTCTATGAATCAAGCACTATACTGCTGGACCCGACCTTACTAGAGCTCTCATTAGGAGTATATGCATTGCATTATTAGCAATGGCACCTCCTTACATGTAGACACACACAGACCCACACACAGACCCCCCCCACACACACACACACACATCCACTCGCCCCCACACTAGATCACATTCACAGAGATATTCACTGTTTTTTAATATCTCCAAGTCTTTTGGGTTTCTGAAACCATGATGAGAATGGACCTCATTCCTAAGTCAAAGTATGATTAAAGTTCATGAAATTAGAATTGTTTCAAACTTTGATGTTAACCAGAAATGCTCTTTGCAGCACCTGCAATGTGCCCTGTAACAACTTCTTCTGTAATCCGTGTAGAGTAACATATCTAAATATGATTGCAAATATTTTTTTATAAGACCCCTCGCATCTACAACTACTGGAACTGTCTGGGTATCCTTCTTCCACATTGCCCTTGTTTCTGCCTGCAAATCCTGATATGTTTTGACTTTGTATCTCTCTGAACATAAGACACTGACATCACTGGATGTAGTCATTTCAATGATTAATGCTACTTCTGCCTTCTTTTCATGGACTACCATATCTGGTTTTCTCGCATCTATTTTTTGAACTGTTGGCAATGGGTGATCCCATGTGATATAAACTTCATAATTTTCTATAATGCTTTGTGGCTCATGTTTCAAGTGTTTTCAGCTACTTCAGCATTTTAATATTTACACAGTCCCCAATGCAACAGTCTTGCCACATTACTATGTCTTTCAGTATACAGTCCTTATGCCATTAGTATATCACAACCAGCAACAAGCTGTGGGTCTGTTTTATAAAACCTACTTTTGTCTGTTTCTTCCACATGTTCAATGGAGTTTGTAAACCGATGTGTATGTAGTCCACTGTCTTGGGCCATTGATATTAACCTTTTATCTTTTGGTTTAAATTCACCACTCCCTAACCATTTCTGTGTTTGATCCTGATCAACATGAAGTTATTCCAAGAGTTTTCTATATATGCTCGATATGTATGCTATATATATTTTCTATATATTTATACATTTTACACATTTCTTGCCTTCTCATCTGATCGTTCAACTTATATTTTTTCTTTTCTTTTTTGGCACATTCAGTAGCTGCCTGATTTTTATCTACTTTTGGTTTGATTTCCAGTCCCACTTGACACTGATATGCTTCTGCTAAACTAAACAGGGAAGTCATCTTAGACATATTCTACTCATGTTTCAAAACTTTCACTATATTTGGGTCAGCAGATATGCATGCAGTCCCAAGACTGCCAATCTATACATGTAATCAATTTTGAGTAGGCCCATACCTCCTTCAGAACAGGGAATATATAGTCTTGTTTGCATTGATTTTTATAAATCATTTAATAAGCATGAAGCATCCTTTTGTTTTCCTCTCCAACCTATCCAACTCCTTTTGGGGCAGTCAATCACTCCAAAACTGTAAGTTAGGACAGGAAGAGCAAATTGGTTTATAGCTTAGACTTTGTTCCTAGATGTCAATGCTATTTTCGGTATTAATTTTAGTCATCTAAAATATTCCTTACTAAGTTTTATTCACATTTGTTCAACTTTTATTGTTGATCCTTCATCATTGCCAAATATTTATGTACTCCCTCTTGATCAAGTTTTTTATATAACATTCCTGTCCCAAACCTGATGTTTTCTTGGTGCGGCAGCTTTCCTACTTTAAAAGTTGCTTTTGCACATTTATCAAGACCAAATGACATTCTTATATCATCTGAAAACTTTTTGACTACTTGCAGTTGTGCTTTCAGTTCCTCATCTGATGAACTATACAGTTTTAAGTCCTCTACAAAAAGAAGACGAGGAGTCTTTACACTTTGTTGTTTTCTGTGAGACAAATTATAGCCATGACCTAATCTGTTAAGTAGACAGCTTAATGAGTTAAGGGGAAGACAAAAGAGCAGTGGTGACAGAGACTCACCCTGGAATAATCCCCTTTAATTTTTATCCATGGAATAATAATTTGTTCTTTATCATGCCTTAACTGCAAAGTGGTTTGCCACTGTTTCATGTACTCAATCAATGTAGAGTGTATCTTATACATTTTAAGCGCTCTTTTATCCACAAATGTGGAGTACTGTCAAATGCCTTTTTGCAGTATATCTATGCCATACTTTGATTCTTCCCCTTTTTACAGTTATCCGTTATGACTTTATTTAGCAACAAATTATCCTTTGTTCCATATCAATTTCTTTTATTGCCCTTTTGTTCTATTGCCATGATTGAATTTTCTTCTAAATAAATACATAAATGATAGTTAATATGTTAATAATAGAGCTTTTATAATTTTGTATTGTAGATTATTAAATGAAGATTCTTTAAAATGTAGAAGTTTACTGTATACATTATCCCCCAGATTCAGCAATCCTCCGTGTAAGACTAAATAAGTCTTACACGGAAGCTGCAGTTGAACGGTATGACATCAGCATGCCATGCATATTCATGAGGGCATGCTGAATCATACTCTAGTCTAACACGGTCCGTGTAGGAAAGTAGGGGGCGTGTCTGATTGCTGAGTACTGCAAAGGGACACGCCCCCAGAAGAGTTAGAGTCCTGATAGTAAACACCCACGAGCGAGTCTGCAGAAATGTCAAGAAATACACCACACATCCCCACAGACTAAACCCTAGTGAAAGTGTTTAAAAAGTAAAAATAACCGTTCCAATTTTTTTTTTTATAATTTCCAATATGTTTGCCCGTATTTGCACTCGTTTGCGCGGGTATGCCCTTCGCTCAACCACAGTTAGCAGATATGACATTGAAAAGCATATAAGATCTACATATGTAAATTAAGCAAAGTAGCAATAGAGTAGCGTTAGAGACGTCGCCCAAAGAATAGGTAGTCACGGTTCGAACCCCACAACATCCCCCTCCATTTTTCTTTAAATAAGTATGAAACAATTCCGCGATATATATACATTTAATTTAAGTAAAATGTAATGAAATGGCACATGTATTTCTGAACAAAACCTATATTATGTATATATAAAAAGGATCATAATTGCCCATAGCTTAGCAGCACTTTAACAAGCTTAATATGAGTGCCCGTAGCTAAGCAGTGCTGTACCTGGCTTAAAATGAGTGCCCGTAGCAAAGCAGCGCTTTACCTACCTTAAAATGAGTGCCCGTAGCCAAGCAGCACTTTACCCAGCTTAAAATGAGTGCCCGTAGCCAAACAGCACTGAACCCAGCTTAATATGACTGCACATAACTAAATAATGCTTTACCCAGAGTAAGCCGTTTGCGCGGAGCTACACAGTGCGCCAACCAGCTTACCATTGGGCAACGTTGGGCAACATGTAGCAAAGTCACTTTTACACAGACACACCTCCTAGCCTGTCTAGACAGTAGTAAAATAAAAAAGCAACGACAAGGGTCGAACCTGGGATACTGTGCACCATAGTCAAAGCACTGAACCACTAAGCCATGACACTTGCACCTAGAAATCCAGTATTACCATACATATAGGAATGAATGAAAATATAACCATGACAAAGCAGGTTTGCTCTTAGCTGAGAAATTTCCAAAATGGCCAATCACAAATAAGTGCGGGAAAACCAGCATATATAAGCTCCATAGGTGGGAATACACACCATAACTGATTGTGGTACCCATTTGCAGTCAGGATGGCAGGTGTCGGAGAGGGAAATCGCTTTAGAGTGCAAAGGTGGGGCATTGAGGAGTCCAAATATATGGTTTGGCTCCTAGTCCATCATCATGAAGGCCAACTCATGCAGGGCCAGGTTCAATGGGGTGCGTATAAGGCAGAGGCATGGAACCAGTTGGCACATGATCTCACCAGTGCCACAGGCATTCCGAGGACTGGTGAACAGGTCTGTCACCACCATGCGGACCTGAAGCGACGAAAAGAGGACCAACTGAACTGATGGATCCAGGAGGCCCGTCAAATGCCCAATGCCCCACTACTGAGTAAGTATACATGTAATTAAGTATGTAAGAAATGCTATCCTAGCCTATAGTATGGATAGGTATGTTCCAATATCCCTTCATTTATATTACAGCTGCAGGTGTTGGTTACGCGAATCGGCAGGCCTATGCTGATAGGCTGGTAAGGCTGCGCCACCAGGCAGGTTAGTAATTATTCAGCTGGTATTATTATTATAGAATATAAGTGAGGCAGCCTGTAAATGAGTTCAGTGCTGTAACCCAGTAATAAAGATCAAATACGCCTAGAATAAAGCTTCTGCTAGTATTCTAAGATCAGATAAGTGATGCAGCCTGAAAAGGAGTATAGTAATCCATTAATAAAGAGTAAACAAGTCTCAAATAGAGTTCCCACCTGTATTGTAATATCAGATAACTGCTTCAGCCTGGAAATGAGTGTTCTAATCTATCATTAAAGGACAGACAAGTATTGAATACATCCTTGTATATACTGTCATATGAAATAAGTGAGTCAGCTGGAAAGGATTGTTGTTTCATAGTTCTTGGTTGGACATGGCCCTATATATTGCACAAAATCACCTCTGAGCAGCAGTATGCGTGAGGTACTTCTGGGGTCTTTTCCAGTTGTTGCATGTGCCGGGTGAGATCCAAATGGAGCATATATTCAATCATGGGGCCCTGACAAGGAATATATAGGTACAATGAGAATCCTTCATGATGAGATGGGCAAGGTAGAATGTCTTTTCTGACCACTTTGGCAACACATGTGTGTCAAAGAGAGGTCACTATCTGGTCTGAGTCCCCAGGTCTCTGATTACTTCTTCCGCATCTTCAGTGGGTTATTGTGATGATAATTTTTGTTTTACTTTGTTTTTTTTTTGGAGGGGATGACTATACATTTTTAGCTGCTTTAGTTGATGGCCATGATTCCGCACCGGTCAGAGTTTTCAGTTCTGGTGAGATGTGTGGTGTGTGTGTGTCAGCAGGTGAATCAACTATGGCACCCAGTTGGCAGTCATTTTGGTCAGCCATAGCATCATCCTATTTGCTTTATATTTGCTTTCAAGTAATGGAAGTAAACTGTGAAAGAGAGTGGTCCCAACACTGATGACTGGATTTTGACCTGACTGGTCTGACATGGCTCCAATTTTGACAATTTTTTTTTTTTTGTTTTTTTTTTTGTTAGCCCCATCTAGTCCAAGAGGTGGACAGCCTTGCCCCTTCGATGGGCAAGCAGTGACTGTCTCAAGAAGTCTAGGCTGGTTTTAAAGGGCATCTGCCTTTACAAAACCGAACTGGGTGGGAGTGGGATCAAGGGTCTGCAGACATCATTTATCGCCATTATGAGTGACTTCCCATATTCTTTCCATCCAGTTGACCAGGCTGGTCAGATGTATGTAGGATAGTTACCAGAGTCGGCAGTTTTCAGGTGGGTCCATGGGGTGTTTGTCTGGGTGCAGGCGTGCAAAAGGAGGTACATATAAGTGAGTGAGGAAGTGATTGTGCGGGCTTTTAGGTGCTGGTTTAGTCAGGTTTGAATTTCACGCACGCTGAAGTTCGCCCATAGATGCTGTGCTGTATGTCTGAGATGACAGGGTAGGTTACATTCAGCAGGGATAATACTACATCTTTGGGGGGGAGGAGGGGAGAAATTGCACACTGACCAACCTATCTGCCAGAATATTGGCAATGTCGTCAGGAATTTTGAATTTTTTGTGCATTATCAGAGCATATCTGAGAATAGAATTTCCTCCCCAAGGTCTGATTGAAGATGAAGAAGGCCTTGTGATTGTCTTTTGGCAATCTTAATGGCAATCTTCAAAGTTGTTTTTTTAAGATGTTTTATGAGAGCTAAAGGCTTTACTGCTGTCCCTTTAGGAGCCTTTCCCTTTGGGATTTGTCCTGTCTTTGTTGTACAGTTTGTTTATAGCGGGGTCCACCAAAACCGGGTTTCCTTGTGGAGTGGAGAGGGTCTAGTTTTTATTTGGGATTGCATGATCATGCATTCTTTGAGATGTCCGTCAAGGCTGTGGTGTTCAGCATTTTGGGTTTGGGTTCCAATTTTTCACTGTAGTCTTTGTTCTGGGGGGTGGGGGTGGAGTGTACATCCAACAATGCATCAGTATGGTCAGTCAGACTAGTAGGTTTATGTTTATATCTGGTGGGAGCATTTTGGACCATGTTTGTGGGGATAATCAGGTCAATTATATCTCCTCCCTCGAAGTGACCAGTGACCAGTTGCTCCATAGCATGGTTAATGAATTCCAGAATCTTTGAGGCTAGGGTGTGTTAGCTAGAAATAGCAACCAGTCTATTGGTAGTTGAAGTCACCCAATATGATGGTGTTTGGTGTGACATTCATATCCTCCAGTGTTTTCTTCAGGGCTGCCTTGATGGGATTCCTGGGATTGGGAGGTTCTATAACATGACTAGCCAGGGTATTTTGCCTATCATGGGTAGCCACAAAAGAGAGGTGTAGGTGTCCTTTATGAAATGGACACTCCTCCCCTCCTGTGGTTGACCGAACTTGAGGCGAAAAGTATGATATGAGGTATAGCCTGGTAGGTAGCCCTGGCTCTGGAGCCTTGAACCAGGTTTTCCAGTTACTGCACAGATCGATGTTCTCCATATACTGAGAGAGAAGTGCTGTGCCCTGCATGCCATGCTTTAGACTTCTGGCTTGAGCAAGCAGCGTTTTTAATTTTTTTTTTTTTTTTTTTTTTTTTTTTCTTTGTTTGCCTTTTTGCATAAAAAGGCACTAAGCTATGGCAGGCCGTGAAGCCTGCCCCCAGTCCGCGGCCAGTATGGTACAGGTGCAAGCCATCCTGAGGAAGGAACGCTTGTTATCCAGCATGTCGCATCATTCTTGGTGAAGCAGGGATGCTGTAGGTCAGGGTCATACCAGTCTGGGCTACAACATAATCAGCCTCATCTCTCTCTTTCTTTTCATGTAGTCTAGGGAGGCGGGCCATCACACACACACACTCATGACTGCATCATGCCTTTGCTTTGTACTTGCTTTGCTTTGGGAGTGATGAATGTGGCGCAGGTGTGGGCAGATCCTATTCTCGATAGGCAGCTCACTGTTACCCTCTGTAAGTTCAGCCTGGGTGTGTCTGTGTGGTATCTCCACATAGAGTCACCTATTATCTCTGTCTAGTGTTTTGCCTTAGGGGCTGTGATTGTGTGACACACCTGTTGTTTTGAGGTTGAGGTATGTGTTGTAGGTGTTACGGTGGTGGGGGTGTTTTGTCTGCTCTGCTTTTGGAGGCCTTTTGTGTAGTTTTTTTTTTTTTATAAGAGCCTATGTTGTGGTGGTGGTGGTTTTATGTGTGACCGGTTTTGTGGTGGTGGGGTACCTTCTCCCTGTCTGGTCTTGCCAGTCCAGAGTTGGGAGAGTGAGTTGCCCAGTCTGGCTAGTAGGAAGGAGGAGAGGTTTGTCTGGTACATGAGACAATTAACAAGAGATGCTAGTAGTGGTCTACCACTTTCGACATACTATATAATTATAAAGCTGTGCCTTTAAGTAATAAATGTTAATAAAGCCTAGAATTAATTACCATCCTGAAATGTAAATATAAAATAAGTGAGAGAGTGTGAGAAAGACCTTGAAGTCTGTAATAAAGGTATACTGCATGCATGACATAATGAAATGAATGAGACAGCCACAACCAAAGAGTGAAATGTTTTAATAAAGTACAATACCTGGACTGTGTCCATCCCACATTTCGGATATGTTGTTGTACCCTTGCATTATGGCGATAGTATGGTTGTATGAAATGCTGAACATCCACAGTTGTCTAGGCCCATATAAACTGGCTGATGGGAATGCCAGTATGTCAGAAGAATATTTATAGTCCTCAACTGTGTCATGTATAGTATTTACCTGTTAATCCAGTACATGAGCAGCTTGTGCTTGTGATCCCACAAATGTCAGTGTGCTGCTAGAACTGTAAGTAACTGTTCAAATGTAGCAGGATGAATACAAATGGAATGTATATTAATGTAGTAGTAACATCTCCATCACCAACATTTGTAAGGTTACATACAGGAAACTGTACTAATACATGTAGGGGATATATATCTGCATCTAGTAGGAATGTATAGTATACATATAGGTATTTTAAGTTGTTAATGTAATATTTTATCACCCTACCTTATGTTCACAAATGATGCTATTCCACACCAAAC
>NC_056736.1:35691390-35781390 GCF_019279795.1 Protopterus annectens | reverse complement strand
TCTGACAGACTAACAGATGCTATATATGGCAGTTAACTGATATCTGTACTGTATAATGTTAAGTGTGCCACATGACTTGCTCACACATATCATTTACTTGTCTTCCAGGCATATGGCTCATCAAAGGAATCCCTCCTACACAGCCACAGAGAAACAGGAAATCCACCACAGCCTGGTTCAGCACTATACCCTGCTGTTTTCCAGGGCCAGCCAGCACCAGCATGAGCATACTGCACTGTGGCAAGAACTTGTTCGTTAGGTAAATGACATAGGCATGCATAACCGGATATATGAGCAGGTACACCATCACTGCAGTGATTTAATTAGACATGTCCGGCGGCATGCGTCTGATATCCATAGACAACAGCTTGCCACAGGTGGTGGGGTGGCCATACATCCCCCCTCACCAGAGTGGAGGAACTGTTCCTAAGTGTGGTGGCTCCTGGCCTACAGCAGCAACAACATCACACATGTCTCATCATGGAGGCTGGAGCCACCCAGCATGGTGACATGGAGCGTGCAGGTAACATGCCCTAGCTGTAGACTACTGTTACCTGTATTGTTAGATTATGCATATGTGAGATGTGTACTGTGTTTGGCAGTTGTGCTGCCTATTGTGTACAATACTGATATTTTGAATAGTATCCCTACAACTATGCCTGTTGTTCTACTGTAGTTTAGCACACTCACAGTAGCAATGCCACAGTTGTAGCCACTAACAAACTGTGTCATATTCTTGTAGGTCCCTCTGGTGTGACAGCAGGGCAGACGATACATGCTGGTGAGTGTGTTAACACTTTAAAATTGGTATTGAAATATGCATGTCATAGGTGAGGTGTAGGCCATGTACACATAACACACCTACGCATAAGGCATGCTGTGCATGTTTGCTGTGAGACGTTAAACATCTCAGTAAAGTCAGTAGCTGCCTCAATCACATGCAATGCACAGAGCACCAGACACAAATGTGGCAACACTGTACTGCACATTAGATAGGCATAGTTGACACACATGTACACAACATAACACGTTTGTCATACGCAGTACACCTCAACATGCTACACATAGTGTAACCGGACAACTGCTGCCAGGTCACACTTCAGTATCCCACATGTCATCCACACACCACACATAATATACCTGAGGGGTAGGGGCCTAGCATGGGTCTGTGCAACACTCTTCAACACATAACACAGTCATGTTAGGCAATGCTCCCTATTGGCCAACTCACACACCCTTGTGCAATGTGGCTGCGTAATTGTGAACTTAGCCACGACACTGTGGTTCAGGTACAGCATGCTAGGCGGTGGTCTAGCACACTTTAGTGGCCTTGAGTGACCACATGATGCATGATGATGATGATGGCTAATGGTATTATACCCCATGCAGTTACAGTGACCAGAGTGCTACACATAGCTGTCATTGCTTTGCACCCCCATGTTGTGTGTGTGTACACATATGCACCTATACACATTATGCATAGCATGTTGTGTGTGTGCAAACATATGCAACTATACACAATATGCATAGCAGTCGCATTCTGTACAAAGTGACACATATGTGTCCTGGAATTATATTGGGTATATAGGTCACATGACACACATTGAGTATGTGTGATGTTGAATGTTGCAGTCATGTACCATGCAATGTCATGGCTGGCACTGGCATATCTGGAATATGACCCACACTCACCATAACCATTGTACAATGGCCATGTCCAGGATTGGTATACCATCACGTATACATGCACCACTCATCCCGTGTGTGTATATAGCATGCATGTGCTACACCTGTGTCCACAATTATCTGCTAAAGACACAGACACTGCATTCAGACATGGAAATCCATGTGACGCACATATAACACATGCAGCCATGGTATGTATACCTGTGAGCGATGGTGCACAGGACATTGCAGAGCTTATAATACTTGCACAGAAATGTTGTGTCCTTGTACACATTGTGTTCCAGGATGTAGGCAATCACTGAACATGTACACACATGCACCACAACCATGTACACTGTCATTAACTATGGCTGTCTACACTCACACTGCATGGACTTGATCAACACATATTCTGCATGCTGACATGTGTGATGTGACTGTTTGCCTTGTGATACTGTCACCCACCTTCAACCACTATTGAGTATGTTTTGGATTGCTGTTGTGTGTGTGTATCTGCTGTAGTGAGGAGTGTGCATGTGTTCCTGTGTGCATGTGTGCATGTGTCCATGTGTGCATGTGCAGACCGTAAAGTGTGTTTCCTGTCTTCCTCTCACAGGTGCTGAGTTAGGGGTTGGCGAAACCAGCAGGCGACCTGAAGCCACTGCCATGAATAGTGGTGATGATGACACATGTATTTTGGCACAGGGACATTTGACAGGGTCTGTCATTGGTCCGCCAATTGACAGTACACAGTGTTCAACCCCATCTATGGGCACACTCATACTGTCAATACATCCCTCACCACCAATGGCCATAGGCGAGGGACAGCATACAGTTGGCATTGACCAGGAGGGTGTGGTACCCATGGCACTTGCATCTCTTCACAGCAGCCATAGCCATAGACCCGGAATGGTACCACATAGGCGGAGGTCCAGGGGTTCTCGGGGGAGCACCACTGGTCATATTGCCCCTGGCAGGCGTGCCCTCACATGTCTTAATGATGACCAGTATGTTCCGGGCTGTAATGCAGGCTCAGGCATGTATGCAACGGTACACCAGGCAGGGACTTAGGGCGCAGAGGGCACATTACACCGCTATCAATGACAGCATCCGTGAACTTGTCGGTGCCATCCAGACTTACACCGAGGTCATTGATAGACATTGGGGGGAGACAATAGATGCCCTCCACAACATGTCTTCCTTGAGCCAGGACCATGCGGGACGGTTGCGATGTCGACGCAGATGCATGCCAGCAACAGCAACAGCTGGCAGTGGTTGCAGACGGCCCACAATGCACAGCCACTCCCGTAGTGGCAGTACCAGCCCCAGCAATGCTGGGGCTGGCCTGTCCATTGACCGTCCCAGTAGACCACGTGCACGTGGCTCTGGTCAGTCCTAGCAGGGACGTGGGTCCAGTCATCATACCTCTGCCTCTGATGACAGTACCCAGTCAGGGTTGGTACTCGATACTGTCCGTAGCACCCCTGCCAGGCACAGGTACTGTGTCCATGGCTGGAGACAGTGATCTGTACAGCCTAGCAGGTACAGTCTGTGGCTGTCCCACAAACTACCGTATATGGCAGCCACATGGTGGAGCTGTGTGCATGCAGACACACACACATTAAGCAAACAACTAGGGCTCACACATACACACACACATTACATCAACATTGGCCCATGCTGTACTGTTGTCCCTCACACACACACACACACACACACACACACACACACACACACACACACACACACACACACACACACAGACATGTCGATTGGATGGGTCAATGTCAGGCTTTGGCAAACAACAAAATGCCCTGTGCATATGATGATACCTGTGCCGCCTCCTATCAACTGCATTATTGATGGAGGGACAGGCTAACATGGTGCTGATGCACAGGGTGACACTATAGCAGTGTAGCAATAATAGCAAGTTGTCAACAAGGAAGTGTAACTACATCCTTGTAGGTACATCTGAGCAGACATTATGCATCAAAGCTCTGATTGTCAATGTAGCATTGTTTACACCACTGTTAGGTCTGAGTATGTATTATCCACCCATGTGGAACTTGGCTGAAGTGTAATGTGTTGCCAGCATGTGTTAGTGAGTGGACAGTATGTGTGTGATGTGTGCAGTATAGATTAGCAAGTGTACATCTGTGAACAGGGTGGGTGTGCACTGTCTGGATGTACATGCATAGTGGACACATGGGACATGTGGCATACCCTGCCGTACACATTGTTAACATCTCATAGCATCTTTCAATGGCCAGTATGTGTTCTACTACAGTTATGTACTAACATGGGTAGACGTGTGTATGACATGGGTTGACACTATGCTGTGGGTGATACCGTTAATATCTGTCAATGATTTGCAGTCTGGTAGTATACACAACCTCAACAGCATGACTATAAGCAATCATTGGATGATGTCCTGACAAATGACACACAGTTGTAGGGAACCCAGTATCAATTGGATCCTTCCGGTGCTACACTATAACACTAACCAGTGGTAATGACCGCCACCCATTACTGTGACCACACCTGTTTGTCATATAGCCCCCTTAGGTACATGCAGACACACTAGGGATGTGTCCATCCAAATCTGGAAATGCATGGATTGGCCTACAATGCATTCCCTGGATGGGACGCATATCCTACACAAGTGTATCATACAGACAGATACTTGTTGTCTGATACATGCTGTATAGCAGTAAGCCAACTATGACATAGTCATCCTTATATACTATACATACTATCCCATCAGTACCACACAGGTGGTAGCCCTCAACATGTATGTTGGGTACCATTGTGTACATACAGACCCATGTTATGTCATGTGTCCCTTGGTATCCACATATCCATAGGTATTGTGGAGTCCCAAGGTGTATCACATAAGACATTAGAGGCCTGAATGCATATCCACAAGGCAGTCATACACCTATAAAGACTGTCCATTCTTGGCAGACTTTGTTGTGTATGACCATGTCTGACATATACCCCAGGCATATACCCTCACTCAAACTACTCTTAAGTAACTGTCATGGGTGTGTGTGCCACAGAAAATGACAGTGGACGGCCTTGTCACATACATACATATGTGACCTATGATCTGAGAAGCAGCGGCACAACCTGTCAATGGAAACAAATGTCTTCATGTAGTATGCAGGCTTCACTCCTATGTACTGATTGAGGGGACATGTACACATATATATTTGCCACACAGATACCTGATGTGTGCAATGCACTTACTGTTGTAATCATACTATGTCATACCATGGTAAAAGCAAAACCCACACTGCATTAACCAACTGTGACACACATATTGTCAGCATTTGCAGGATTCAAACCCCTACCTAACTATGTTATGATACTAGAGAGAGATGCATTAACAGGGCACGCTATTTGCTTTACTAGCTGGTTTCCCTTCTCCGGCTGTATTTGTAGGATGGTGACATCATCAGTATTTCCAAAGAGGAATGTACCTCTTTTAGTGGGTTTTCCCAGTCTCCAAAAAGGGAACACCTCTCAAAGGAAACTGCACACATACACACACTCACTGTTTGCAGGATTCAAACCACTACCTAACTATGTTATGATACTAGAAAAAGACGCATTAACACGGCATGCTATTTGCTTTACTGGTGGGTTTCCCTTCTCCGGCTGTATTTGTAGGATGGTGAAATCATCAGTCTTTCCAAAGAGGAATGTACCTCTTTTAGTGAGTTTTCCCAGTCTCTAAAAAGGGGACACCTCTCAAAGGAAACTGCACACATACACACACTCACTGTTTGTAGGATTCAAACCACTACCTAACTATGATATGGTACTAGAGAGAGACGCATTAACATGGCGCGCTATTTGCTTTGCTGGCTGGATTCCCTTCTCCGGCTGTATTTGTAGGATGGTGACATCATCAGTCTTTCCAAAGAGGAATGTACGTCTTTTAGTGAGTTTTCCCAGTCTCCAAAAAGGGACACCTCTCAAAGGAAACTGCACACATACACACACCCCCACACACACAGACTCACTGTTTGCAGGATTCAAACCCCTACTTAACTATGTTATGATACTAGAGAGAGATGCATTAACACGGCACACTATTTGCTTTACTGACTGGCTTCCCTTCTCCGGCTGTATTTGTAGGATGGTGACATCATCAGACTGGACATGGTGATGTGTGTACACTTTGTTTTATGCCATTCCAGGAATGGTCCATGTGGGTCAGCAGGTGTCAACAGCTTGCACAAGACCTCAGAATCCTTACCTTGTGTGATCTATCTGTGGACACATTGACATTCTGTCATATGTCAACACATATTTATGCACAGTTTGTTGGTTTTGTGGATACTACATGTGTCTGGGATGTTGATAAAGGGCTATTCAAATTCTATGTGACACATGTGTAGATGTGTTCATTGATATATGTCCTGGGTGGCTGCCTTGCAAACAGTCTAGCATGTTTGGGAACCATGATCCGCACATAAACATACCATGGTTGGTAGGGTTGTGTGTATGTCAGCTTCCAATAGCTCTGTTTATGACTGCAACCATGATGGACTCCATGACCTTACAGATCAGACTTCATAGGCATACTGGGCTTGACTTCCCATGGTGTGTTGTGCACCAACACTTGTGAGGAGTGCCATATGTAGCTGTGACACATCCAACGGTTCTACATCCTGTGTAGGGTGTGAGGCTCAGCTGACTGTTCAGGTGCATGATCTGTTTGTTCTTTAGTTTGTGCATGACACATATTGGGAATCAATGTATTCCACTTGCTGCCATGCTTTTGGCAGTGGGGGTATCTGCTCATCCATTCTACATGTGATATCTCCCGGTATGATGATGTGGACTATTATCAGTGGGAGATGGGTATGTACATATGGGCCTGTCTGTCATGATGTCGGCATTGTCACTCAGGTACAGTTGGCCCTGACTCAGGACATATATAGGTGTACATTGCTATTTATGACATAGCTGAAGGAGGTGTCATGATTCAGTCTGGACTCCTTCTCAGCTACTCTTTACAAAACACCAACGAACATGAGCACTAATCCCTGTTATACTCTTTTACACGCTTAACACCCTACTGATCCTTTGTGATCAGGCTACAGAGTATGTCATGATAATATCCTGGCATGTCCAGGGGATGGTTTCCTGTGTACTCTTCAGTCCAGCTGGTGGATATTGTGATATTGACACAATGTCAGATCTGCCTCATGTACACAGACAACTCTCTCCTCCTCCCAACAAACTCAAATATATGTGTGAGATGCACCTATATAGACATACAGGGTGCTGAACTCTCTCGACCCATGACTGGCACAGTCTATCAGGTGGTGAAGGTAACCATACACACACCAAATATCAGTCTCACATATCCTCTAGCAACAGCACTCAAACCACATTATCACACATAGACATACTCAGATGCTGTAAATGTACTCTACCTAAGCAGCAGAGACCTCCAAAGCAGACACACACACACACACACCTGCTACCCCACTACAATACCCACATATCACATAGTTCACAATGTCAGTGTGCCACACAGTCACTGCCCTTTGGGCTAAACAACACACCTAATACACTTGTAATAGGCGACACTTATTGTCAGACACACTGATGTACCACTCACCAACCCTAACAAGGGAATAGTCACTTTGGGCTGTCTGTTGGGTGCCAGGATCTGCTGCATAACACAGGCAGTCAGGTCACTTCAAAGCAAGTACAGGACTGGCACCATCTTGTCCATGCTGGTGTGTTTAACCTCAGACGTTATTCCCTGGACCACATGACATGATACATGGAGGAACACTCTGATCATGTAGCCCAGGCCACTATGACCCTTACCTTGTCTAGCATCTTACAGCCACCAAGTATGATGTCACAGTATATGGACACACATATCACATTTAACAGTTGCCTAACAAATTTGTTTAATTCATAGGGGATACAGTGTCTGTCAGCCTATGGTGACATGCTCAACATGCCACGTAGCTTCACTATGGACAGCTTGCACCTGTCACCCTTGGACTTTGGAATGCTGGCTAAGGCTCTTGCTGCCACCATAGTGCCTTTTTTAAGCAGGGCTCAGAAGACAAACACACCTCCATAGACATTACAGGTTAAATGAAACTAAGGGTAATGCTGCTCAACAACAGTCATGTTAACCTCATATTGCGGCCACTGAGGACTCTCCTCAGTATGGAGGATAGCAATATCTGTGCACTGACAGACACCTGGTTCAGGCTCACTTATACACACCAGCACTACCAGGTTATTTCATACCATGCTGTCTGACAGCAAGACTTGGAACAGACAACACAACTGGGGGGAGTATCCATATACATCACAGATACACACACCTCCAGGTTAGTAGCACTGCACAAAGCATCACAGACCATACATATACAACTACCATTGTGCAATACTTCCTTTCAGTTTGTTGTCTGCTACAGAACACACTCCCAAACTCAGGGACCACTCTCGGCTTTCGTGGGAACTATGGAGAATATAAAGGTCTCCACAGACACCATCATATTGTGTGTCTTCATATACACAAATATTGACTGGGGATACTACTCAAGCCCCGACACCCTCACCCAACAGTCGCTACAATTTGTAGACTCATATGCTATGGCACAACCAGTCAGTACAGCCACAAGGGGGAATACATATTGGACCTGATCATCACCAACATGGAGACTCTATGTTCCACACCAGCGATATACCCCTCATTGGTAAGGTCAGAACATACATGTATCTCACTGGATATACATATACCCTCCACACACCCATCCTGGGTTATCTTGGTGAACTTCTCATGAGCCAACATCTCACATCACTGAAGCAAGGTGGTATCCTTCAGAGACCCTGAGACAGTGGCAAATACGGCTCACACTGCTGCATCCTTTACATAAACATTCTATGGACACCTAGTGGACTGCATGGATTATGCTATCCCAAATAACAACATGACTCACTACTCCAATGGCAGGGAACCTGTGTGGTAGACCCCAGACATTAATAAGCCATACAACGTCAGGAGGAAGCTACTACATGATAGAGCACAATCCCAGACTGGGAAGGCATCTGTGATCTGTACTAGCAGACAGCTACGATCACTCATGAACTTTTCTAAGGGCCGCTTCTACCAGACAATTGCAACAGACACGTAGGACTATCACACGGCCTTCTTCAGTTATGTCAGAAACCTGGGTGGACACTCACTGATATGCTGTGAGTTACTGCATACTGACTAAACCTACCCTGAACCCACTGGCATTGCCAACATCCTGGCAAACAGGTTCAGTGCAGATGTCTCCCACCCATCCCCCCTAAGGAGCAACTATCCATCCCAACAGAGTATAACCTCCCTGACATCACACAGTAACAGGTGAGTGCTGCCCTCCCCAAAGTGTACATCACAGTATCAATGTGACCAGACGGTGTCCCAGCCTGCATCTTACACGAGCATCATGACAGATGCAACCCTCACATTACATCACTGTTCAATATCAGAGTTACCACAGGATATGTACCCAAGGAATGGCGTACAGCGAGAGTGGTCCCACTCCACACAGTTGGTGCCACAACGGACCACAGACAATATTGCCCTATAAGCCTAAGTAGCCTGTTCTGCAAAGCTATGGAGCGTATTGTCATGGGACTCATACACATAGACATTGGGAACCTACAGACACTGTGTCCTACACATTTCAGCATTGTTGTGGGCAGATCTTGCCATTTGAACCTATTTGTATTCTTTAAATGGCTAACAGGTCCATCGACATAGGGACAACTGTCCACACAGAAACGGAGTCAAAAGGCAACCACAAAACGAAACAATTGCCACCAGGAAGTCAGCCAACGCTCTTTATTCCAAAACCAAGCAGACAAGGCTGTCACCAGCCACGAAAAAACATGTAAACGCCTTAATCCTCTGATAACGGACAGTATGCGTTTTCGTCAGATTCTCGACTACAACTGTCCACACAGCCTACATGAACCATGCAAATCCCTTCAACACAATAACCCACTGGGCCATTATTCATAGGCTCACCAGCGTCGATATGGACACATATCTCACACGATGGATTGATACCCGGATCAGGGATAGCACCCACACAGTCAGAATTGCAGGTGCCATGTCTGACTATACACCAGTTACATGTGGCATCCCACACGGCTCGGTCCTGGGACCTCTCTTGTTCAGTATATATTTGTCTGATGTACAGGCTACCACAGGGGGGATATGGCTGAACATGTTTGCACTTGACTGCAAACTGGGTGCCATGATCAACTCTCCAGCTGCCACATGCATACTCAAACAGGGTCTCACAGAGATGGATGACTAGTGCCTGAGCCATGGCATACAGCTAAATGCAATTAGTTGCATAGGCATCCCCTTTGGGAATAACAGCATGCCCACACATTACCAAATAGGTAGTACTCCATTACATACAGTAGGAGTTGTTAGGGGGTTTGGGGACATGACCTGTTCGTACTGTCGCCTTTGACATTCACGTTGCCAAAGTGGTTGGACACACCTTCTATGTGGGCCACCTTATCCCATATGGTTTCACATCTAGATCGAGTGGGGTCATTGTGCCCCTATACTCATCACATCAATGCTTGGTTACAATGCCACATTTGGGGTGTACCTTACCCGACACCTGCAGCAACTGTACTGGCCATGGACGGTCCTCACCAAGCAGATCTAGGGACTCACACAGATGCCCTGCACTGTTCAGATGCAGTAACTCCAGCTCTACTCAATCGCTTACCACCTACTCGGAGATGACGTGTACCTGTTGTTCACAGATATACCCAACCCAGAATTACTGGACATGCTCCACCTCAGGATATCTGACTCCCTTTGAGCTGCACACTCCAGGGACGTATACCTCAGCACAGATGTTAATAGGACATTGTGGTGGGACAGATTCTTATCCCAGAGGCTCCACTCACTCCAGAATGTAATCCCAGTTTCACATAGGCAGAGCCACCCACTGACCACCTACTGGAGACATCTTGACGACTGTATGGGTGATCGTATGTTTACCCATGGGATATCTTCTGTGTCCCTGCTAGACAGAGGCACACTAGCCTAAACGTACATGGGATATCTTGTGTGACCTACTATTCACACACACAGTGTAGTAATCTGACAGGGTTGCGAATGCCAAACACACTCTGACTAGGCTTGTACATGCCTAGGGCAGATAGCCTAGTATCGACCTCTGAACCTATGCTAATGTTCAAGATGCACAATGTTTATTGCTGATACTGTTTGCAGGTCTTTATCATCTTTGCTTTACCAGTTTCTATGAACAACTTCGGTATCTGCAGAACATATTTGATTATGACAGGGTTCCACTATATTATAGATGCGTCTGTTGTCATATGATTGTGTGCACAGGGCAGATTGCTGTATAGTGACAGGTTCCTGGGTTAACACATGCAACTGCCAGATATGCATGGCCCACTGCTGTACCCAGACATGGCCTAAGTGTGTGAGCATGCCCAGTTCTGCCATTCCGTGTTTTGTTGCCTGATATTTGTCTCATTTATTCAAGTGTATGATCATGCCCAGTGTGAGCTTTCAGTATGTTGCTATCTGAGGTCCACTTCATTGGTTGATGTGTGCGGACATGACTGATATTAACATTTATACTGTGTGTGTTGGAAGTCAGGTTCTGTTCTCACTGCAGGACTCACCTTTGTGTCATAACTCAACAAGGATTATGCTGTGCCTGCAGAGTTTCCATGAAATACTTTGCATAGACTTATCAACATTCCTTCATACAGGCTGACCACTGCAATACTGTCATGGTTTAGTGGTTCAGTACTTTGGCTATAGTGCACAGTATCCTGGGTTTGAGGCCCATTACTGCTTTATATTTTCATACTGAGCAGACCAGACTGCTTAAGGGCCCGTTAAGCAAATATTAGCATGTTGGCTTTTGTTCAGCTATGCCCTACTTAGACCAGGCTTGTCCAACATTGCTTAATATTCACCAACATTGCTGATTGTTGCCCAATATTACTGAATGCTGACCACAGTTGTGCTAGTTGGTGTGTGCGATTTTGTTTGCATATACTACATGGTGGTAAATGCTGTTTAGCACTGCTTTATATTGCTTAACACATGGCAATCATGCCTTAGGTGGTGCTGCAGGGCTGCCTATGTCGGATGCACATACTACACTCCCTGTACATGTTTGAAAGCAGGTAGTGTCAACTTAGGCATCCCTTTTACTATATGTGCGAGTCGGAGAGAGGTATCATTTCCAGAGTTCCTACTGAGCCAGTGTATGTGCTATGCGTTGCCTCTTTGCCAAGGCCAAAGCATACTTGGCACGCCTCCTTCTGCCTACTGGGGCAGACTCAGGTTGTTCCTCCTCCGAGTCACGCTCTGCCTCTGATGGCTTTGGCAATGGTGGGTGGCTGTTTGGCCCATGCCTATGCTGGTCCTGCTGCAGCTGTTTTCACAGGATCATATTATGTAGCATAGCACATACCATGACAATTTGGGTACATGTAGTTGGTGAGTACTGCAAGGCTCCACCAAATGTGTCCAGGCACTGGAACCGTGACTTGAGCAGCCAAAACACATGCTCTGTTACATTACGTGTTTGTGCATGTGCCTCATGGCGTTCCTGTTTAGGTGTGTGTGCGTTTCTGATGGGTGTCATCAGCCACGGCTCCAGTGCATAGCCAGCATCCCCCACTAGGTGACCATGTGGGATGTCCCCATTGGCAAATGTCTGGTACAGCTGTGTCAGATGCCAGATATGGGAATCATGGTAGCTTCCAGGGCAGCCTGCACACACATTCAGTATTATGCCCTAGGCATCACACATGACCTGGCAGTTGATGGAGGGGAAGCCCTTGCGGTTGAAGTAGACCCTACCCCACTCACCGGCTGGTGCTTTGATGCATATGAGAATGCAGTCTATTGCACCCACTACCTCAGGGTATTCTGCTATTTGCTGGAAGAGATGCATATTGCTGGCCAATACCTCATGGGAATTGGGGAAATATACATGATCACCGACATGTGCTGACATGGCATCCAGGAAGTGGTGTAGTACCCTGGATGCTGATGCCTGTGATATCCCCATCATATCACCAGTTGGTCTCTGGAAGGTACCTGTTGCTAATATTCTTAGGCCAACACATACCTTGGTTTCCACTGGGATGGGTTCCCCTCTGTTGGTTCTGTGTGTGAGGCGTGGCCTGCACAGCTCTACAATTTGCTGCAGGAGGTCTCTGTCCACTCTATAGCACTCCACTAGCTCCAGCTCATGTAGCCCCTGGTAGGTTACCCTGGGCCTGTACACTGTTCTCCATCTCCTCACTGTGGTTTGTCAAGCAGCATTTCCATTTTCACCACCCTCAGCATGCTGCATATGTCGCCTTATAACAGCAATGGCAGCCCCTAACATTTCTTTGTCTCAGTAAAGCTTTTTCAGTTTTCACTTCTATTAGCTTACTGCAATGTCTGTTGTGAGAAACATACTGGACTGTTGTTTGCAGAGTTTTAAGTGCTAGGCTGGGCTGGGCTAGTGTACTGCCTGTGTAATTGCCTGATTCTGATTGTTTTCACCTGCTAGCTCTGCTAGTACTCCCTGGTAGCTTCCTAATATTTGTTTTGCTTCCTTTTTCCTTTCTGTTTCCTCAGCTGGGGGAGCGCCGCGCACACAAGCACAAACACGCGCACAGCAGCTAACATGCATGCACACATGCTTACATGGACTAAAACTTGCTTATTTGGGTTAAAACGTGCACACACCAGTGCAAACGTGCTTACAACTCTTTAAACAGCCTTATACATGCTTACTCTGGCTTAAACGCGTGCACTCACACTTACACGCACACACTCTGTCTTACTCGGGTTTACACGCACGCGCACGTGTGCATACCCGTTCAGCAAGAAGCTTTGGTGTTATCCACGGCATACACCTTCCATTTCTTGGCTTTCCATAGCCTACCTGTTGACACACCTCTTTCCATGATGTATAAATGACAGCTGACACATGCCACTCTGCTCCAATGATCTTTGCTTCTTTCATACATACCCCCCTCGTGATGTCAGCTATCTTCTACTCTGTTACTCCCCATATCCTACTCCTACCACTCCACTGACTGTGCTCATTTGCTATGTTAACTTGCGATTCACTATCCTAACACTCATTTACATAGGATTGCCTACTGATGCTTGGTTACATGTCTTAGACTGAGCTTCCCCCCTTAGCAACCTCTACTCGGTGGCCATGTTGTCTTCAGCCTGCCATTCCCTTGCATTGTACATTAACAATTTCAATAACATCCACATTTGTGGGTTTTAATTTTTAGTATTCTGGGTTTTAGAGCACAGCCCATTTGCACTGAGCTGCGCTATGCTTAAACATCGGAAATCGGCGAAAAAAAAATTATTTTTATTTTCATATTGCATCAGGAAACATTTCCAATGGCCGTATATTTGGCCATTGGCATGCTTCCTGCAATGGATGCAACCTTTATCTGGAGCTATCATGGCTCCGTTTTGCTATTTGCAGAACGGTACTCAGTTGTCAACTGAGTACATTTCTGCAAATAACACTGCTCTTACTCGGACAGGTTTGGGTTTCCTGAATCGCAAATCTACCTCATTTGCATGCCTTTCACCTGAAATTGAGGTAATTTGCATATCCCAGCCCTGTCCATGTAAGAGCCGTTTTAGGAGCTCTCTTACACGCCCCTACAGGCTGTTCCTGGATCGCTCGTCGGACATGATAGCTGCATGGAGTCTTACTCTACTCTTAAGACTCCGTGCAAGCCTTCGTGAATCCGGCCCAATGTTATAACAAGCATCTTATACAAATCATAACATGTTGAACACCTAGATACAGTTATAACAAGCATCTTATTCAAATCATTTGTTGTCACTATCAATGAGATAGTGCCAGCACAGTTAGTGGATTAATATAAGTTTAATATTTACAAAATTCACTAGTAGCTCTGCTGGCAGTATCTCATTCCCCTAGCCACACTAAGTTTTGAAAATCTACATCTTTCTATATTGAATTCCACTTACCTCCAAAAAAGCAGCAGCAGAGCTCCTTAGACAATCTCTCAGCCAGAACAGGACAGGCACGGACCATGCAAAGGCAGAGCCAAGCAAGCAGCAGGCAGGGGAGAAAAGGGTTCCTAAACACCACCTTATGCAGCAGCAAAGGTACTGTACACAACACCACCTGGTCCACAGCATGCTCCCTTCCAGCAAGCAAGCAGCAGGGCTCCTGGGTCCCAAATCCTTCCTTCTCCTGATTCCAGGCACCAGCAGCAACTGAAGAGAGCAGACAGGGGCACAAGCCACAACTTCCTCGACTTGAAGAAGACCACCAGGCATTCCACTGTACGATCCGAAGTCCCGAACAGCTGTACAATCCAAGGCATCAGCAGCAAGCACAGAAATCTCAGACCTTCCTTCTTCACCTTTTAAAAAAAAGGTAACACATAGCTCAAAGTCCTGCTTTTTATTCCTTAATTTTCGCAGGCTTTGCAGGCATCTACTAGTAAATATAAGTGTTGATTGGCTGCTTGCTGTGTAAGCTTCTTGATGCAGCAAGCAGCCAATCAACTGAGACGGCAATGTGTTTTTTTTTGTCAGCGTACAGATGTGCTGACAAAGTTCTTTTCAGTTCTGAAGTCTCAGGTGAGAACCGGAGAACCAGAGTGCCCTACGGATTTCCAGACACTTCGGGAAAAAAACAGAGGGGGGGCAATGCTACTTACTAACCTGTTGATATGCCTGGCGGTATTGGTGAGGAAGCACACTTTCAGGTGCAGAGGTGGGGTGTACAGAAGTCCAGAGTATCTGTTGTACTCCTGGTCCAGAATTATGGACCCTGGCTGTTGCAGGGCAGTTACCAGGGCTCAGAATTTAAAGCTGAAGCCTGAAATTGGTTGGCCAGGGATCTTACAAGTGCTACTGGTATCTTCTGTACTTGTGAGCAGTGCCATCATCACTATGAAGACCTGAAATGAAAGGAAGAGGGGAACCCTGGACACCTGGGTCCAAGAGGCTAGGGCTGGGCATGCCCCAGAGATATGTAAGTATGTTTGTTACTATTTTATTAAAATACAAGCTGAATCCATGCAAAACTGGTATGCATAATGGTGTGTTTCTCTTCCAACAGTTGCAGCTGAACAGGCTTGCAATGTCCAGTCTCACGCTGGGCACCTGGCCAGGATATGCCATGAGTGTGGTAAGTACAGATATTTTCTGATAACTTTAGTGCAATAAACAACAAACAATACCAATAACAATAAGTTATAAGGTTTAAAGCAGGATTGTGGCTTGATAACTGTGTGCAAATAACTGTAGTAGGGCTGTATTCACTGCATATGTGTTCTAACGTCACTGCAGTCAACTGTAAAAATGAAATAAAGAAAGAATGCAAAAGTAATTGCCTGATAAATATATTACACAACCCACAGTATAGTTCAGGGCTGTCTTTAGGCCACTTTCAGTCAAATAATGCTCTGTATTCCTCTCACTCCAGGAACAAAGTATATGCGTAAGGTAGCCCATGTTCTGAGCATATATCATGTGTATACTTCACAGATTCTTAGGATCAATAACAATAAAGTGTAAAGTACGACTGGGTTTGATAAGTAATACATTCAAATAACTGCAGTAGGGCTACATTCATTGCATGTGTGTTCTAATGTCACTGCAGTCAACTGTAAAAATGAAATAAAGAAAGAATGCAAAAGTAATTGCCTAATAAATGTACTGCACAACCCACAGTACAGTTCAGGACTGTCTTCAGGCCACTTTAAGTCAAATAATGCTCTATATTCCTCCCACTCCAGGAACAAAGCATATGGGTAAGGTAGCCCATGTTCTGGGCAGATATCATGTGTATAATTCACTGATTCTAAGCAGCAATAACAATAAAATGTAAAGCAGGATTGTGGTTTGATAAGTAATGTGTTCAAATAACTGCAATAGGGCTGTAGTCACTGCATGTGTGTTGTAATGTCACCGCAGTCAATTGTTACATTAAGTGCACATGTCCCATGGAGTCAAAGATTTTGGGTTCTAGTCCCATGCCTGCCAACTAAGACATCAGTGGCTGTCTAGTCTACTTAATCTACACAAAGATACCTCTCAACTGTTAAGATTTTTTGTAATGTAATGGCAACTGCCAAATCTGTCTGGTCCTTGATTAGCAGATAACTGATTACCTGGAATGCAATGTATTTGCAAATCCATTCACAGAACACATTGTTAATTATGTATGAGCACAGTATGTGGAAAAGTTCCATGTAGTTGTGTACCTGCATTTGTTAGTGCTTGGCCCATACTGTTCCATGCTAACAGGTTGAGTTGTATATACATGCAACATAATTTCTACAAGAATCTGAGTCACTATACTCACAACTGACACTGCACACCTGTAGAAGTATGTAGTGGTTTTCTGTATTAATAATTTGCAAATTCACTAATGGTATGTTTTTGTCTCTCCCTCTCCCTAGCCCTTATCTTCTTTAATTTACTAATGTTATTTATTATTATGATTTAATATTAATATATTCCTTTACACTAACTGTTATGTTGGCGTTATGGGTTATTTCATTCTGGTTTGCTGTTAACATACTTACTGCAATGCTATTTATTGTTGTGTTCCACATAATATACCTTAATATGTATTTAGATTAATCAATATCATATTTCATTATGTTAATACTTAATTGATTTGGTTATTGCTAACCTTAACTTATCTTTATATCTAATTTATTGCAGTGCAACAAGGTAGGCCAGTTCAAGGCGATCCACCTAACTTGACTCCTCCGGTTGTAGCACCTGGGCCAAGCATGTCTGAGCTGCAGCCTAGTGGTGCTCCCTCTGTTGCCCCTGCACTACATGCAGCATCGGTTAGCTCCACCCCACAGGCTGGGGCTAGGCCCCCCTATGGGAGCAGTGTGGAGGGGGTAGTTTTGTCAACCATGATGAACTACCAAGATTGGTGCACAGGATTTCTTCTGAACTTTTTGAATTTTGCCTGTGCTGGATGGAGTTCATGCTCACCACCCTGGTGGGGCAACCTCACCCTGGAGCCCAGCCTCCACCACTACCACCCCATGGGCAGTGAAGGAGAGGTGCTGACAGTCCCATGGGTGGGGACCTGATGCATGTTGCTACCTTGTGAGGTCTTTGAGAGTAGGATTCCACAACACCCTCCCCATCAAATGTGTTCACCCCTGTCTTGTATCACACACCACCCCTGCCTGTTGTCTTCTCTGTCTGCAAAAGTGTCCTCACCTTCCCAACTTACCTGCCCCACATGTACCTATGTCCCTTCCCCAATATTCCACTGTCACCTTAAAAAAAATACATGGGCACCACCCCCCCCCCCAAAAAAAAAAAATATATATATATGTATATATATATATATATATATATATATATATCATCCTAGACATAGCTTTCCATTTTGCACATGTCCACTGGAAACACATAATTTGGTCCAATTGGCTTAACAACACAGTTATGTTGTCCTCACCCCTCTCTCTCTCTGGAGGTTAAAGTTCAAATTCCTCTACAAATTCCGTCAAAGTGCACAGGTCTTGCTGTACAAGAAATGGATAGCTATGGATCTTATCTACACCCTTTTGCACATCCCTACCTGCCGTTCACTGTGTTTTTCTCCCTGCTTGCATCCCATTTCACCAGTGTCCTAGCTCCCGATTTTTCCTTTCTTTAAAGATTTTATGCACAGCGTGGCACAACACATTGCATCATGCAGCATCAATAAGCTTAGCTAAATGGAGCTATATTGATATACGTGTTTTAAATGATAACAAACTAGTGCAAAATGAACACTTGTCCCCTATTTCTAACCCAAGACCATTACACCTGCAGATCACTGCATTAGCCTACCATGCCACACAGCTGTTAACTAAAACAGGTGGTTTAGGCGAAACATAGCAATTGTGAGTTATCATTATTAAACGTGATTTAGCAGAGCTGGGCATTGCACCATGTCACACAAACTTGCTGAAAAAGTAATGGAAAAACTGGGAGTTTAACTTGGAGTCTGGGACAGGACCACACCGCTAGAAAGACAGACAAGAATAATGGATGTAAGTGAGGTTTCTAATAGCAAGTAAATTTGCACTTTTATTAGCAAGATGTAGAAGTACACCTGCTAAAACATTAATGGCAAAATACATGTTCATCTGGGACTCTGGTGGAGAAATACATCCCTATAAAGCCAGGCATGTAATAATGGCTGCAATGGGGGTATGTCACAGCCTGTATGTGTGCACTTATAGCTTCACAAATACGCATGCGGTGGGGGGGGGGGGGGGGTTGGGGCCTGAATGGCTAACTTAAAAGCAGCATTTTTTGGAGCTTCAAAGATTAGTACTAAATTTAGGAAATTAAATTAACTATTACTAACAAAACTACTACAAATATTTAGTTAATAGTCTAAAGAAACTATACAAATTTTGGTGGATTTCTAAAAGAAATTTCCTGTCAAATTACTTAGAAGTCTATATACAGCATCTGAAGAGATGAGCAACCTGAAAAATTCTCATGCTGACTTGACACTAAAAAAGGAACTACAACTGGTGACTACCACATTACAAGAATTATCAACAAAAATGGATGATTTTAAGATTAATCTGCAGACCCTAGAAGAGAACCCACAGAAGCAAACAGAAGTCTTCAAAGAAATACTTCAGCAACACCAGTCAAAATTAACAAATATTGAAACTTCTTTGACTGACATTGATCAAAGGCTCAAAGAGGAGGAAACACAAACAGAGTTTTTCTTGAAGCAAAATACTTGGTTATCTAACAAACTAGATGATCTTGAAAATAGAGAGAGAAGGTCAAACATCAGGAATTTTGGTTTACCTGAGAAAACAGAAGGAGGGGACACTATATATTTCCTAAACTCTTGGATACCAGAGGTTCTAAATCTTAAAGAAGGTTTTTCCTTTGGAATAGAAAGGGTCCATCGTGCTCTGGGGAATAAAACTTCAGCAACAACTTCATCAACATCCATCATACCACCAAGATCAATTATAGTAAAATTCTTATCTTTTATGGACAAAGAACTGGTGTTAAAAACAGCTTGGAGGAAAAGTCCTATAAAATATAACCAGAACACAATAAGATTTGACAATGACTACTCCACTAAAGTGCTGGAACAGAGAAAAAAGGTATGGCCTCTAATAAAAACTCTAAAACAGAATAATATTAAAGCTCAAATAGCCTTTCCTGCAAAAATTAAAATAATGCACCTAAGTGAGATGAGAACCTTCAACACTCTGGAAGAAGCTGTGCATTTCATTCAAAACAATAAAATTATAACCATTTCTGAAGATATGGAATGGGCTTCCCCATCCCTGAAGAGAACCACTGACCAAAATGGCTGGACTGATGTAAAAAAAAAGAAACAGAAAACTGAATCCAAAGTACCAACCTCTATGAAATCTCTCAAAGTGTTAACTGCAACCTAACTATTAAAAGCATCTAAATGGTCTCACTATGTATTAATACCTTTAATCTCATGCATTTATTCACAATATATATATATATATATATATATATATATATATATATATATATATATATATATATATATGTATACAAGAAAAGGTATGTTTCCTATAACTATTTATACATGTCTTATCATCCTATTAAGTTTCTCTTCTTCTCTTTGTTTTAATAAATAAATGTTAAACATTTCTACTACTTAATATAGCTATTTATTTAATCTAGTAATATCAAAGTTAAATTATTATGTTTTATAACTATGTTTTTCAGCGTCATGTCCATTATTTAATTAATTTTATAGCCTTTCTAGACTATATTAATGAAATGTTCCTCGTAGGTACGAAACGTTCCCATTTTTAAATGGAGAAATGCTATTGAGATCTGTCAATTAAAATTAAAGTAAAAATAAGGTATTTCCTCATTGCTGATGTGATTGAGGATGTTAAGAAAGAGACTCCTTTCGAGTTGCAGTTATTACATGCAGTAAATTGTCTATTATATAAATCTGGAGTTTACCTTGCTTATCATTTAGTAATGGTAGAGTAAATATATATATGCCTTATTTGATTGGCTTTGATTGTTCCAAACTGGTGTGTGGTTATCAGTCTAGGTGCATATAAAACAGTTATTTATTTATTTTTTCTCTATTTTTTTTTTACATTTTAAATATGCTACCTAAATTTCATTCCATATTAAAATGTTAGACCGATTAGTAACTAACATACTGTGATCGGGAACAGTATAGAATTATTTGAATTAAGCAAAAATAAATGTCATGCCTTTGGACGATGCATTAGAGTAATGTATGGAAGAGGTGATTTAACGAACTGCAGATACACACAGACTACACATTAATTTATAATCATTACAGTATTAAAACATCAACTTCCTTCCCTGGTATAAATGACAATTATTGCATACCTATTTATTTTGACCTTTGTTATACTGTCCACAGCCTATCGCATAATATATACATTGCAGTCATTGATAATTAGCTGGGGTCTTCGCAATGGCCTTAAACAATGTGTATGCTTCTGGAGAGTATTGCCGTAATCATCACTGTTGGTATTATGGTGAAAAACTTTTTTTTTGCTTCTTGCCTCAGATGCATTGATGAAGAAAGGTTGTACACCAGGGTTATGCCCTATTTGAAATTTTGTCTGGTCTGTCATTGTGTGCTTGCTGCAAGGACTGGGACTATTGTTGCAGCTAGAGGAAAAAATTGTTACTGAAAGTAGGGTTTGGGTTTCTTAGATGGCTGCATTACTGAAATAGTTGTTACTTGGAATGGCTTGGCAATTGTTCCTATTTCGGGAAGTTGGCTGACAGTGGAATGATTTTCTGTGCAGGGTTTGTTGAAGTATCTGGCGATCTCTACTTGTTGGGTATAATTGGTGGGATTTCTCTGTAGAATAGAGGCCGGGAACTGTTGTAATTCTGGTGATGTACTGCTCTGCCTTTTGAATTAATAATGAATGGTGCGGTTTTTGTTGGTTGTAGTTGCAGATTATGTGGAACTGATGTACAGTTGTGTCAGGTCAGATTGGAGAAGCACTGTTGGTTGAGTGAATTGGTGTTGTTTGAGGTCAGATAGTATGCAGAGCATGGGGTTAAAGGTGCAATGGGCACAATGTGAGCTTACCCTGGTGTCTTTGGGTCAGGGATGGTGTGCTCCTTGCGAGGGAGAGTGTCAGTGTTTTGAGACGTTTTTTTTTTTTTTTTCTCTCTTCCATTTTCATGGCAGTTGTTTGAGCGGGAAATAAGTGTTCGTGAAGTTTTATAAAAGTCTATTTAGACTGCAGTTTGCACGAGCTAGGGAAAAAAGTTGTCTCCCATCTTTACAATTGCAGAGTAGTTTAATGTTGTCATAACAACGAGTAGATAAGGTTTTGATTGGCTGTTGGTATACTCGTACCCTAAAGAAGCACGTTCACAACACACTTTAGGAAACAAGATAGATATCCCTTATCTAGTTACACCCTGTACAAGAGAATATAAAATTAAATCTGATTGTTATTTGAACCATATTTTAACAAAACCATTATTAAAGTAAGCCAAGCAACTAAAATGATATAAGTACCTGATCAACACTTTCATAGAAACTACTATGCTTTATACCACTTAGATAATTTAAGCATATGCATTTTTTACTGCCTTTCTAAAGCATTACTATAACTATTAGCTGAAATATAATAAGATTAAGCCTATATTCAGATTATAAGGTAATTATACAGTCTCTTTTAAATCTGATGAACAGTTCTTGAAAGCATATGTTTATATATTATAAGATGTGATATTATTTTTTAATCTACGTTATTGCTTGCAAGCCTTGATTAAGGATTAAAGTGTCTGTGTGTTTAAACAAGTGAATTTGTATCCAATATGGAAAGTTATGTTGATACAATGAGCTGAATAAGTTAATAATTAGTATAATTCAACTGCATTTGTTTTCTATGTTTAGATGGTAATGATATAGTAGTTAATTCATATTAAACAATGGCTTCTACAGCCAAATGTTTTTAAATCACAATAATAGTCTATTAGACTTCTTGATTATTTACAGTATATATGGAGCTCAAAGGAATGGGAAAAGGAAGTTATAGTGATAGTTCACCAGATGTTTCAATCTGTTGGACTAGGAATGTATTTCATTCCATGGTGGGTAGGCATTAATGAGCTAACTACTTTAACTTTAGTATTTATTTTAGTTTTTAAATTGTTCATTATTTTTACCAAGCCTGACGTATACTTATTGAGTACCTTAGTGATAACATGCTTCACTGAGATTATTGATTATGTACTAATCAATAATACTTTATTTTTAAGGAGGGGATGATTTCAGGTAAAGTCAATGACACCTTTAAATATTTTCTCAAAATAATTTGATATGGACCTTTCTATATTATCGTTAAACATTAATGGTCTAAATAGTCCAAATAAAAGATCTAACTTACTAAGATATCTAAACTTAAATAGATCACAAATAATTTTTTTACAGGAAACACATTTCAAGAGCAATGATAATTTCACATGGAACCCAAGTGAGTTCAAGACCTTAGCATGTTCCAATTTTAAAACAAAGAAGGGGGGGTAATAATTATATGGAGAAACAATTTATTAAATCTTGAAATAAGACATAAATATATAGATAATGAAGGCCTTATAGCTATAGTCATTCTGAAGTTTAGTAACAGGTTGTGGACACTAGTAAACCTATATTGGTTTCTGGGTATTGGGATGGGGACAGTCAAAAATAATTTAGATCAAATTACAAGCATATTTAAAGTTAATTTAATAATAGGGGGTACTTTAATTGTATAACAGGTATGTCTGAAACTACTAATAAAAAATCTCCATGTCTAACAGCTACTGCAAAATTACTAAAAAAATGGACTGAATCCTTAAAATTAAAAGATACCTTTACTGTTATAGAGAGTAATTCCTTGGTATTCTCCCATCAAGATTATAGATATGGTACCTAAACCAGAATTGATAAGATATATATTTCCCAGGATCTTCAAACAAAAATTACTTCCTTTACAATAATTCCTTGCCCCCTCTCAGATCATAATTCTCTAGTTCTAAAAGTTCAAATAAATTTTAAATCACTTGCTTTTCTTACTAGAATTCCTTTATATATTACAAAAATTAAAGAATTTAAGCAATGGTTAGTGAATGAACTCAGTTTCTTTGTAGATGTAAACTACAACTTGGAAGCAAATATAGTAATGGCATGGGATTCATTAACAGCTTATATCTATGGAAAAACAATTGCTTGGTATAAAAATAAAATCAAGGAGTGGGAATCAGAACTTCAAGAACTACAAAGGAAGCTCACATTATTTAAATCTAAAAAGTCTCCTAATTTATTAGAGAATAAGAAGACAATAGAAGACTTAAATAAAATATATATTGAAATCTTAAATCACAAAACTAATTTAGCCATGGAGAGGTTAAAAACCTCTCCAAAACACTTACATAACTTATCTGTTAAAGTTAAAATGCAATCTAAAGCTAATACTATTGTTAATATACTACATGAAGAAAAAGGTAAGAAAGTTTCGGAAATAGGAGATATTCTAGATGCTTTCAAGTGTCATTTCAAAAATCATTTTAAAAATAACAATAATTTGCCAGAACATCCCCTTTTAGAAAATGTGTTTTCAATTATTAAACCAATCCCTGAAAGTTTACAAAATGAATTACAAAAATCCATTACGCACAAAGAAGTCATAGGTACAATCAAAGAAAGCAAAACTAGTAAATCTCCCAGAATGGATTGCTTAATCACAGAAATTTGCAAACTTTTCCCCAAAAATATAACCTCATTACTACATAAAACATGTATTGAAATTCAAACTCATGCATTAATTCCTCCTTCATGGATATACTCCTTAATCATACCCATTTTTAAAAAAAAACAAGGATGATATTCAATGCAGCTCATATAGGCCAATTTCATTATTAAATAATGATTATAAAATATTTATGCCTATATTGGTTAAAAAATAAAAAATCATATGAATGAAATGATCAACTATGACCAAACTGGGTTTATTCAAAATAGACATCCACATGATAACATTAAAAGAATATTGACATTAATTGATTATTTAAACAAAGAAAATATAGAAACCTTAATAACTGGACTAGATATTGAGAAAGCTTTCGATTCCTTGAACTGGGATTATTTAATTAAAATCTTAGAAGCTTATACATTTCCCATCTCCTTCATTACATTTATTAAAAAGGTTTATGAAAACAATTTAACCTATGTTAAATTAGGACCCTTTACCTGAGAAGCTATACAAGTTACGAGAGTTACTAAACACGGTTGCCCTATGTCACCCATTTTATTTGCATTAGCTATAGAACTATTGGCAATATTAATACGAAACAATCCAAAGATAAAAGGAATAAATATATTTGGTCAATATAATTCCAAGATCATGCTCTTTGCTGACGACATACTTCTTATACTATTGAATTCAAAAGAAACATTAGTTGAATTAGATAATCTGATAAAGAAATTTCATAAGATCTCAGGACTCCAATTTAATAAACAAAAGTCTAAATACTTATTATTAAATGAAAAAAAGGATTTTCAAATAGATAAGAATCATATCATAGGAGAACATGTCTCAACAATAAAATACTTAGGGATAGACTTGTGTGAAAATATTCAAGATATATTGAATATTAATTATAGAAGAATTATAGCTACAATAGGCTCTCTAGTGGGTAAATATAATAAGTTATTTACAGTTTTTGGAGAGAGATTACAGCTAATTAAAATGATTCTTCTCCCTACAATTTTTGTATGTTGTACAAGCCACTTTGTTAATTTCTGAGAAAACTCACCTTAAGAAAATAACACCAATATTGCTAAGATTTCTGTGGTTTCCTAAAAGAAACAAAATTGCATATACCCATCATATTAGACAATGGAACCAGGGAGGAATAAATTTCCTAGATATTGAATCTTATATAAGAGCAACTTTACTTAAAACTGTGGTTGAATGGATCAGTCCAAATTATATATCTAATTGGAAATTGTTACATACAAATATAATAACAAATGAAAATAATTTACTTAAAAATTCTACTTTTCTAGACAAGGACAATATATTATGATATTCACTGGCCTTAAATTATCAATACAATATAACTAAACTAACTAGGACAAATGTAATAAATCATTTATTTGACTATTTTAGGAAATTTATAAACATGAATATGGATTTAAAGCTTTGGTTTGTGAC
The DNA here is from genome assembly GCF_019279795.1 of Protopterus annectens. Taxonomy (NCBI): domain Eukaryota; kingdom Metazoa; phylum Chordata; order Ceratodontiformes; family Protopteridae; genus Protopterus; species Protopterus annectens. The sequence continues at coordinate 35,755,395 of NC_056736.1, read as the reverse complement.
ATTAATACCCTTCAGCATTACTAAAAACTTTGCAGATAGAATTCATAGAGATATATTCCTTTCTTGGGAACAGAAAAATCTAATCTGTTGGTTACACTGTCTAAAAAATCAGCAAGTATGGGATTTACAATATATGATGTCAACTTACAAAGTGAATTCTCACGAATGGTTAATGCTTCAGAATATACTGACATACTCCAAGGATCTATGTAGGATAATAAATAATTCTTATTTTTCAAATGCACCAAATTTTATATCCAGACTGTTTGAAATTTTATATAATAATAAGAAATTGGAAAATGGTACTTCATATTTATATACTCTAATAAAAAAATACAAAACACAACCTAAACCAGCATATTGGCAATATATTAGTATAGGATATATGATTCAGTTAACCTCAGAAAATAAATCTAATTTACTTCTCTCAGTAAAATTAACTTCTTGTTCTCATTATTGGAGAATATTTACTTGGAAAGTCCTTCATAGATCATTTTTAACCCCTGATAAAGTTTGAAAAATCAATCCTTCTAATGATGGGTTATGCTGGAGATGTCAGCAATATAATAAAGCTGATTGATCTCACATTTTCTGCGATTGTATAAAAATTAAACCCTTTTGGGAAAGTACTAACAATTTCTTGCAAGCGATTTATACAGATAATTTTGTCATGAACAAGGCTTTGTTATTACTGAATATAACTGATAATGCTTAGTCTTCAAATAAGACTGACCTTCATTTACTTTGGACTATACTAGCTATAGCTAGGAAATGCATAACAAAGAGATGGAATTCTACCACAGCTCCTAGCAAAGAAGATTTCATATGTCTATTGAAGAGGACAGCCTTAATGGAAACAAAAAACAAAGAATTAAGACTGTTTCCTAGACCATTAACTAAAAACCCTTGGAAAAAAGTTCTAACTTTGATTGATACTTTGCAAATGGATCTAACCTCCTCATGAAGCAAGTACTATTTAACTTTAATTAAACTATATCTGTGTAACTTGTTATCACGCAAGTTTTAAAATGTCAGGCCAAATGTAAATTTGTATATAGTTAATAATTATCGAACATGATTGTAAACCGTGATAAGTTTTCATTTATTGTTTATGGCAAATTTAAAATAAAAATCATTTGAGTAAAAAAAAAACAAATACACATGCAGTAACAGTGACTCAGTAGCTCAGTCTTTTAAATGCTTTGCAAATAGTAAGTTTTGCCACACAAGCTCCTGGGCTCAAATCTGGTGGTGTTTAGCATTTAAATCACATTATTGTAAAGCCATCAGTGATAGCCACACGATGCATTTCAAATACAATGTCTAATTTTCAGTGATGGAAGTCAAAGGCCTGCAGATAGGCACACACTTGACATATCCCTATAGCAACACTATAAAGTGCAGAAACTGCCAGATCTTGCATTAATATGCATTCACGGAGGAGTTTTAACTTAGGTAATGCAAATGAGGCCAACTAATATCAGAATGCAGCACACAATCATTTCATAATGATATTACAGATTAACAGAGTTGCACAACTAACATGCATATATGGCGGTCCCACTGCTAACAAGGACTGCCAGCCCACACATTCCAAATGACTACTATAATGTAACACATGGCCTGCCAGTTGCCTAAATGGTTGACTTAATGTTATATATGTTGCTCAAGGACACGACAAACATGTTGCCTAGTACTCTGTTAGTGATGCAGTTGCCTAACATACTTACCTTATACACATGCCTTTATTTGCAGTAGAATGAGTACCCTCAATCTGGCTCTGCCTGTACAAGAAGCTGCCACAGCTCACACAGTTACACTTACAGCTTGTTGTCCTCCAAAGTGTTTACACTGTCTGCCTATGCCTATTGCCTACAGCACACACATCTGTCTGTAAAAGTAGCTGCTAGAGATGTACCCTCTGAGATGACTTAGTATCTTGATCTCAATAATGTCCAGCACAACATATCAGAAAGGGCTTCTACTCTACATGAAGGCCTTATATCTTGTTCGGTGGTTGCATGTTATTGGCTAATTATACTGCAAATCAGCTGTGTTGGCTACAATTAGCATTTCAGATCTACAGATTGGCTAAGAGCCAATCACCTCATAATGAGAACCATGATAAAAATGCAAACCGCTGGCTCGGGGAACAAGTCTGTATGAGAATTTCTTCACACAGTAAACTCACTGCAAAAACTTTATGTATCTGCACATATCAACAGATGAGTATCGTACTCCATCAGGTATGTAAACTTTTTGTTTACAACATGATGCATATGTGTGAATATACTTAGGGAGAATGGCGATTACAGCATTAAGCCTTTCTGAGAACTGTAATGACATGTTATTGATCTCCAGATTTGTTACACCTACAGAGGACATACAATACATCAAGGGTGGAATGTTTTTAGTGAATGTGGCACACTGGTCTTGTGAGAATGTCATTTTATAGTGGTTGTAATAGCACACTGATATTTGTTTGGCACTGTTGTTTAGACATATTATCGGGGAGGGGTTGCCCCTAGGGGACACACTACAGTGGACTCCAGTGTTGGGTGAATGATCATACAGCAGTATCTGTCATGGCACAAACAGGAATAGCTGAGTTTTGCTAGTATCTTAGTTGTATCCACATGCTTAGTATGTTTGCACACTGTGGAATATGACATGTGTGATCAAACAGTAGATACTGCCAACCATTCTGTTCTTGTTGTATCTCTGCATAGTGTACTCCCATGTATATGATCCTGAAATGTGTTCCCATTTTGTTGTTTTTCAGGAAACATGTATGTAAGACACTGTGCCCCTCTTACAGGTTCTGACAATGATGTATGTTATGCTTTACTAGAAAGGCTCACCCAGACTCTGCTACACTTTGCTGTGAGGGAAAGGTTAGTTTGCTTTTTATTTGTTGTATTTTGTATTACTTCATTGCCTTTTTCTATTTTGAATACTGTGATTTGTTTTCTTTATCTTGTGTTTTACTTGTATTTCGCTTTTAACTGCATATTAAAACTTGAAAAAAGACCACAGTTCTGCCTTTTGTGAGTCAGGCAGAAATCAGAACAGATCAATTAAGGACTCACACATAAGATAGAACAGGTCAGTTAAGGTTAATCATCTGTGACCTGAGCGGGTTGAGCTAGGAACTAAACCTTCTATTTAAAGGGTAAAATAAAACATTTCAGAGCTTTACTAGAAAGGCTCACCGAGACTCTGCTACACTTTGCTGTGAGGGAAATGTTAGTTTGCTTTTTATTTGTTGCATTTTGTATTACTTTATTCCCTTTTTCTATTTTGAATACTGTGATTTGTTTTCTTTGCCTTGTGTTTTACTTGTATTCTGCTTTTAACTGCATATTAAAACTTGAAAAGAGACCACAGCTCTGTCTCTTGTAAGTCAGGCAGAATTTTTTCCCCACCCTCCCATGCGGTTACTGTTGTGTTCTTAAACACCACTGCCTTTTAGTTGCCTGCCCGTTATGTTAATTTGACGATATATCTCATTTCCTCTCTGCTTTTACTGGCTTGTGTAAGTACAAAATTATCATTTTGTGAAATCACTCCCCTTCAACTATTTAAATTTATTGGCCATCCTACTGTATTCCATAGTACCAGAATACAAAAGTGACTACCCCCTTTCAATCTATCTTGCTGTTTTAAAAATAGTGACTCTCCACTAAAACTTAACTTTTCAGACAGGTAAAACTTAAGTTACCTACTTTCACATCTAACTCCTCTAGTGCACACTGCAGTGTTTCGGATGAAACATTTTTTTTTCATCTTACCTTTAAGCATCTCTGTGACTAGCACTTGCTCTAAAACCTGCTGGAAAGCACTAGGAAGCCTTAAAGTGATACAATCACTCAACTCTCCTTATTAATAAGGAGAAATTAATCATAGGCACTAAACAGCCTATAATTGCAAAGTACGTTGTTAAGGTGAGGGAAAACAGCTCTTGTACTTTACAAAAAAAGTACCAAACCAGGCATGTCCAAGAGTCAGCTTTTGGTGATTTCTCCTGTTCACTGGTGAATCTGGGCATACTGGGGCAATGCAGCAATTGCTTCATGTACACAGACAACCCTCTCCTCCTACCACCCAACACAACAACCTGCGAGAGATGCACTTACATAGCCAAACTAGAAGCAAAGCACTCTCCACCCAAGATTGTGCTAGACAGCCAAGGTGAGAAGTTTAACACCCACACTACACCTCAAGCAACACATAGCCCTTCTAAACCCACACCAACAACACCCTCACATAGCAACACTAAACCCTCATATGCAGAGGCCCTTAACAGTAACCTACCTAAGCATCAAGGACCTCTGAAGCTGAAACGCAAACAAACACCAATCACAACCAAAGTATCACATAGCTCACAACACCAGTGTGCCACCCAACAACAGCCCCTAAGACAAGACAATGTACCCAGCACTTTAGTCATAGGTGACTCTATAGTCAGGCACACTGATGTCTCACTCACCAGGTTGAACAAGGAGAAAATTACATCAGCTGCCTGCTGGGTGCCAGGATCCACCACATAATGCATGCACTCAAGTCACTCCAAAACAAGTACAAATATGACTCTGTCATTGTCCATGTTGGAGTGATTGACTTGAGATGTACCTCCCTGGACTACATGAAAAGAGACATGGAAGAGTTCTCTGATCATGTGGCCCAGGCAGGTATGACTATAGTCCTGAGTGGCATCCTGTCTTTGCCCAGAATGATACCACATTACAAGCACAAAATGATTGACTTCAACAATTGGCTAAGCTTCTGGTATCATTCAAAGAGGATCCAGTATCTGTCTGCCTGGGACAACATGATCAACAGACCACGATGCTTTGCCAGAGATGGTCTGCACCTGATGCCCCTGGGATTCAGGTTACTGGCTAAGGCTCTTGCCACCCCTATAGTGCCATTTTTAGGCAAAGTTCAAAGGACAAAACCTCCACCATAACAGGTACAAGCATGCAAAATCTGAAGGTAATGCTACTCAATGCTAGAAGTTTACACCTCAAAAGGCACTCTCCCAAGGCACTCCTAAAAATGGAGAACATCGATATCTGTGCAGTAACTGAGACCAGGTCCAAGGTTCCAGAGAGCACCCCCGCAATAACAGGCTACAAGTCTTACCACAAATTTCGGCCATCAAACCAGGACCGAAACACTAAAGGTGGAGGAGTGTCTATATTCACCAAGGATATTAACACCACAAGGCTAGTTGCCTGACACAATGCGTCTTAAATTCTCCAGGTGCAACTAACACTAGGTAAGACTGAAATCCAAATTGTAGCTTGCAACAGATCCCCCACCATGCCCCAAGATTCTCACTGCACCTTTCTAAACATACTGGAAAATATTAAGATACAACCAAATAACCTAATACTGGGTGATTTCAACTACCCTACCATTAACTTGGAAAAATACTTGTGTACCAACACCTTTGCCCAATGGTTCCTGGAATTCATAAATTCCAATGCCCTGGAAAAACTAATTCATAGTTCCACCAGCAGCTCTAATATCCTACACCTGGTCATTACCAACATGGGAAATCGATGCTCCACACCTATGGTCACCCCCTCATTGGTCAGGTCTGACCATAAGCTAATCACCCTTGACATCCACATCCCATCCCCACCCCTCCGTAAGGAAACCTGTGTACAAAACTTCTCCAAGGCCAGATTCATGCTACTCAAGTCAGAAGTGACAAACATGACACCCATGCAGATGGGAGCTCAACATTCAGCTGCTGAATCCTTCACTAGGGCACTGTATGAACACATCCCCTCGTGCATGAATCATGCCATCCCAAATAGAACCAAGACGCTCTCCTCCAAAAAAAGGAAGCCAGTCTAGTGGTCCCCTGCCATAAACAAAAGGAAGAAACTGTTGCAGAAAAGAGGAAAATCTCAGGATGCAGAAAACTCCCTTACCAACCTCAGTAAGAAGCTGAGATCCCTCATAAAATCCTCCAAAGCTAGTTACGAAAATAAAATTGCCAAAGATTCCAAAGACAACCACAAGGCATTCTGTAGCTATGTCAAGAATCTAAATGGCAATGCTCAGATCTGCTCTTAGCTACACCAGAATGGCATTAAATATACTGATCCCAAGGATATTGCCAATATCCTGGCAGATCGATTCAGTGCCAACTTCACCCCCTCTCACCCCCTAAAGGGCCCATCTCAATACTAAAAGATTGCCAAATTCCAGTAATAATGGCCATACAGGTAAAAAATGCACTCTCCAAAGCTAAGAATACAGCACCCATGGGACCAGACAACATCCTGGGCTGTGTACTACATGAACTACAAAATGAAGTGACACCTCACCTAAGTGTCATGTTTAATCATAGCCTCACCTCAAGCTTTGTGCTTACTGAGTGGTGCACAGCTACAGTTATCCCACTCCACAAGGCGGGATCCACCTTGGATCCTGGGAACTACTGCCCCATCAGTCTACAGTCTAACGAGCCTGATCTGCAAGTCCATGGAATGTATTATCATGGAACTTATAAACAAAGACATTGGCAACCTTCAAACACTGGACCCCACCCAGTTTGGGTTCGTGAAGTGCCAATCTTGTTGCCTGAACCTGATTAACTTCTTTGAATCAGTCTCCAGAGCTGTGAACGAGGGTAAGGCAGTCCACACAGCCTCTCTGGACCTCACCAAGGCCTTCGACACCTTCCACCACTCTGGAATCATAGATAAACTTACTAAGCTGGGCATTAATCCCTACATCACTTGATGGGTTGGCAACTGGCTTACTGATAGAACCCAGACTGTAAAAGTAGCTGACTCCAAATCCAGCTCCAGACAAGTGACAAGTGGAGTACCTCAGGGTTCAGTCCTGGAACCGCTCTTGTTTGGTATCTACTTCTCTGAAGTACAGGCCAACACTAAGGGACTCTGGCTAACAAAGTTTGCAGATGACTGCAAACTGGGAGCCATTATTGAATCCCCAAATGATGTGGATATTCTACAAAAGGGCCTTACAGAAACATGTGCTTGATGCCAGAGCCATGGGCTCAAGCTCAATGCCAAGAAATGCATATTTATCCCTTTTGGGAAAAAAACATGTACCCATGAATTACCACATAGGTGGCAGTACACTAAACACCGAAAGTGTGATAAGAGACTTAGGGACACAGGTGGACAGTGGTTACACCTTCGACAACCACATCGCCATAACAGTCAGGAAATCCTTCTGGGTAGCACACCTCATCACTAAGGGCTTTTCATCCAGAAAAAAGCAGGTCATTGTCCCACTGTACCCATCCTTCATTAGACCCATTATAGAATACAATGCCCCATTTGGTATGTACTTCTCAAGACATCTGCAACAACTGGAAAGGCTGCAGAAATACCTCACTAAAAGAATCACAGGCCTAAAGCAGATGCCCTATGATGACTGTCTAAAAAAACTCCAGCTATACTCTGTCGCATATCGTCTACTCAGAGGCAATCTCTGCTTAACATACAAGGCCATGTCAAACCCAGAGCTGTTGGACATACTACATTTAAAGAAATCCCAATCCTTCAGAGCCACACGCTCCAGGGATGTAAACCTTATAATCACAATGAGCAAAACATGCTGGAGGTATAGATTCCTTACCCAGGGACTCCCCAAACCCTGGAATAGACTGCCCATACATGTCAAGCTGAGTGCCTTTGGCCCTCTTCAAAAGGCACCTTGATGATTGGATGGGAGATAGGAAATTCACCCGGTGGATCACGTCAGTCATCCTCCTAGACAGGGGCCAGAGAAGTAAATATTGTGGGAAGAAATAGCCAGGGAATTGTTATGGCTAGGCTTGTATAGGCCCTAAGGCTGATAGCCTAGTACCAACCTATGAACTTATGAACCTATAATCCTGGAAGATCTCTGTTAACACCATGAACTCCTACTGTCCATAGGGAGGCAAAACAGGGAACAGTAGGTAGCCAGCACTGTGGGCTGAACTTGTCTGTGATGTTAATGCCATAGGTCACCAGAGCAGGACATATCAGTAGGTTCAACACCATATGACAGCTATGATAAATGCTGCATGCAGAAGAGCAGCAGATGTGGTCAGGGATTGTGGTATCACCGGTGGAGGTCTTGCAGTGGAACAACCACTGTCAGCCACTAAAGAATTCTTGGTGAACCTAGGAACACAGGCTCCCAGGTATCCATCACACCATATATTGAGGATGTGGGAGAAACAGTTTCCAGGCCATATGAACATCCAGGTAGGCCTAGTTTGATCAGTACTGGAATACTGTAGCATTCAGTGTGTCAGGGTGTACATACTTTTATGTGGGTGTCAGCTTTTTGTTTTTGGAGGGGAGTTTAACTGCAGTTTGAATCTCATGCTCAGATTTTGACCAACATAACAATTAACAAAGTAGTTACTGTAAATGAGAGATATATGGATGTATTACCCTGTTATAGTGCAACATGTGGTGGTTTTTACATTACTGCTCCCTCAGCTTTTCACAGGTCAGTCAGGAATCATACAAGGCTGTGGCCTGCTCCTGGTAAGCACAACACTGTTTTGTTACAGATGTAGATTTACTGCACTGTATTCTCTAAAGCATCATCCCAGGCATGCTAGCTGGATTTAATGTACTGTTGTCATGATTGCCAAATGCACAGATATTTTCTGACTGTACGCACTTTAGAGTCAAACCTATGCCTTGTAGGTGTGACCACACTGATAGATGTGACAGTATTGTCAGGACATTACAGATTGCCATATGCGTCAACTGTGCAAAATCTTCACTAATGTCAATAGTGTACCTCATCGTTGCTAATGAGATTGCTGTGTAAGGACCCTGTATTTAAAAGTAACTACAGATGTTTGTGAAAGAAGTAATGTTTGCATGTCCTACTATATGAAGTTGGGAGTCTGTAATAGTGACAACAGTGTGAACAGCTGTACATACATTGCAACACAGTATTACAAAGCATAATACTGCAGGTATTAATGTACTGCTTTTCTCTTTTTTATCACAGGTGACCAAGGGGTTTGGCCTTTGTCCCCTACACAGCCTGATGTCAGTGTCTCTACAGACTCTGATGATGATGGTGGACAAAGTTAGGCACAGATGGGGATTTCAGGGACTGAATCTGTACCAGAGGTTTACATCCCTCTTCTGCCCTCATTATCACTGCACATAATCAGTATGCCTACACATACCCAGCACCAGAGGCCACATATGTTGGACAGTCAGTGGGTGGGGATATTGAACAGGAAAGTGTGGCAACTATGACTCCAGTGAGTGTCGATACTGGTCATAGCCAGAGAGCTGACATGGTTCCACACAAGTGGATTGATAGGGGTGCTTGTAGGAGGCCTGCTGTCCATCCACCACCTATTGCAGGTGTTTTATCATGGGTCACTTGTTGTATGTTTGGGGCTGTCATGGAGGCACAGGCACATTCCTAAAGGAACTCCAGATGAATGCTCAAGGTTATGGATGCAGCACAGTCTGACATCTATGACTGCCTCCAGCACATTATTCTCTGGATCAGTTCACTGCTGCAGTGGAGAGACATTGGTCAGAGACATATCACACACTATCTGTCTTGGGACACACATAACGTGTATGGAATGTCAGGATGGAGATGAGCGTCAGACCTATGGACGTAGGTCAGCAGCTACATCTGCTCAGAATCCATGTGGCTGTGTACAATCACAATCCTATAGTGGCAGTACATCCAGCACTTCAGAGGGGGATGTGTTGTTCACACCAAGATGTACCAGGTCATGGGCTTGTAGTCCTAGGTGTTCCTGTAGAGGACACGGTCCCACCTGATAGCAGTCACCATTAGGTACTAGCACCACTTCTGACCTTTGCATGGAGGTGACAGTGCAAATCCTGGCAGAGCCAGTTTCCATGTTTGGGGCTGGACACAGTGAACTGTCAGCGCTACCATGCATGGTTCAAAGCTCTCCAATGTACACGCATGTAGGGCTAGCACTGAGCTTGACTGTGTTTGTGCACACACTCACACACCACTGTCAAATTCAGGTCACCTTCCAACCCACACAGCACATTTCCATGGTCCATCTTGCCTTCCCTTCCTGACTAATGGACATGCTTCCAACCTATCAGGTTAGCCTAGGCCTCCTGTATCTTCATGCAACACCCTGCGCAAGTAATGATACCTAAGCCACATCCCTGTCATCCTTGTCATCGATGCAGGGAAATGAAGCTAAGTTTGTGATGCACAGGGTGACTATATAAAGTTAATATGTAATTGTGTAATCCAGTGTTGTTTTTCCATGGCACTAGTACTGGTCACTGACAGACTCTGTATGCTGACATTTGTAATGAGTAAGCCACATTATTCTGTGTTCCTTATTGTGTATGATGTTGTAATGACTGTATACTTACACAATGAAAGGTGTATCACGGACCTATTTATGGTTCAGTTTTAGGTGTCTGTAGAAGACATGTATGGATACACATTGGCAATAAACCCATTGACATCACAGCACAAGATGGAATATCAGCACAGAAGAAATATGTCTTCAGCAAGGTACAGCACTATAGGTGCATGGCTCCATAGGTTCATATGTGTATAATAGGCTAACAAGGACAACGGCATCATTCAGCCTCCTCATGCATCCCTAATCTATGAATAGGTCTGATACTCTTGATAAGTGTCATCAGGGTTTCTGGAACTAACACACCTACAAGCTGTGTTGATGGAGATGACTCATCTACAAATTTCCTGTGTCCATTACAGACATTCGTCCTACACCAGTAATGATTGTCTTGTTCTGCATCCCATTGCCTAACTTGCACATGATGTGCATTACAGCAGATATGTGCTTCACATGTATGGGGAGCCCGTTATGTATAGGGTGTAGTGTCTGTTATATACCTGTCTCTTCAGCATGTACTATTTATACCACAGTGATGGTGTATGGGATGTGGAACAGGTAATACTTGCGTTAGTCCTATCTTGGATAAGTGGGAGGTACACAGTGGAATCTGACACCTCCCTGTATGGCAGCCATACTCATCCCCTCCAAATCATGTAGGAGACAGACTACACATCTATGGTCTTGACACGGTTTGCATAGGACATGTTATCTACAATATGTATTGGTTTACCATGGAACCTGTGTGGCTGCTACAGTTGTAAGATATGCCTGTTTAGTGACATAGCAAAGGTGCCATTGCATACAATGATAGGTGTGATGAGTGCCAAATACAGAATAACAATGACAGTCTGGGATATACATGCCACACCTTTCTGTATAGGTTGTACAAATCTGAATGCCTCCCTACATCTTACTGACCAGTGAAAGTCAAAAGCTACATTACGCTCTGTGTCTGTAAGTCCATGAGTAATGGCTCAACTGTGTGCAGTGTGCAGACACTACTACATTTTCCAGGGGTGGATGACTTCCAAAAGGATAGTAATGTGCAGGCCTTGGCATTTGCTATTTGTCAGTGGCTCTGACAACTGAATCTGTGTCTCAGCCATCCTGGATAACTGCTGTTTCTGTGTGGGATTCAGTAACAGCCCCTAATATGCAATCACTTGCTAATGTAGTCAGTCAGAGGTCACTGACAGTGGCCGTGACTGCAGAGAAGGGATCAGCTAGAAGGGATACTCCATTAATGATGTCTGAGGAAAGTCCACTGGTGACTAGCATCATTGTAGCATAGGACAACTCAATGCTATCTTCCCAGATTATGACTACCAGACTCTTGGCTATCCACCAGCTGATATACCACTCTGTAAATAACCTACACAGTTTTCAGCAAGGCCTTCTGGCCTAATATTGTCAAAAAGCTTGTCAGGCCCTGGTAGGTTGAGTGAGTCATATTACCCTCATCCATTGCATAGTTTAACACTCAATGAGGTCCACTAGTTATGGTAGGTAGGCAAGATCTGCCCTTGAGCAAAACAAACTGTGTATGGTCAGGTGTCAGTAGGTGTATGGCATTATTATTGATCGTATCCATGCTAACTCCTTTCATGGCTTTACATATCAGATGACTGACAGATCTGTGGACACTGCTTGGCACTGCATGCTAATTGTCCTCTGTGCAACTAAGTATTGCAGTTACTTCCATCATGTTCCAAGAAAAGTGTCATCCAAGGTGTCTGTACAGAGCACAAACAATGGAGGGAAGGGTAATATGTATACCCTGTGAAGGTAAGGCAGGAGGTTTTACACAGGTATTCTACAACTGGACACTACTCAAGTGGTGTGTACTGAAAGGACACAATTACCTTGTGAAGAATGTTTAAAGCAGGGGAGTCCCCTGAATTGCTGGTTTCTGGCTACTGCTACTGCTGGTATCACCACTCTCACATGGGTTAACATGCTCTGACACTTTTTCTGTAATCACATGCAAAATGTTACTATGAAGCTCATGACGAAAAGCAGGACACAGCCCGTTTGTTCATCTACATAGTTGTCCCACAGCATGAAAGGCTCTGTAGGCTTCACATACCCTTCTCCAGGTAGATGTCTTGAATAGCTACCTGAGTAATCTGTTGGCTTTTGCATGTATTATGCCTTCTTTACCAGGGCTGCTGGTATGTCACTAGGGAACTGACTAGATGGTGATTAGGAGCATAGCTGCAGTATCACAATATAATGTGCAAAGTCCAGTGACACAGATGTCCAAGCTTGCTGAAACAAGCAACACATGCTAGGTGAGAAATTCACAGCAATTCATGCCCCTGCCCTTCAACAGATTGATAGTGGATATCTGCATGACATGGCTCTGAGGCCTACTGTAGAGGACTGGCCACCTTTGGCCAAAGTTTGTCCGCCTGCCACATGTCCTAGGTATGGTAAACTGTACAATTATGTACCTGGAACACGTCTGTGTTCCCACATCATGTCACACAACAACCAGGTTTGATGTAGTTGCTTGACAGGCATTGTACACTTGCAAGGCCAACGTAACATCAGCAAAGATGATCAAGTCCTCTGTGCATGCACGGACATCCGCATCTTCACTGTAAGGAGTGACTGCAAACACTGTGTTTCAGGCTGTCAACCCCAAGGGTGTGGCACCATGACCCTAACTTTGCTGGACATGCACAGAGTCACATTTGTAGGTGCACTATTGGGACCAAGCCTAATAACAGGATTATGGTCAATCCAAGGTCCACATGGCTGGCAAAGTATTATATGGCACACTGTCGGGTGTTGTGTTACATTTGGGAACCTACATAAAGGTGATGTGTATATTTCACCATCTGTCATGACACTGCCTAACGATGACATGCCATGACGTACACACAAGCATGACTGTATAGCAATGGCAGTATCAATGTCCCCATCCCTCTACTCCTATGCCACACAAACACAATGTGTGACAGATGTGACTGCATTTCAAACCTTTTTTCCATGGTGTCTCACACAGCAGTCAGTACATATGGCAATGAGCATTTTGCCAATATGCACAGCTCACCTCCTGCTCCACCCAAACCCACATCACACACACCTGCAAGTGTGCAGCTCCTTACCAGACACATTCCCATGTGACAGACACCTCAGAAAGTCATACCTCTGCAGAACACAGTACCGATAATAGTTCATGCACCACTGTCTCACCAGTCAAACACCTGAGGCAAAACACAAAATCAAACCTATTATTCATAGGTGATTACATTGTGAGGCACACTGAAGCCCGAGTCATCAGGTTACATATGAGTAAAGTCACAGTTAGCTGTCTGTGGGTTGACATCATACACCATACCACACAGTGCCGCAACTCAAGAAATAGGTAACATAATGATGACATCATAGTTCCTGAAGATGTGTATGACTAGGGACATGTGTCACCGGACTGTATGCAGACACATGAATGAGCATAGACATTCTGTGCTTCTCGTGGGTATGCCCATATCTTTCAGCTGCATTTGACCCTCACCTAGGATGATGGCTCAATACACACAGAAAATGATGGACGTCAATCATTGCCTTATCGTGTGGTGTCACTGTAAGGGGATCCATTACATGTCCTCCTGGAATGACTTGTTCAACAGAGATCAAAGCTTTGCCAGAGATGGTCTTAATCTCCCACCCCTGGGATGTTGAGTACTGGCCAAGCCTGCTGACACCCCCACAGTACATCTTATAGGCACTGTCTGGAGGGAAAGCTTTCAAATGAGAATGCCATCTTCATACAACATCATGGTTATGCTGTTACATGCTGGGAATGGCAACACTAAACCCCACTCTGTGGAAGGTGTCTCCACCTTGGAATATGCACACATTTGTGCAGTCAAAGACACCTGGTTCAATTATGTGGATAGCACCACAGTCATACCAGACTACATATCCTTCCACATGTTTAGACCTCAAAGTGACAGTGTGCAACGTAATGCAGGTGGTGTATACATATTCATTAAGGATAGATACATATCCAGATTTGTTGTGACACTGTGATTTCCTGGAGACATTGCAGGTGCTATTCACTGCTGGAAGGGCACCTAATCAATCCATTTCCAGCTACAGGAGGAGCTCCATGAATCCAGACACCCATTGTGCTTATTTGAATGTACTTGTGTCTATCATGATATATCAGTACACCATGGTTTGGTGTGACATTGAGTAACCACCAACTGTGTTGCTTAGTCATGCTGAAGCTCACTTGCCCAAAGGTTAGTCCACATCCTTAACTACAATGCCCTGGACCAGTGGTGTGACATCCCCACATGCCAACACAGTGCATTATGTGTTTACCAATATGAGTGACCACTGCAGCCCCAACCTGTGAAGCCCTCCCTGATGAGATCTGACCACAGATCAGTCTCATTAAAACTAAGTATCAAACCTAACTCCCCCTGCAGAAAATACAGAAATATATTTCAACAAAGCAATTTATTACCTCCTATGGGATGGTTTACATAGCCTGACTGAACCTCCTCCCCTCAGATGGGACAAGTAAGTATGCAGATCTCTACATCCATGCTATATGTAAGCAGCAGTACAACTGCATAGACTCAGCTGTACCTGACAGGAGGAAATCAAGCTCCTTATGGCACAGCAAACTTGCCTGGTGGACAACTGCCATTAGCAGGCTATAAAATAAGAGGTGGACATTGCTGTGTGACAGTTGGGATGAGGGTGCCCCCCTAAAATGGAGACAAAACCTCCTCAGCTAAAACAAGCACATAGTGTTGTTGTGACATTGTACAGGCACAGTATGTGACAAAAGTAGCCTCCCCCACAAAGCAGAACCTTAACGCACAGTGCGGTTACATGTGTAACCTCAGAGGACAGGCCCAGATTGTTGGTGAACTTGTACTTAATGATACCACATATAATGGGTCTATACTCATAGCAAACCTGTTGTCCCACAGGTTCTGCATCAACTTCACTACCCTACCCCCACCATGTATGCCATATGACATTCCAACAACCTGTCCCATATCTTTTATATCTACAGAGCAGGTCGTAACTGGCCTCTCTCTATGGGGGATACACAGCATCTATTGGACATGCTAACATCCCAGGCTGTATCCTATATTGGGTATAAAAATGATTACTAACTCTATTGGGAACTCCTTGCAGTCATACTGTAACCACTGGTTGCATCCCAGTTGATTGGACAATGGCAACTGTTATCCCCTTACACAGAGGTGGTGGATCCACTTACCAATGGAATTATGGACCTATTCGCCTGAGTAGCCTTTTCTGTATGCCCATGGGAAAAGTCATCATGGAGCTGATCAACACACATATATGTAATCTACAGACAGTTGACTGTACACAGTTTGGATTTCTGAGAAGGAGATCATGGCTGTTAAACCTGGTGGACATGTCCGGGGCAGTCACCAAGGACACGAGTGAATGGACATCAGTGCATACAACCTCCTGGACGTAGCCAAGCCATGTGACTCTATCCTCCACTCAGGCATCATTGACAAAAGCACCCACTTAGGCATCTATGGTAATATCATTATAGGGGTCACTAAGTGGATCACTGTAGGAACACATAATCAGAATAGGGGAATTACCTCCAATAGCTGATCTGTAAGCAGCAGTGTTCAGTAGGGCTCAGTCCTAGTTCTCTACTGCTTGGAATCTATTTAACCACAATACAAGTGAAAACTGAATGTCTGTGGCTGACAACATTGCCTGATGCCTGCAAACTGTGAGTGGTCATAGAATCTGTGAGTTATGTCAATATTTTACAAGAGGCTATTGATGAGCAAATGCCTGTTGACACACTAATGTCCATAGACTCCATGCAAATATATATGTTGTATCATTTCCATCAGTAACATCTATGTTCCTGGTAGGTAGCACATTAGTAGCAACATGTGATGTACATACTCACCATGTTTCCTCAGTGGTAAGTCAGGAATCATATGTCATAACTGAGGGCACAGTCACCTGAAATTGACATACTCAGAACCATGCACTCTTCCCTCAACATGCCAATATTTGAGTGCAGTGGCCATTTGGTAATGTACCTTTCCAAGCACTATTGGCAATTGCATACAACACAATGTTACCTCACAAGGGAACTTCACGTCTTCAGTATCTGTTCAATGGGGATCATCTGAAATCACTGTCATTGTAGCCTGTGGCATATAGACAACTCAGAGGTGATCTCCACCTTGCATACAGGGCAATGTGTGACCCTGCTTGATTGGAAATGCTACATATTTGTAGTTGGCATGGTGCACAGATTACTCACTGTAAGGACATTAACGTGGTATGTGACATTAGTAATGCGTGCTGGTGTGAGAGATCTGTCTAGCAGACTTTAACACACTTTAGAAACAGAAGCCTGCCTAATGGCAAAAAGAGCACCTCACTGGACCTCACCAGATGCCATCTGTATGACTGACTGTTTGATCATCATTTCATCACAGGGCTTTTGCCTGTGTCCCTCGTGGACAGGGGCAATATGTGCTCCTCATGTAAATAAGGGTAAAAACTTGGCTATGACTGCGAGGTCTATAGGGCCATTAGGCTACTAAAGTTCAAAGATCCTATGATTCCATAAGCTCATGTAAAATGCTCTAACAGACACCCAAACAACCCTGGCTATATTGAGGATAGCATCACTTCCAATTATGGTTTACAGTACATGGCTCAGCACACTGACACTCCAAGTTGGCTGCATGTAGATTAGAACACTTACCTATCTAATGGTAAACACTACAGATTACAGTGTATGACACACATGCTACACTTCAAGTCTGCTATTACTGTCTCTTTAGGGCATCTTATGCTTAGTGATAGGCCTAGTTGTGGTTAGGCATTTGGAGACCCACATCACCTGCTAAAACCAAAATACTGCAAACCCTACCTCTTTCTAGGTTACTGAGGTGATCATATTTATGTCATATGGAGAGACACACACACATACACACACACACACGCACACACACACACACACACACACACACACACACACACACACACACACACACACACACACACACACACACACACACACACACACACACACACACATACACACACACACACACACACACACACACACACACACACACACACACACACACACACACACACACACACACACACACACACACACACACACACACACACACACACACACACACACACACACACACACACACACACACACACACACACACACACACACACACTGAGTGGCCTATTTCATCTTGCACAATATAGATCACAATACATACCACGTCTGACGCCTGTTTTATAAATGACTGCAGGCAAACTACTTGTGGATTATATAAACTAGGCTTGTACTGAACAGCATCTGTGGCCTGCGGAGTGATATTGCTTTATACTGTTATCTGCATCTAGTAGTCTAGCAGTCAGATAACTGTTATTTATCAAAGCCATTTGGTTACATTTACCAGTTTGGCCATAAGTGGCTGTTTGCATTTGGCTGATCAAGCCTGTGGGCAGGAATAATGTGCCCTGTCCATGTTTGCGTAGACAACGTTATATATTACACCACCTGCTCACCTGTTGCTGTATGTGTAGTGACATCCAGCTGGCACAGGGTTCTGTAGGTTAGTGCATTATGTGTTGTTGAGCCCTTACTTTGGACCCTTTGAGCAACATTATAGATGTGTCATAATGCAGCTTTACACATCATTATCAGGGTATGTAGGACAATACAGACATCCACACATGTATATATAAATGTAGTTGCGTGTGTGTATGATATATATATATATATATATATATATATATATATAGATATATTATATATATATATATATATATATATATATATATATATATATATAGATATGTGTGTGTGTGTGTGTGTGTGTGTGTGTTATGTAGATATATGGGGAGAGAGTGAGATGTATGTTCTTATCCATCTATCTTTTATATATATATATATAGATAGATATAGATATATATATGTATATCTATATATATATATATATATATATATATTATATATACATAGCTATACATCCATTTGTATATGCAAAGAGATAGATATACTATCTATGGGAGAGAGAGATAGTGACATACAGATACATGTATGTATGTATAGACATATCTATACATAACAGGTCATTTTGATCAAGGAGCAACAGAGTTGCATTCTCTTTAACTGTGTATGAGCATGCCCAGTGCGATTGTCAGTAGTTATAATCTGACTCCTGCTCATACCTACCTGTACTACAGTCCTTGATTTTATGTGTTACAGACAATGACATCTGTCCCTGTTTCTGCAGTGCTGCACTTCACTCAAATTGTCCACGGCATTCTTCAGCCGTCTGATGTAGTTAACAGTCACAGAGGTTAATAATGTTACACCATACACAGACTGACAGTCTGTAAAAAAATAACAACATAATAATACCTCTCATCCAAAAGATGTGCATATTTCCAGATTAGAACCATCAACAGCATCACAGATGCTAACTTCCCTAGGCCACTGAGCCACACAAGCTGCCTGACAGAGAATAGTCATTCCTCACGCAATCAATAGCATATGAACATTGTTATTCCTGCATTAAGTGAGACATACAATGAATGATCAGTTTCTATGTTGCTGCCCTGAGATTGCCTGGACTGCTGATATACCATGGATGAGTTTCTGCTAAAGCAGTTATATGGGAACACTGCTATGTTGGGGGTGGGGGAAAACACCTCATGTTCTGGTGGAATACACAGTAGTCAGAATATCATTTAAACCCACTGTGTAACATCTCCCTTGACTGATGTAGTGAATATTCCGTGCTTGAGGCCTAGTGAATATTAAAGGACACATGATAGTGGACTGGGTATCTGTAGTCTCATATGGATGTTACTTCTGTCCAAATAGCCCACTATATTTACTTGCATAAATGTAGCAGATTCATGCCTACAATGCCATATCATAATAATCCTTACAAGTTCTGTGTAGGATAGAGACTTACCTTGTGAATACAACAGTTGATAGAACTGTAGTTCAGGCTGACTCTGTCTAATGCAAGCAATACACAGCCAGTACATGGATAGGTACAAATTGTGTTTGTTGCCTGACATTAATTTTACTATATTTATGTGAGAAGGGGTAAGATATCACTCCCTAGGTTGTCAGTGAATGTGCTATGCATTGTCTCTTAGCCAAAGCCAGGGCATACTAAGCATGCCTATATCTCCCTACAGAGATATCAGCAGGGGATTCCTCCTCCAAGCCCTCCTGTAACTGTGACTGTGGTGACCTAGGCACTGGTGGGGGGCTGTGTATCCCTTCCCTTTGCTGATCGTTCTGCAGCTGTTTTCTGCAGGATCAGATTGTGTAGCATGGCACATACTGTGAACATATGTGCACATGTGGCTGGGAAGTACTGCAGGGCTCCACCTCATATATCTAGGCACCAGAACAGTGACTTCAGAAGTCCAAACACATGCTCTACGATGTTCCTAGTTTGTGCATATGCCTCATTATGGTGCTCTTCTGTGGGTGTGTGTGTATTTCTGATGGGTGTCATCATCCATGGTTCCAGGGCATAGCCAGCATCCGCCAGTTAATGGTCATGTGGGATGTCCCCCTTAGCAAATATCTGGTACAGCTGTGATGCGTGCCAGATATGGGAGTCATAATAACTGCCAGCGCTGCCAGCACACACATTTAAGATAATCCCCTAGGTATTTCACATGACCTGACAGTTGATGGAGTGGTACCCCTTGTGGTTGACGTAGATTTTACCCTCCTCACCGGGTGGTACCTTGATGTATACATGAGTGCAATATATGACACCCACTACTTTAGGGTAGTGTGCTACACAGTAAAAGTGTTGCATATTGCTGGCCCTCATCTCAGCGTTGAGGGGAAAAGATATGTGCTCACTGGCATGTGGCAGCATGGCATCCAGGAACTGGTAGAGTATCCTGGATGCAGATGCCTGTGAGACCCCCATCATGTCCCCAATTGGTCTTTGAAAAATGCCTGTAGCTAGTCTATGGGCTACACATACCTTTGTTTCCACTGGGATGGGTTCCCCTCTGTTGGTTCTAGCTCTGAGTTGAGGGTGGCAGAGCTCACAGAGTTCTTATGATGTGTCCCTATCCACCCTGTAGCAGTCTACAATCTCCAGCTCATGTAGAACCTGAAAGGTTACCCTGGACCTAAATACTCTTCTCCTTCTTGCCTAAGCCTATTGTCAGCAGCACCAGCAACACTGACTTCAGCATCTAGCATGTACAGATTTAGCAGACCTGCAGCAGCCCCAAGGATTATCTTAGTTAAAGTAATCAAGTCTGTACTCCAATGATCCAGAGTATTGGGTGGAAATCAGAATGTGGGGTGTATGCATACTTTATACAGCTCTGCTGTAGGTCCAGGATGTGTGATTGGCTAACTATGATGAATTCCACCTGCCTGCAATATAATTAACATTATTTAATGGCCCTATTTCAGTGCATGATGCCATACACAGCACCACATAGCTTATACAATGGTCAAAATGAATAATTGAATACATCCAGTTTTAAGAACATGCTCAGTCAGGCAGCGAGCTGTTCAAACATGTGCACCTAAGCTTAAAAGAGCTTAGACGTGAGAGGACATCCCCCACCCCCCCGATGTCAGCCACATCCTTTGTAAGCATCAACATGATCTGAGAGCCTACATGAAGGGGATATGTGGACATGGTTACTGCTTTCTGCTATTTAGTAAATCCACCTCATTTGCATACATATCCATGCTGACAGCCTGGAAAATACACGCTTCATAGCCCTATTACCTTAGCAACAGCAGCACTGCACCACTGTAGGTATTCCCATGCAAGGTCCTATAATACATTTCTGTCACATAGTATAACATTCTTTTTGTCCTATTTTCTTTTATTTTTCTATTAAACAGTTTTGCACACTGCAGAGCATACAGCAAGCATGCAGAGATTATTAAAAAAATATTATTAATTTAACATAGTCCCTTAATCTTTCTGACATCCAGAATAATAGTTTTGCTCATATGTGTATGTGGTATAACATTTTCAGGGGGTTTATGTCCACATTTCTACAGTTTTACACCCCCTTTTGTCTCTCTAGACTCTTGTATGTGGAATTTGTCCATTTACACTATGGACACTGACATGAGGTCTGCACCGGTGCCTTTCTGCTTGTTGGATCACTCTACCTGCCTCATTTGCATGAGATTTACCTGTTTATGAGGTGATTTGCATGGCAGAGAATTTTCCTTGTTTGTGTGTGCGTGTGCACTGCTCAGCAGCGCTTACCGAATCTTAATATGTTCGTGTCTACATGGTAAAAAAACATGTAGGCTTTCCGGAATTCCCCCCAAAGTTCTTCATGAAAACTTAATATCTATCTGTACAGAGGCTCCTACTAGTCCAATGGCAGTGATACCAATGCAGTGTGCTGAAGATCTTGGGTTTGAGTCCCAAATGCGAGATAATATTATCCATTCACATCCATGATTCTAACAGTGCCTAAGCAGACAGCTTTCTCTGTAACTTGAGTATTTGCAATTTGACCTTAATCACCACAATGGAGATTTCCTAGCTAAAAGATTAAGGCTATTTAGGGAAAACTTAACACCTGTCTGCCCATGTTTTTCTTTGCCAGTGGAAATGACAACAGTATGATGTGCTGGTGGTCTTAGGCTTGAGGCATACATGAGGGCTGATATTATCCTTTCACTTCTATGATACTTATAGAATTGAGCACAAGTCGCAGACTGTCATAGATAGTGCAATGCATTTTAATGCTGGTCTCTTTAGAGATTACTTTGTAGAATATGTGGATCTATACTGCCTCTTCATGCCACCATTTTCCATTGGTTTCAGCTGTGTTACTAGCTCTTCACTGCTATGTCCTGTAGCTCTCAGTAATACACACTTTATACCAAACTAATTTGCTACAATCATCTGTTATCATCTCAAATGTGTAACATATACCATGCTATTTATTTCATAGATAATTCATACATTATTACTAGGCTAGCTGCCCTCATGGACTACTTTAAGCCTAGCCAATTACCCCCTGTGAGAATCAAACCCTGCACCTTGCGTTTCTAAGGTAAGCACCTTAACCATTATACCACCTTCCCATTTGATGAAAATTAGGCCAGTTTACTGTTCTGCAAAAACATATGCTGTTCAATGCAATTATAATTCTTTCTTTTATGTTACAAAAACAGTTAAGCCCAACTGGAGAGATCTGGTTTATTTTATTTTGTTTGCATTTTTAACTGGGGCCGAGCATTGATTCTATTGTACCTATTTTGGTGTTAGCTTGGGATAAACACAATAGATAACATGATGTTATATACAGATTGAAAGACAAAATGCAATATATACATATATTATACATAAATGGCATTACAGAGAAAGTGACTGAAAAATATATACATGCATTCTATACAGAGTGGAAATCAGAGTTGGCATGCTGAAAGAATCACAATCAAAACAGAGTCAGAGCAAGGTATGTAGGGAGAAGGAAATCATTAAGAGATGAAATTATATGGCCACAGAGATAGCAGCTGCATTTTCCTAGAGTCTTGAAATTTGTTTTACTTCTGATTGTAAAATGGGGTAAGAGGAATGATCTTTAAGAAAAGAAGGGAGTGATTCCCACAGACTGAGACTAAGGACAGATAAAAATGGTCTGTGCAGTAAAGTCTAGTTTGGGGGGTTGGAGGAGAGGACATGAGAGCTTAAGATTTCTAAAGCTGTGTGTTGGTGCATCTCTGAATAATCAAGAAGGTGTCATTTTTGCTAAGTTTAAATAGTTGAGAGGCAAGCAGAAAGTAAGCACATTGTTTCACAGGTAGCCAGTTAGCTTTTCCAGTGGTTTTGCAGTGGTGTTCATTTTTTGAGAAGACAGTAATGAATCTGCAAATGCCATTTGAAATGGACTCAATGGTGGATATATTTATTTTGCAGCAATTAGAGGGAGGCAATATTCTAGCTGAGCCAGTAAGATACCTTTACCTATAATATTTCCACTCTGCATAGAAAAAGGGAGGTCCTATTAGCCTAGAATAGGACAGAGTTGTCGTGTGTGTGTGTGTGTGTGTGTGTGTGTGTGTGTGTGTGTGTGTGTGTGTGTGTGTGTGTGTGTGTGTGTGTGTGTGTGTGTGTAGTCCTGGTGGATATCACAATTTAGGAAGGAGTGCAAATAAATCTCTTGGTATTTGAATGAAGTGACATTTTCAATACTGTTGTTATGATGACTGAGGATTTTTAGAGGTCTGGAGACAGACATGAGTTTTTGCCTATTGCTAAAAGGCATTGTTTTTATTTTAGAGGAGTTATGAAGTCATTGTTTAGCACTGATCCATTAAACTAGGGCATGAAAATAAGCCTAAAATTTGAGTTCAACAAAAAAGACAAAGTGGTTGCAGTGGTATAGGGCAATGCCACAGCATAAAGCAGGAAACGAAGATGGGATAAGTAAAAAGGAAGTCTGTTAATATACAAAGAAAAGAGGAGAACTGACAAAATGCACCCCTGGGGGGACACATTCCTATAAAAGGGCTGATGTAGTGGTTGATAAATTGCAATTCATTGAGAAGTTGTGGCTGAGTATCCAGATAGCTATGAATGTACTGTGACCAGATCAAAAGCCATAGTGTTTTTTTTGAAAGGACATGGTGTTGACTGATGTTACTTGAGTTGCAAGTAAGGTAATTCTTCAATATTTTTCCTGTGGTATGCAGAATAGAAACTGGTGGAAAGCTTGATGGACTGGAGGGAATGGGGTTCTTAGGGAAAGGTTTTACAATGTAATTTTCCCAGATATTAGTGATAATATTAAGTGTAATGCATAAAATATAGATGCATTTCAATGGGGTAATGGTGTCATCTAAATAATGCTTTGGCGTACTCAACAAAGATGCACCAGGATTGGTTGAAGAGAGTTTGGTTTATTATCTCATTTGAAGATAGGCAATAAATAAGCCATTGGTGAAATTACAAAGGAAATTAAAGGCAGAAAGTTGACATTATGTGGAATTCATGGAGGGGAAGACATAATATAAGATGTCTCACCTGTTTCATTGTTGCTGGTTAACATAATTATAAATAAATCAAATGCTCACAAAGTGCTGTAAGGCAAGTTCATAAAGCATCTTAACACATTTTAATAGCCTACATCCATGGAAACATGGGTTTATCTTAAAATCCACATTTATTACCATACAAGGCAACCATACAAACCATCTAAACAGTTAACAGCTGAAAATAATATACTCACTCCCATATCGCAGTCAATCACAAGCATCTTTGAATGCTGACTAATGTAGATATATTAAGTAGCAGGTAGAGGTATGCTGAATGAGGATGGCATGCACTTATATAGTTACTAGGCACACAGTCCAATGCACTATTAATGAGTTTAACCCAAATTCCCAATTATCCCAAATAACTTTCTGGTTAAGTGACTTGTTCAAGGTCACACAGAAGGCGAAAGGAGGTTGAGGGTATCATAGCCTGTATTACAGGAATTAACTCATCAATGGGTCTATGTCAGGCCATTGAACTGCCACATTGTCGAATGTATCATGTCATCAACAGTGCAGGCCATTGAACCATTCTGACTCAGATCGCCTTATGGTGGGGACCAGAAAATTTGTGTTTTTCCCCATTGTAATGCAATGTTGGAGTTGGTATAGATTATTAGTGGAAGGTGTGGAGGGCACAGGTCCACATATGGGGTGGGTGTTGATGGCTTGAATTGTCAACGAGATGACATTCGACAATGTTGCCATTCCACAGTCTGACATTCACCCCTCATCAATACTTCAAAGCTTTTACCATTTGCTACAACTGCCAGACTAAATAAGAAAATCATAGGTTTCATAGGTGCTTACTAGGCTTGTAGTCAAGGGGACCACTGAGGAGTCTGGCTCAAATTCCTTATTGCCCCCTGTTGTAAATTAAACTATGATGCTGGCAGCTCTCACTAGGAAACTTTAACCACTATGTAAATATGAACATGGTTCATATAAATAGTGTGGAAGAAGTGGACTGTTACTTCAGAAATTAAAATTAAAATATAATAATAATAATAATAATAATAATAATAATAATAATAATAATAGAATTCAGACTCCATCTTGAATTCATTTATCAGTTTCTTGTGTTTTCTACACATCACAGTAACCACACCTTCACTACTATAATGGTACTTGAATCCAACATGTTTTCCATAAAAAGTGGACTATATCCTTCCTTCCTTCCTGATGTGTGACCCTAAGGGTTGCATGTTTAATTAGATGAGTCTGCCTAAAAAAAAAAAAGAAACAGTCCTGCAGGATAAAGTACACCATTCTGACTTTCCCTCAGCTGTTATTGTAACTATTATTATTATTATTATTTGCTCTGCATCCATGAATGGTGTTCAATAAGCTTTGTGAAACTTTGGTCATAGTTCTTGTGGTACCAATAAGATCTATGTAATAATACATCACAAATAAAGTTAAACAATGTTGTAAAATGCAACTGCTTAAAAAGCTTGGGAAAATATGACACTACTGACTTTCTGTACAACAAGCATGTCTTTAACATTATATTGTTACAAAAAAGGTATACTGGTTTAATAATTAGGCCATGCTGGTAATATAAAACACTAAATTATGTTGAGCATTAGTTACTGTTGTTGTATGGTTGCAATCCTACTTTATAAATTATTTGCTTCTATTAAGTTGTGACTTTTCTTCCTTGTTGACTGCTTTGTAATGTATCTAATTGAGCAGGCACAATAATGAAGGCAAGCAACACTTTTGCTTTTCTGTCTGTAATGACAGAATACAGCATACATGTTTTTATACAGGGCATATGCACTGTGCACCTGTCTTCTTTTTTGGTGAATTATTTTTAAGGCTGTAAGACTGCTACATGACACATTTTTATGATGTTTGAACTCAGCGAGTATGATCAAGCATAGCCCCTTTTCTGCCTACTTTTGCACATGGGGTTAGAGTATCACAGCAAGAACAACCATTAATTAGAGGCCATGTTTACACCACTAGGTGGCTAGCCCTGCAGTGGTCCACGAGTATGGCCCGAGCTATGTAACCATCCTGTAGTTGAAGAAGTATAACAGTATCAATAGAACAAATGCTTTGATACAAATAACAATAAAAACAAGTTCCTGCTGTCTTGGCCATTAAAAGACTGAGCAATGATTCTCCCCAAAATTAAAGGTTTTAAATGACCTGTTGCCATCATTCATGAGTCTATCAGTGCATTTGTACTATAATGAAATTTTTTGTCTCTGGCCTACTACTTTCTTTAGGTTATGCCTTCACTGACTAAATTTAAAATAAATAGATTGATATACCCGTGAAAATATTCAGATTCCACATCAAAGGGACACACCTACTGGCTAGAGCATCCTTCTCTTAACATTATAGGAAGAACTACCAATACTTGCAGTCTTCTTTTTTTCCCATAAATTCATCAGTAACTGCATGGTGCCTATTGAATCTCTGAATGTGACAGCTGTGATACATAACGCCTCAGCTTATTTACCCTAAGCCAAAGTACATAAATCTCAGGGTTAATATACATAAGTATATGATGGTCCCTGGTGAATGATCAACGTTAATAACCATTATAATAAAGGAATTATCTCGATAGATTATATAGAAGATTAAAAACATATCTCATAAATAAGAATATTAAATACAAAGAAAGTGAAAATCATCACTGGGTCGAGTAAGATTAATTACAAACATAGGCTGGGATCAGTAGATAAATATAATTATAAACTCTTCTTTAGCTTTGTTAGGAAACTATGTACTTCTACTTCTCCTTGGGCCTCCAAATAAAAAGGGCTACTTAGCTCAGTCGGACAAACCAGGTCAAGAAATGTAAAATAAATAAATAATAGATAAATAAATAAATGTAGCAAAATCCTATATTACTCTGAAATTATAGCATCTGCCATGTAAATCCACCTCACATTCCTAATGAACTTGTCAACAAATTCAGTGCTAATTTTACCACTGTTACTACTATCCACAGTCCACAAATCCAGGAATGTTATACCTCATATTTTATCACTGAAGAACATGTGCTGAAGGTCATGAATAACATGAAAAGTACTTCCTCTGCTGAGACTTGTAATATACCAATATGTTTTAACCATAGTACCACACATGCCCTTGCTGGGTCACTCTACCAACTGTTTAACTTAAGCTTACTCATAGGTTTTGTTTTAGAAGAGTGGTACACTGCAGTTGTGATGTTTGTACAAAAGGGTGGCCATATCACCAGTCCTGGGAAACACAGATTTATTAGTCTGGCCAGCCTCGTGTACAAGGCCAAGGAGTATTTTACAACTATATTATAACAAATCATTTAGACTTGACCATCAGTAGTTTGGCTTTACCAAGGGAAGATCCTACCTATTACATTCCCACACCAGGTAGATTGATTATTGACACTGTAGTGCAAGATGAGAGGAGGTGATGGTTTCCTGACTGTGCCATCTTTCAGATAAGATATTAAACTGAGGACCCATCTGCTTGAGTTGGCGGTAGCTCAGGTGGATGTAAAATCTCCCACAGCACCTATCAAAAAGAGTAGGGATCCTTTATTTATGTACAAAAATAACTCTTATTTATAAAATGTTTACACATTTACAAATATGTACATATTTACAAATACATAAATATACAAATCTTTTTACACATATTCATAAATTCCCTTACAATCATGTTAAATTGTCATGCTATTAGATCCGCACTCCTTTTTCCATAACCACCATCTAATTTTACTTAAGATTGTTGCTAAAATCCATATACCATTAAACATAGTTTCATTATTTTTTTTCATTCCATATTACCCATATAGCATAAAATAACTTTTATCAATTTTTTAACATATTCCTTATTTCTGTTCTTATAATATCCACATTTAAATGTATCCATGTTTATTTCATTCACTTCTTTTATATCTTAAAAAATCTCCATTATATACCTTCCCCAAAATGTGTTTACTCTTTTACATTTCAAAACGGGTTCACTATGTAATTTTGAAATACTGAAATCCCAAAATTCAGAATTTTGAACTGACATAGCCGAAAACTCAAAGTTCCTAAACTGGCAGAAGCGCGAAATTCAAAATCCTGAAACGTGGAGATCTTGAACTTGCGCTACCACTGGTGCGGTGTGTGGATGTATTGGTTGAATTTAGGTAAGTTTGTATGTGTAAATTTGTTGGTCAGGGGCTTTACTGTGTGTAAGTTTGTGTTGTGTCTGCGATGTGTGTGTGTGAGAGACTGAAAGATGTGTGTGTGTGTGTGTGTGTGTGTGTGTGTGTGTGTGTGTGTGTGTGTGTGTGTATGTTTCATTTGTGTTTCTGTTTGTGCGATCTTGGAGTTAGAATATATAATTAAGGGGGTGGAAGGCACAGCCCCCCACATGGAGGGTGCAGGGGGGCTTGCCCCCCTGCTTAGATATACTATTGATGCATTTATTTGATTGTGGGGGGAGTTTTGTGTTTGTTTATGTGTGTATTGTATGTGTAGCATAGTTCCAAGAAGCCACTAGCTAACGAAGTTCGCAGATGACTGCAAACTAGGAGCCATAGCCAACTCCCCAAATGATGTGGACATCCTACAGAAAGGCCTCGGTGAGACAGATGCCTGGTGTCAGAGCCATGGCCTCAAGCTCAATGCCAAAAAGTGCAGTGTCATCCCCTTTGGTAAAAACTCTGTACCCATGAATTACCACATAGGCAGCAATCTACTTAACACCTAACGTGTGATAAGAGACCTTGGGACCCAGGTGGATAGTAGTCTCTCCTTTGATAGTCACATCACCACAGTAGTTAAGAAGTCCTTCTACATGGCACACCTCATAATAAAAGGGTTCTCATCTAGGAAAAAGAGGTCATTGTTCCCCTCTACTCGACACTCATTAGACCCATTATAGAGTACAACACCCCTTTTGGAATGTACCTCACAAGACATCTGCAGCAGCTGGAAAGGCCACAGAAGTACCTCACAAAGAGGATTACTGGCTTCAAACAAATGCCCTACACTGACCATCTCAAAAAACTCCAGCTTTACTCCGTAGCATATCACTTACTCTGAGGTGATCTCTGCCTAACATATAAAGCTATGTCAAACCCAGAGCTGTTGGACATGCTACACCTAAAGAAATCCCAATCCCTCCAAGCTACATTCTCTAGGGACCTAAACCTTGTCACCACAATAAACAGGACATGCTGGAGGGATAGATTCCTGTCCCAGAGACTTCCCATACTCTGGAACAGGCTACCTATCTATGTTAAGTAAAGTTCTTCATTAGCACTCTTCAAGAAAAATCTTGATGAGTGGATGGAAAATAGGAAATATACCCCGGGGATCACTTCTGTGTCTCTGCTCAACAGTGGCACAGGAAAATAACTTTCTTGGGTGGCGTAAGCCAGGGAATCTTGTTGGCTAGGCTTACGTAGGCCCTTGGGTCGATAGCCTAGTACCTATCTATGAACCTATGAATTTTGCGGTTGTGTGTTTTCAGAATTGTGAGTTGTGCTTAGGTTTTCGGCTATGTAATTTCAAAATACTGAATTTTGGGATTTTTGTATTTTGAGATTACATAGCAGACCCTTCAAAACACATATGTAGTTTCTTCTTCTTGATAATGCATTCTTTCTTTTTAATTTTTTATGGCATAGTTCCTTTTACTGGCAATTTATCTACCCACTCTCCACAAAACATCTTGACATTCTACTTTCTGATTATACCATTTGCTTCTTATTATTATAGCTTTTTTATCTGTTAGATTTACCCATAGTTTTATGTAGTAATGTTTTATCATTATATCCTTATACCATACTTTTATATCTTTTTCTATGTATATCATCATTTTTTATTTTCCACAGAAATATTTTTCTTGATAACATTTTATTTCTTCATTTATGCATTAATTTTCTCTTTTACTCATTTTTACCATACTCCAAAATTTATCAAACTTATATTTAGACAGTTTTATTACTAATCTCTCATCTTTTTTTCATTTATCCACTTTAACACCTTGCACAATTTTAATTAAGCAGTGTATACAATTGTGTTAATTAGGTCTAAACCTCCTTCTACTTTATTTACATACAAAACTCCTCTTTTTACTGGGTTTAATCTAGAACCCCATACAAATGAAAATTATCCGTAAAAATTCATTTTCAAATACTGTTGGTAACATAAATATACTTGCTAAGTATGCTATTTTCCCCATAAGTACAAAATTTATCAAATAAGACATTTTTTAGAATGACAATTTATATGTTCTGTAGAAAAAACGTTTGTTTTATTTCTTCTATTGTTTTGTCCCCACTAAATTCAACTTATATCCTTATTCCCAAATTTTATACTTATCACATAAATTTATTTCATTGTAAAATATATATCCCTGATCGTTACTACATCACCTAAACCTTTACTTCTCTCTTTATTTTAAGCCACCCCTGTCATCTCTAGGCACCCATTTGTGCAAATTATTACTTATTTTATCCAAATTTTGTTTTTTGTAATTATTATAATGTCATCTGTGTATGTTGACAGAACTGGAATTCTTAACCTTTCAGGTGTTATATACACTGCCTCCTACATTTTGTAATTTAATCAACATGCTATCACATTCATAACTATTGCAAAAGAGTATACAACTCATTGGACATCCCTGTCTTACACCACTTTTTGCATGTACCTTTTGGCTTAACCAGCCATGTACAAGTATTTTGACTTTATTATTACTGTATGCTGATGTATATAATTTCCTAACTCCCTCACTTATGTTAAATTCTTTCAATATTACTCATAGGATTTTGTATCCAATTGAGTCAAATGCCTTACTAAGATGTCCTATTGTGATTTTTGCTTCTTCTTTTCTGTTTCTAATATCATCCACAGTTTTTTGACTACCATTAATAATTCTTGACAACCTTCCTCTTTATACTATATATGCTATCTTTCAAAATATTTAATATTTTAGTATCATCCGTCTGTTGTATTATTTTCATAAATATCTTATAATCATTATTCAGTACTATTGGTCTCATTTTTTTAATTGCCTCCTAGCTTCCTTCCTCCATATAAATTTAGGTATGCCACTACATAATTCTATATACATAAAACCTTCATTAAACCATTTGTTCAAAATCTTTAAAAAATATATTTTTGTGCCATCTCCCTAAACTTTCATGCATTTCTTACCCTATTCCATCTGGGCTTGTAGTCAAATCTATATTTACTTGTCCTAATACTTTATCTAGCTCATTTAAAGAAATCTCATTTTCCAGCCCTTTATTTTCTTTTTATTAACTTTTTTACTTTCCATGTTTTTTCACTATATCCTTTTTTCTTTAAACATTTCTTGTATATATTATTCAAAATCTTTTCTCACACTTTTTTCTCTTTTTATATTTTTTATTTCTCTCATTACATTACCATCTTCCTTTACTGATCTGCTTAAGTAACTCACTACTTTTTCTGTTTTCTTTGTCAAACTGTCTTTGCTTATAAAATAATTCTTGTATTTTTGTATTTCTTTTATATAATTATTTTCCTTTATCAAAATACTTTCTTTCTCTATGTTCTAAATCTTCCAGTGCATCATTATATGTTCTTATATATATATATATATATATATATATATATATATATATATATATATATATATATATATATATATATATATATATATTTTCTTTTTCTACTTTTCCTCATCATACTACCACTGTAATTTTTTTATATTTTTTTCTTTATATATCATCTACCAATTCAGATCAAATTTTGTAAAATGCTGTCATAGTGATATGATCGTTATATAACTGTCTTACTAAACTCTTCTTCTTCATTCCGTGCTTTCTCATTTACCCTTTTTATTCATTTGCTGTTTCAATACCCCCTTATCCTATAACTAAACCTTCTGTAAAAAAAAAAAAGTTTTGGATTTTCCCTTTAGTATTTTACAACACTCCTATCCCCCTCCACATTTGTCATGCTTGGTATATGTATATTTTTCTCTTTCTATTTTTAGGACAATATTGCAATCCAGAAACCAGTCCATAAACCTATTTTGTCATGTCCTTTGCAATGTCCCCTACTTTAGGAAAAGCTTTCAGATGTACTTTCAAAATCTCCCTTTTTACCTCTGTTAAAAACTGTATATGAAACTTCTTTTTTGTTTCCCCATTAAATGTTTTTCCTCGCATAAAGATTCCATGGGTTATAGTCTTTCTTTTTTCACATTCTTCAAGAAAATTTTCCATTGAAAATCAGTCTCAAATATAATGTCTCTTTGTTAATAAGAATAAATATTCTTACCTCTTGCGCTTTTACACCCAAAGGAGCTATTAAATTCTCACACACTTCATACCCGTCCATTTCTTTTTCTTCTTTACTTTGAATCCTCACCATGTACTTCTGTTTTCATTTTCTTCTGCCTTCTTTACTGCTACTCCACTTCTGTCATCTTTTATATTCTCTGCATATGCTTTCTCTTCCATTTCACCACTATTTTTCAGGATTGTCTCTGCATCCTCCTTTTGTGTTTTCTCCATAATGTGCCCCCGGAAAACAGCTCTTTCATTTTCTGACTCACTCTGCACCACTATTTCTTTAAGTAAATCATACCACAACCCTCCTAACTAGAGGGCTGTAATTATACATCCATCATTTGCTGGCTCATCTACATCAAACAGGTTTCTCTGAAACATTTCCTCAGAATCCTGCACACATTGTCTGGTCTCAGTATTTGCTTTCTCCTTCATTTCTTTCACTACTTTATCATCTCCTTCATTCTCCATCTGCCTCCCTGTTTCCCCAGGCTACTTTTGTTCCTCCAAAATGGTTCACAATCACAACAATGATGAGAAGGGGAAGTTCCCAGATTCCCTGGCTAAATTCCCACAGTAGTATAAATACCACTTCTTTTCTCACCTGAAAAAAGGCTGCAAGCCTGGTAGCAGTAACCCTGTCAATAATGGGTAAATAGCATAAAAATAAATACATAACTTCTTTAAAAAAGTCACAAAAACAGTTGTCTTTGACCACACTATATAGGGAATGTAGCTAGAGATGACAGAGACATTTAATGGCATATTCCATGTTGGCATCATAAGAAAGCTAAAAGATTTAAAAAATAGATCCCTGAGTGTAAAGAGGGATAGCAAAGTTGCTAAAAGAAACAGGTCACATAGCAAGAGTCAGAAGCATCTCATGAGAAAGCATAAAGGTGTCAAGTAATGTGCATCAAAGTTCAGTGTTGGAACTCCTCCTTTTCAGAATATATTTTTCATTCTTCAGGAAGGAAACTTTGACATTTGGCATACTTAGCAGATGACTGTAAACTGAGCGTTATTATAAAATCACCCTCTGATACCCAAATCCTCAAGTGAGAATTGTCCCTTGTATACTGTTGTACTAAAAGGAGGATACATTAAATCCTAATACAGGCAACATTATCACATTTGGCACAAAACCGTTTCACTCAGCATACTATATTGCCAATGATCCACATCAAACTGAAAATGTAGTAAGGAACCTTGGAACATGGGTTGATTACTTCTCGTCTTGATCATTATGTGACAAAAGCAGTCAGGAAATCTTACTTAACAAGATGAATCAACAGCAGAAAGCATTCAGATATAAGAGGGTCATAATTTCCTCATACTCAACATGTAGCCAGTTATTGAGTATAATGCTTTCTTCAAGATGAACCTTACTACATATATTGAAATAACTAGAAAGGCCACAGAGACTCCCAACCAAAAAGATCACAGAACTAAAGATACTGAGCTACCAGGTGAGGCTGGAAGCAGTGACCTTTATTCAGTATCTTACTGGTTCTTGGTGGGAGACCTGTGCCAATGTCTAGCCTACCTCTCAAGTTGTAGATTCAGTTTTCCTAGCTCTCCTGTATTTCATGTCTAATGTTTGCAAAAGCAACAGAAACAGGGACCTAAATCTTTGCCAAAATATAAACAAAACACAGGGGAGAGACAGGTTTATCAAAGAGTACCTCCTCATCTCTGGAGCATACTTACTCTATAGGTTAAACAGTATAATACTCTAGCATCTCTGAAATGGAACATGGAAAATTGCATGACCCCCACAAATTTACACCATAATTGACTGGTGTAGGTCTTCTTGAGAAAGGGATTATGGCCTGACAGTAAGAATTAACAAGGCTTCCATGGTTGGAAGACTAAATTACCTTGAAATGCCTATAAATCTTCCATTACCTTTGGTTTATTCAAGTATGAGTTCACTGCAGGTGATAAGATAAAATAAAAAACAAGATTATATTAAAATGGACATCACTCCACCTTTTTCATGGTGTGGAAGGGTTACATCCTGTATTCCTATGAGTATAACATACTATGAAAAAGCAATGAAATTTAGGAAAATGGTAAGGTCTTTTAAGATGTGAGTTGACAAACACAACAAATGTCATTGCTTTTAAATCTAGTTCCATATCTTCATAGGTATGTCATACATGTCTGTTCAGAATGTATGGCTCACAATCCACAAAGTACAACTTTATCACTTTCTGGTAAAATACTGTCGTACAATAAACTGATTTAAATTTTGCCACACATGTTCTAGTTGGGGAACCTCCCACACCTCCCAGTGTTGGGGCTTTGTTTCCACAAACCTGATGTCTTAATACTGTCCCTACAATGTCACACCACCGTGTAGGAATGTAATACATTTATTTTGCTTTTTCCCTCTTTTCACTTTACTGAGGCCCTGTAGTTAGTAGGTATAAGGATCATGACTAAAGTATCAGATCCTCCACATTAACAGGTAAAAAATGCCTTAGCATTTTATTTTTAATTAAAAAATACGATGGTGGTAAGATAATGTGGTAGGCAAATGCATTTTTTATATTTAGCATTGATAAGCTTGCCATCAGTTAAATCACTTACATTTATTCATAAACACACACACACAAACGTGTGTGTGTGTGTGTGTGGGTGTGTGTGTGTGTGTGTGTGTGTGTGTGTGTGTGTGTGTGTGTGTGTGTGTGTGTGTGTGTGTGTGTGTGTGTATAAATAGCTATCGATCTATCCATCTATTCTACCCATCTGTATTACCAAAACACTAACAATAAATCTTTTGATACACAAATCACCAAACTGTTTATTTGACTGCACAGATAGCTGGAAACAGTAAATAATATTAAGCCATTGTTTTGCTGTTTTACTAAAAGACAATCTACACAAGGTACTGCAACAATATATATACATATGTCTATATGTATACCTATGTCTGTATCTGTATCTAGATAAAATGGTCATGTTCATGAAAGCCCTGTTTTGTGCAGTAAATGTGGTTAACCTTTTAACAAGACAAGTTGTAATATAGCACCTCAGTAATGTTTTAGTGAAGACAGCTGATGCATTTGAAATACTGCCATACTAGAATTCATTACAGATCATGATACTCATGTTAAGGTTTCTGCCTCTATATAACCTACAACTAAATACAGATGCATTGAAAATATATTTCTGTCGAGCAGTTTACAGAGCTTTTAAATTGCTTATTCTGTCATGGCGACTTGATTTGTTTATCTGTTAAAATGAAACATTAGTAATATATTCATTTTGACATTTCCGGGTGACATTTGCTCTTCAAAATTTAATCAAAGTTATGTGATATGCAAAATGTCAGTGGCACTGTACTTGACACTAGTACCTCATACAGTTACTTTCTATTCTACTATCATTGCCAGATATTTTATAAATGTACTTATAAAATGGAATATTTTGCAGTCTTTCTTGTACACACTTTTAAATAACAAAAGATGAGGGAACTGGCAACAGATGTTTTTATGTCAGAAGAGTAATTTATTTCTAGCTTTCCTATCTCTTGTTTTCTGTGCATGGCCAGGCAGTGGTTAATAGTTCCATATGTTTCATTAACATCTGAATCAGAAGTATAATCAGAAGAAAAAAATGTCTTCTTCCCCAAAAGTGCTGTTAAAATGAAGAAACACTGGAAACTGGTTTGACTGGCATCATTGTGTAATGGCAAATTAGTGCAATACGAACACATTTCCTCTGAATTTGCCAAAAAACATCGAGGAGGAAAATCTAATTTATTATACCTTCCTGAATGACCTGTCTGGCTTAATGTTTTTTTTTTTTTTTTTTTACCTTTATTCAACATACCTACATTTAATCATGTTCAAGTCAATAGAGTGGTGCAGATTTTTGAACAGAGTATATTTTAATTATTGTTATAAATATTCTGGGGAATGCAAATGCTGAGTGACAAAGTGACCAGTTATTGAATGCCTGGAAGGAAAACCTTGTGCAAATATGTTTAGATTTAGTAAATTATATTTATTTTTCATGTATTCATTAGGGCTCTCCCTGGACAAAAATGTAGAATGAGGTGCTCAGCATGAATTTTCAAACATGGTACAACCTTCTAACTGCATTCATTTAATCAGTTTAATCTTTGCAAATGATCCTTCAGGTATTTATAAACTTCCTGTGTGAAATATGGGAGTAAATGAAGGTTATAGTTAATGTCTTTTTAGAGAAATGTTCTACTTTTTTTTTTTTTTTTTGCTTTAGCTCAGATAAAAGCACCTCAGTTCTTAGCACATGGACAATTCACAGTCTCAGCCAGAATTTGTTAAATGAGAATAATGTCATAGTGATGTGCCAAAGTTTTCTCCTTAACACTACTATTGCAAGGACACTGTCTCTAATAAAAAAATGTATGGGTTTTAGTGTTAATGCCAATACTTGTGGAAAATGTATGTTATGGGAAAGCTGCAAAAGTTAAAGTATTTGTACAATTTAATGTCTATACACATCATGTTATATTATAGTTAGGAGTGGATTGTTTAGGTCAAATCAGGAATTGTTGTATTTCTTCATTAATTCCCGTTTTGTTGTTTGCACTACATTGATATACATAGAGTGTGTTCAACTTGAGATGCTCAAACAGTAGGAAAGGGAAGTGTGTCCTTTTACCCACTGTTATACAATATCAGAGTTGGTACAACACAATTCACAAGGGTGCGGGGATGCAATCCCCTTTGGAGGTGCAGGAGGCCACCCCCTGAAAAAAAGTTTATTATCTTCTTGTTCTTTACTTTGATATATTCCATGGGTGGGTTTATGTGATCAAATGCATACTGACAATATGTGATGTAGACAAATCCTTATTTGAGAAATAAATGTTTGCATTCAGAAAGTCTACTATGACTAGCTCATTGCTGTAGACTCCAAAAAGCAGTCCTCATCCCCTATCACAGGCAACATGCTGAATATAGTTGCTTGGTGTGATATGATAAGATTTCCTGATAATATGTACAATTCCCTGAATCCCAAACCCTGATCATCAAGTCTCTGAAAATGAATTCAACATTATCTGTTTTATATAATAAAGCACTACTGTTAACTTGCAGTAATTACTTTGTTCTGAGAAATTTCTCCCTTCCTCGTGTTTATGGGACCATGGTGGTGGTACCCCTCCTGCAAAATTGCTTACAGGTTAATTTTTAATACAGTTAATATGTCTGGCCATTTTTGCTAAGTGATTTTTTTGGCAGCTTGTAACTCAATCATTCATTACAGAACCAATTTATTTTCTATGTTATCAATAATAATTTATAATGAGTGTTTTATATGCACAGAGCCAGATAAATCAATAAGTGTAGTAAGCAAACTGAGCAATAAAATGCCACATGGATTAGAATATCTTTCTGTATGTTGGGGACTTGAATGATGTTTAGAGCTGTTAAAGCTTAAGCCTTTGGATTATAATCCACATTTACAATATCTACTGTGGTCTAACAAATAAGTATAAAGACTAGGATTTTAAATATTCACTTAAGTTATGTTCATTCTTAAAGATTTAATACAGACGAAGAGTACAATGGTAAGTTACATGTCCACCCTTAAGCACAAATAAAAAGAAAACCAGTCTGATTTGGATGGATTACAATTTTTTTTTGTTACAATCACTGACCACCTATCCCTTTTTGTTAATACACTTCAAGATGCTTTATCAGCACATTTATCGAAGATCAGAGTAAGAGAGAAAATAGAGCAACAAAATTAGTTTGCAGTCAGCAGCATACTCTGTTACGGCATGTGCTCCTGTAAGATTCATGAATAAGAAACTTTCCGAGATAAATAAATATTAATAACAAGGCTAAGATAATCATCTTCAAAATATAACCACAGATCCTAAAGTAGCAGTAGGAAATATTAAAAAAATGGGAGGCTGTTGTTGATGAGAAATGAGCTGTGAAACTGAAGCAATAGCCAGAAATGTGTTATTTTGTTTAATAAGCAAGTAAGTCAACTATTCCTGAGTGTGGCATTTCAGGAATGAACCACTAACAGTATATTGTCAAATAATTTGCTTGGAGTCTCATAAACAAACAAATAAACTAACTGAGACTGAATATATGGCTACAGGATGAAGCTTCTTAGCAGTAATTAATACTAATCCTCTAGACTATTAATAATTATTAATGTTAATTCTCTAGACATACTGACAAGACAAACAACAAGTGCTTTCTCTCTCCTCAAAGTTAGGTTAACTGATTAAGCAAACCAGATTTAAATCCAAGAAGAATGCGAAAAATAATATGGAATGTGATTGTGTCATTAATGTGATCACAGTTTAAAAAACGTATCCACTGTTTTTGTTTACAGAAAAGAAAGAAATTGAAAGCAATAGAAGTCAGAATAAAACCTCCAAAATGCCTGAGAAGTCAGCTTAAAGTACGGGAAAATCATTAAAGCCTTTAAAATCACTATTATAGGAAGAGAGGAAAGTGTAGGTGGGATATAGCACAAGTATTAACTACATAGACATTGTAAAACAGATAAGCTACATATAGGGAATACTTCCAGAAATAGTAACATACAAAGTAAAACATGTATCTGGAGGATTTTAAAAAGGGATATTTAGAGTGATAAATGCAAGCATATATTTAAAACAAGAGAAGGACTGCCCTTCAGTATTTTCAAAGCAGAAGCACAGGAGACTCGAAATCATTAAGGATTTAAAGAATGCACATTGCAGAAAAATGAAAAGCAAAAATCAGGTAGAACTAGATATGCTTGGCTAATTATGAAATACTAATAAGATAATCTGATTGTGTGACAGGAATAATGAGACTGCATTCAGTGCTCAGGTGTTATGGATCTTAGTATAGAGTTTAATCAGACTGAAGTTTATGTGCCGCATGAATGACAATATAAGTAAATGCATTATTTTCTTGCATCCATTGTTAAGCATTCTTAGAAAGTAGGCAATCAAGTAATTCAGCCAGAAAACTACAGAAGGAAATTTTAAATAGCTTTATGAGTCAGAAAACAAAAAACAGCATTACCAACAACAACAAAAAAGATTGACAGTTAAATTAGTTAATACTTGAAAACTACTGAATTATGTTGTTGTTTGTCTTTTCGGCTTTTTCCGGTTAGGGGTTGCCACAGCGGAACTCCGGTCCGCTAATGATTGACAATAGATTTTTATGGTGCCGAGTTGCCATCCTGACGCCAAACCTTCAGCGAAGGCATGACCATTCATTCTTGTCTTTCGGAGGCCACTTGATTGTGGGGAGGACATGCAGACTCCACATGTAAAATATGGATATAAATGATTTCAAATCAAGTCAGAAAACACTTGAAAAGTGATGAATTCTACAATAATATTGCTAAGCACAGTATATAATTTGATTCAATCTGGCAAAACTGCTTTTCATTGTTTTCAGGTTTTACGGACACATGAGGAATAAAAATAAATGAAAGAAAGGAAACTCTGGCTCACTATTCACCATACTTATTAAACAAAAAAGATCAAAATGCATGTTTTTTATACCTCATGTAGTCTCCAGAGAACTTTTCCTCAGGCAGACAGTAAATGTTGGAGGTGTGAGAAGGAAAGAAGAGATAAGTGGGAACATATTTTCTGTGTGTATAGTGAGTTGGCAGAATTTAACGATTCCATGAGGGTGCACTGTCAGAGATGTTGGGTAGGCAAATTGGTCTGATGAGGGAGATGATTTTTCTGGGCTAAAATACAGAATCGGAATTGCCTGGACATGGTAAGGCCTTGCTGTGTCTAATAATGGTGGCCGCCAAAACAGCAATATATACTATAATATAATATAATATAATATAATATAATATAATATAATATAATAATATATAATATAAACTATACTGGAAGTAGTGACAATAGTAACAGAGATAAAACAACGGGAACTGAGATCTTTAGAAAAGGGTAGGAGAAAACTACATAGGAAAAAATGGGAATTCTGGAAAGAATACATAAAAGGGAGGAATGAGATCTAAAAGGGACAGGACTTCAATGAGCTATGCAATGTCTGAGAGAGAAAGACTGGGTAGATTATAAGTGATAATGTTTGCAACTGGGAGTGCGTCAATATCCTTTGTGATGTAAAATACTTGCAACTAGGATTGTGTCGGTGTAGTTTGTTTTCATTTATATAAATGTTTGATCGCGTATGTAGTAAGTGATGGTTCAATAAAGATGTTTCATGTTTAAAAAACTCAGGAATTGAATAACTTATGTAATATTGCTTAGGTTATACGATATATAGCAATATATGTGAAGTATAATGTTTGTCGTGTTAGTATAGTGTGAGTACTTTTATATGAGTGTAAATTTGTCTTCGTCACATGTGATAATTCAGTAAAGGTGTTTGAAAAAAAATGCATGTTTTACTCAGCTCAAATCCAAGGCGTCTTTCTTGAGCTAAACATAAGCATGTGGACTTCTGTGTAAAATGGAAAAATAACATATGTTGCTGCAGTGCTTTATACAAACATCCATTGGATAGCTTAGTAAATCTTGGCACCTTTTGTGAATATTTGGATTACAGAACAGTTCTGCGTGTATGCCTAACATGAAAAAAAGCATTCTCACAAGGAAAAGGAGCTATTCAGGTAGAGTGCATACTTACATAGCATTGTTTTACTAGAGTAGCTAATTTACACAGCTGGTAAGAATTTATGAATCTACCCCATTTCTTTTAAATTTAGGAAAAAATAAAAATGGTGATCAAAACCATAAAACTTCTGAATGAAAAAATGTAAAGTGATCAATATTCACATCATGGTGACAGCTTCTAAATCATACATTCAGACCCCAAGCCATGGGCAGCAAAGCAAAAGGAGGTGGAGCTGAAATATATATAAAAGACATACACACCTACAGGCTGGTTAAACAGTATGACACACAGGAGACACTGCAGGTGCAGTTAACCATTGACAGGACCCCTAGTCAAATCATAGTTAGCTACAGGCTCCCAACTTTGACTCAAGATGCCCAGTCCACCTATCTGGACCTCTTCAAATATATCTAGATTCAACTCTTTACCCTGATCCTGGGCAACATTAACAATCCAACCATAGACTGGAAGAACTACTCATGCCAAAATACAAATGCCCAGAGATTCATTGATTGCTTCAGTGCAAATGCCTTGGACCAGCTGGTTGATTCCCCTAAAAGAGGTGAAAATATCTTGGACTTGGTATTAACCAACATAAGTAACCACTGCAGCATCCCCTACAGTGTCATCCTCACTGGTAAGATCAGACCACAAAGAGGTCACTTTTGAAGTCACCATCTCCCCCGACTACCCCTTAGATACGGTCAAGCAAAAAAACTTCTTTAAAGCTGACAACAACCTCCTGAAGGATGGTATAAACACCTTCCAACATGTCTCTCCCTCCATAGGAACTGGCACATATGCCCAAACCTACACCAAATTACTATACGAGCACTTATATAGCTGCATGGAATCAGGAATACCTGACATGACAAAACTCATCCTCCTCAAGGAAGAGTAAACCTGTCTGGTGAACAATTGCAATAAATAAACTCTGTAATAAAACGAAAAAAAAATTTGCTGTCCAGGAGCAAGAAGGGGCAGGTGCCTAATTGGAAGCAATATCTTCTTAGTCTGAACAAACAAATAAGAACACTAGTAAAATCCTCCAAAGCAAACTTTGAATCCAAACTGGCCACATCTAATAAAGACAATCACAAGGCTTTCTTTGCATATGTCCACAATTTCAAGGGAAGCACCCAGATCTGCTCAGAACTGGTGGTCAAGGACACCACATGCACAAACACCATAGTTATAACTTGCTGGCAGACAGATTCAGTAAAACCTTCACCCCACTTTCCCCATAAGTAAATCAAGACATCCCCAGCACTTTCCCCTCCTCTTATCTCTAGGGAGTAAGTCACCACTGCCCTCTCAAAGGCAAAAAATACAGCCTCTGTGTGAACAGATAACATCCCAGGCTGCATCCTACATGAACTCAGACAGGAAATTGCAGCACCTTTAGGCACCCTGTTCA
The DNA here is from genome assembly GCF_019279795.1 of Protopterus annectens. NCBI lineage: Eukaryota > Metazoa > Chordata > Ceratodontiformes > Protopteridae > Protopterus > Protopterus annectens. The sequence continues at coordinate 35,712,585 of NC_056736.1, read as the reverse complement.
ACCAAAGCCTGAGCACTGGCTTTGTCCCAGCCAAGTGGAGGACAGCCATTGTCACCCCTTTACACAAAGGTGGAGCATCCACCGATCCAGGACATTATAGGCCCATCAGCCTAACTCGCCTGATCTGCAAGGCCATGGAGTGGTTTATCATGGACCTTATTAACAAGAACATTGGCAACTTCGAAACACTTAATCCCACACAGTTTGATTTCATCAAGGGGAGCTCATGCCTGTTAAATTTGGTCGACTTCTTTGAGACCGTCAACAAAGCCATGGACGAGGGGAAGATGGTACACACCACCAACCTTGACCTGCCTAAAGCCTTTGATACTATTCTCCACTCAGGCTTAATAGATAAACTCTCTCAACTAGGCATCAATCCATATGTTACCAGATGAGTAGCAAATTCTCTCAATGATAGAACCCACTTAGTCAAAATAGGGGAAGCCACCTCAAACAGTCAACCCATAAGCCCTGATGTACATGATCGGTCTTGGGACCTTTGTTGTTTGGGATATACTTTTCTGAGGTACAGGCCAAAACCAGTGGGTTATGGATGACCAGGTTTGCAGATGACTGTAAGCTGGGTGCTATCATCAGCTCCCCTAGTGATGTGGACATCCTCCAGGAGGGTCTCACCTAAACATATGACTGGTGCCAGAAACATGGCCTCAAACTGAATACCAAAAAATGCATCATCATCCCCATTAGGGAGAGTGACGTCCCCACAAATTATCACATTAATAATAAGGTCCTAATCATGCAATCAGTCATGAGGGACTTGGCACCCAGGTTGATAGCAAACTTACTTTTGACCACCATATTGCCTCCATTGTATGGAACACTTTCTACATGCCCCTCCCCATTAGTAGGGGTATCTCATCCAGGGACAAGGTAGTCATAACATCCCTGTATTCTTCCTTTACAAGACCCATTATTGAGTACCATGCCCCTTTAAGCATGTACTTCACAAAGCACATGCAGCAGCTGGAGCGACAACAGGGGTTCCTCAGCCAGGAGAATCCAGGGCCTCAAACAACTACCCTACACAGCTAGGCTAAAGGCTCTCTCCCTCTATTTAGTCATCTACAGACTACTCAGAGGTGACCTCTCTCTGGCATGCAAAGCAATCTCAGACCCCACCTTGATGGCACTGCTGCATATCCGCAAGTCAAGCTCCACTCATGTAACCCACACATGATCTCAACCATGTCTGTCACATCAATAGGATTTGTTGGTGGGACAAATTTGTGTCCCAGAGACTCCCCCTTTTGTGGAATAGACTCCTGTTCCATATTAAGCAGAGTACCTCATTAATGCTTTTTAAGTGCAACCTGGATAACTGGATGGGGAACAAAAAACACAGCCCTGGGATTCCACCTGTGTCCCTGCTGGACAGAGGCATCAGGTGCTGACTTGTTGGAACATGGGCAAAATTCTTGGCAAGGCTTGTAAGGGCCTCAGGGTCAATAGCCTAGTAACTTCCTATGATCCTATTCAGGTTATTAGGCAGACGTTTTTGACTTCTAAAGCTGTTCCGTTCCTGACTTCCAAAGCTGTTCAATATCTCCAGGTCAGCATGCTGCAGGGAAAAAAATGTATGCCTCATGAAGTGAAGTCCAACCATGAACACCGTTTTTTAAGTTATGTTATATAATGAAACATTAAATTTGGTTTAATGGACTCCATGTAACACCACAAAAACACGGGACTGCAAATAGAAACACTGCAAGAAAAATATCATAAAATCTAACAACACATCATTTTGCTGCCACCAGCAGGTCCTGTCACTATAAATCAATGGCAGATGTTTTATTATTTTAAAAAAGTCAAGTTTTGGGAATAAATCATTTACCCTGCCTTTTGTTATAGGGTTTGACTTTATTGGGCTGAATGTGCCCATAAAGACTTATAAAGTAAAATGCAATAGTCATGACTATTCAAAAGCCATGTAGCTGAAACACTGATATGTCCTCAAGTGGTCATTTACATTTATCAAACAGGCCTCCATTATAGAAGTTTTAAGGTATTATACAGTAAAGACTCTAGCTTAGCTGGATCTTTCTTTCAGTTTTTTACTGAATGGTTTGTCACTGTGACCTTTTTATCTTTGCTTTTCTTATGGCTAGACAGATATCCAGATAGCTAAACCATTAGATAAACAAATATATATATATATATATATATATATATATATATATATATATATATATATATATATAGCTACAGATATAGATATTTCCCTGAACAACTTCATCTTTATGTGTGTGAACAAAAGAAAACAAACATCAATGAAAGCAAAGCAAACGCATTGTCTAAATTATTTCACTTTTTGAATTTTATGATTGATGAGAGGGATGCGTATTTTTGTGTGGTTAACATCTTCCAATATACTAAAAATTAATGCATTATATCATGTCTTGTCATTCTTGTAAACAATTAATTTATAACCCTCTTTTCTGATAATAAAAACAGTGTGCACATGTTAAGACACAAACACCTCTAAAACATAAACACTTATTAGGTAAAAAATAGCTGCTATATTTAGTGTCTCGATAATAGCAATAAAATTTGTTAGTTAAAAAATGGCAAGAAGACCGAATTTCAACACATAATAGATTGTGTTGTTTAATTGTGGAACAAGTTTCTGCTTGGTGTTTGGTGAGGTGAAGATCGACCTGTTAATTCAAAAAACTTACTGGTATTTAAACAGCCAGCATGTTTCGTTGACTATTCTACAGCAAACCGTTTGCAGAAGGTGTGCAACTTTAACAACTGCTATCTTAACAGACAGTTATTGTCCAACATAAACTTGCTTTTGGTTATCAATTTGGATGGTTATCTTCAACTATCTGAGGCGTTTATTTCAAATTTGCTTTCCATTAACCGTAAGTAAAGAACTGAAACTGGAATAGTGACTGTTGCTCTGCCAAGGTGTCTTGCCATTTTTTAGCTAATAAATACTTATTAGTTAACACATACACTGGATATAAAAAGTGTACATACCCCTGTTAAAATGCCAGGTTTTTGTGATATAAAAAAAAATGAGACCACAATAAATAATTTCAAAACTTTTCCCACCTTTAATATAACCTATAACCTGTGCAGTTCAATTGAAAAACAAACAAATATGTTCGGGGAAAAATATAAAAAATAAAAAAAGTACAATAAGCTGGTTGCATAAGTGTGCACACCCTTAAACCAATACTTTGTTGAAGTACCTTTTGATTTAATTACAGCATTCAGTCTCCTTGTGTACACACCTGCCATCAATTAAAGAGACTCTGATTAACCCCAAATAAAGTTCAGCTGTCCTAGTAAGATTTTCCTGACATTTACTCAGTTGCCTGCTACAGCAAAAGCCATGGTTCACAGAGTGGACAGCTTACAAACCATTAAAGGGATCTCCTTGTTGAAAGCTATCAGTCAGGAGAAGGGTACAAAAAAATTTCCACAGCATTGGATATACCATGGAAGACAGTGAAGGCAGTCATCAAAAAGTGAAGAAAATATGGGACAACAGTGACATTGCAAAGAACTGGATGTCCCTCCAAAATTGATGAAAAGACAAGACTAAAACTGGTCAGGGAGGCTGCCAAGAGACCTACAGAAACACTGAAGGAGCTGCAGGAATTTCTGGCAAGTACTGTTTGTGTACTGCATGTGATAACAATCTCCCATATTCTCCATATGTCTGGACTATGGGACAGGGTTGCAAGACGGAAGCCTTTTCTTGCACAGAAAAACATTCTGGCCTGGCTAAAATTAGCAAAACAATGCATTGTATCCCAAAGGCATATTGGAAAATGTGTTATGGCCTGATGAGACCAAGGTTGAACTTTCTGGCCAAATTTCCAAAAGGTACGTTTGGAGCAAACACAACACTTCGCATCACCAAAAGAACACTATTCCCACAATGAAGCATGGTGTTGGCAGTATCATGCTTTGGGGTTGCTTTTCTTCAGCTGGAACTGGGGCTTTAGTCAAGGTGGAGGGAATTATGAACAGTTTCAAATAACAGTCACTTTTGGCCCAAAACCTTCAGGCATCTCTAGAAAGCTAAAGATGAAGAGGAATTTTACCTTTCAACATGACAATAACCCCAAGCATACATTCAAATCAACAAAAGAATGGCTTCACCAGAAGAAAATTCAAGTTTTGGAACATCGCGGCCAGAGCCCAGACATAAATCCAATACAAAATCTGTAGAGTGACCTGAAGAGAGCTGTGCACAAGAGATACCCTCCCAATCTGACATATTTGGAGTGCTTTTGCAAGGAAGAGTGGGCAAATATTGCCAACTTAAGATGTGCCATGCTGATAGACTCCCACCCAAGAAGACTGAATGTTGTAATTAAATCAAAAGGTGCTTCAACAAAGTATTAGTTTAAGGGTGTGCACACTTATGCAACCAGCTTATTGTACATTTTTTTGTTTTTTTTTATATTTTTCCCCCTAACAGATTTGTTTGTTTTTCAATTGAATTATACGGGTTATAGGTCACATTAAAGTTGGGAAAAGTTTTGAAATGATTTATAGTGGTCTCGTTTTTTTATATTACAAAAACCTGGCATTTTAATAGGGGGGTGTACTCTTTTTATATCCACTGTATATACTTACATACTTCTCACCTTAAGTATTAAGAACTATTGCGCTTTCCTTAAAAATATCACAATAGGATGGCAAAATTAATACAATAAACAACTGCAGTGTTATGTTCAAATCACAATATAAGGCTTGTATATGCTGTGCTAATAATATTTTCCTCAGTTTTATTATCAGTTAATTTTTCTTGTATTCACTGATTTTTCCCTGATGACTGAATATTATTTTAAAGCTTTCTCCTCAAAGCCAAGCTCTTGGATTGGTCTGGGTCTGGTAACATTTATTTATGTTTGCCTTGAACTATTTGCAGCTACAGTTTAAATATAATACAATACTGAAGTTAATGTTTTACACATTACACATATGCTCCATGTCTAGAAAACTGCCACCAGAAATATGCAAGATGCATGCTGCATAATTACTATTCATTTCCTGGATAAGCTTATATTGATAAGTGTGAATGATTTGTAACATTTACCTCAATCAAGAAAATATTCACTCGCAAACACGGAAAATTCTGTGGCATGCAAATTATGGCATAAGTAGTTGAATTGTATGCTAATGAAGGAAATCAACATGGTGGAGCCATTCAACAAGTTGTAGAATAACAGTGTAAACTCCATGCTTGTGTTGGTCACGTATTTGAAAGTTTTCCGAATACAGCCACACAAAGGAGTTTACACGGAAACAAGAGCAAGTAAATGTCTGTACATTTGTACAGAACAGACCCTAATATGTAACCCCACACACATTATGACATTCTCAGACATGTTGGATACTAGAAAATTATATTAACAATAGCTACAATTCCTTATTAAGTGCCATGACATAAATGCAGCTTTGCACCCCCACCCTAAATAAGCAATGTACTGGTAACTAATGTAGAAAGCCGCAAGTGTAAACACCATGAAACAGAATCTAAAACCTGCATTCCTCTGTGCAGATATATACTTGAGTAATACCCTCCCTTGGCTGTACAACATTGGGATCCCCTTCAATTTCACTGCCTACCCAGTTACCAACCTTGTAGATTCAGGGCTGACAGCACAATGAAGATGCAAATGAAATCAAAACTCATTAGAATTGCTTAATCTTAAAAACTTGAAACTGTGTAGGGATGTTCACTTCATGTAGGCACTTCCACAGTGTCCGTACTGAATGCATGGCAACAGTGAATGATGACATCAGGGTGTTTGTGTCAGGTTACACTTATAGAGGTGTACATATAGGTCTGAGAAGTGTAAAAGTGCATGTAAGAAGTGCACAAATCACAATTTTGTGTTATCCTCTTTATTGTGTTTTTAAAATGTATCATATCTGTCTGCGTTAAGTTATTATTTTTTAAATGTTCGTCCTTGTTTGTGGTATGTGGTGCTTAGTGCAATCACGGGAAATGAAGCAATGAATGGCAACATTTTGGTGCTTGTCATATAACTACTTCTGTTCTACTACAGGCTCTGCAACCTTGCCTGTACTTTTTGAGCTGCATGTTTGCGAGATATCACAGGCACAGACAAAAGTAATACGATCCCTTGTTTTCACCTTATTTCAGTGTTGGTGCACTCAGAGGCACATACATGTGCATTGCACACTAATGGGCACTAACAGAATTCATATATTCAGTAATGTAGCAGATGTTTTTCATAGCTGCTAATGACAGTATAAGAAGGTGATTTTCAGTATGATGGAGCTATTCAAGAAGCTATAAAGCATACACATAGCCTACATTTTATTTTTTCATGCATACTTCCATACCATGGGAGTTGACACAAAGAAATTTTAGGCATGAAATAAAATTGTCTCAGCTACTTCTTTTGCAAGATAAGTCATGAACCTAGAATTTATTCTGTAATAATATTATGGCTTATACTTGTATAGCTTAACTAGGTGCAGTAATGAAGTAAATAGTGGTGGATTTGTGAAGAAAGTACTGTAACATGTGACAGCAGACACTTATTTTACTTTTATTTGTCCATTACTAAGGATTTCATTATTATTATTCACATTTTTCATTTCACATTTTGCATGAAGCGCTGCATAGTGTAACTAGCATAAGCGAGTAATGGCTGGTTTATTGGGTTTATGTAAAACACAGCTGACCACCTGTGAAGCAGATGGCCAAAAATAGTAACTGGATCTATTCAATTAATGCCCTTAACCATCGTGAAAACCCAGCCATGATTACAGATAGTACTGGGTTCTAGTACAGAATGTGCAACATTTGATTTACTGCTGTGACATTGCAGTTAACAGCAATGATGTGCAACATAGACAACACTTTCCTCAACATTCTTGTGGCAACAGATGTAATGTGCAAACAGGCATAACTCACATGTATGTACACTTTGGTCACCGTGCAAATCCACTGCTCACTGTACTATGGAACTGTATATATGATGTTTTCTTATTATACTTTATCATCCATTTCCTTTGTATAACATAAAACTACATGTAGAAACATTACAAATTCAGGGCACATTCTAAGTGTATGTCATATATTCACAATACATACATGTGTTGTCCCCCACTACAACTACTACAACCCTGGGGGGGGGGCAGCATTTTTTACAGACATATATAAACCAAACTACAAAGTATAATATGTAATGCTGTATGCTCCCTCATGGATGAGGTCAGTTGGTGGTGCTGACAACCTTGCTCTTCTAACCTCAAACATCCGACTGTGCTCAGTAAGGGTACTTTTGGTTTTACACAGCTAGGTTTTTACACACCTAGAACACACTCTATAGTTATGCTACTGGCCTCATATGAAGCTATGAATCTATGTGCCTATGCAGGCCTCCCAGCCTGTTGTCCCCCACATGGCCTGCTGATATCATCTACCATAAGTTAACCTGCAGTCATGTCAAAGTCAGACTTGTGCTGTGGTGCTTGCATAAAGTACTGAGCTCTGTATACCTTAGATAGGTAGGGGTTATATTCTCATTACAGTCAACTGTGTATGTGTGTGTCCAGCCAGAAAAGCAAGTGTGTATCCTGCAGTTCCCACCCCAATCCCATAAATTGACAGTATTTTGATACTTGCACCTCCCTACACATCCATTTCAGGCAGGCCCCCCACCTTCTTCTCTCCAAGAAGAACTTCACTTTGACCTGCAGACATGTAAAAGTCAGACTTGTGCTGTGGCACTTGTGTAGAGTACTGTGTTATATAGACTGTGTACTTAGATAGGTTGGGGTTCTTTTCTCACTGCAGTTAACTGTGTGTGTCTCTACTTAGGAGACTAGACTTGCTATGCTACAGTTACCTTTCCAGTTGATTGGGTTGTTAGTATTTTGATAGTTGTACCTGCCCACACATCCACTTCAGGTAGGACTCCCACCTTCTTCTCTCCAACATGCACTGCTGATGTCATCCACTATAAGTTGACCTGCAGACATGCAAAAGTCAGACATGTACCGTGGTGGCTGCATAGAGTACTGTGTTCTATAGTCTGTGTACTTAGATAGATAGGGGTTATTTTCTTACTGCAGTCAACTGGGTGTGTGCTTTTACTCAAAAGAGCAGACATGCTATCCTACAGTTACTGCTCCATTGGCATGCACAAGCTTACTTATACATTTCATGCAGCCCTCCCAACCTCTTATCTCCCACAAGGCCCGCTGAAGACATCCATTATAAGTTGACCTGAAGGCAAGTCAAAGTCAGACTTGTGCTGTGGAACTTGTATATAGTGTTGTTCTCACTGCAGTCAACTGTCTGGGTTTGTGTGAGCTGTTACTTGACATTACATAGATCCTTTTACACCAGCATGAAGGACACTGTTATCACCATAGGTTATTTGGCTATTGACCCTAGGACCTTTATAAGCCTAACCATGTTATACTATTGTTCCCTTATTGACAAACTTGTACGGTCTATATTTGCAGGGCAGTGGCTGCTGTTATCCAAGAGAGACATTGGTGGCACATCTAGAGTAAATTTATGGTCTCCTACCCAGTTGTTTAAGTTACACTTAAATAGAGTCATTGAGAAGCTCTGTTCTATGTGGATTGGGAGTTTTTTTTTTCCAGAGGAGTGGCAATCTCTGAGAGACATATCTGTCTCTCCAGCATGTCCTGTTAATGTTGCAGGTGAGGTTAAGATCCCTAGAGTCAGTGAATCTTGTCCCATGTGACATGTGGATGTGCAGAATTTCCATTAGGCCAGGTTCTGAGACTGCTCTGTAGGCCAGGCACAAGTCACCTCCCAGCAGCCTATAAGATACAGAGTACAGTGACAGGACCTTCAGTCAGTATATTCAGGTCATGTGTTGCAGTCCCTGAATTGTCTTGGTGAGAAACCTCTGAGGGCTTTCCAGATGCTGCATGTGTCTGGTGATGTGCATACAGAAGTGAGAATTATACTCAATTAGTGGTCTGATGGGAGAGGAGTACAGAGGAGTTATAACATCCTTAGCTCTGTATTTGATGCCCTTACTTATGACATGTGCAACATAGAAGGCCTTCTTTACCAGTGCAGACACATGGTGATCAAAGTTAAGGTTGCTATCAACCTGTGTTCCTAAATCTATCACCAGTTTTGGCTAAGGGAGGTACTGTTAATATTGTAATGTGCAAGGACTTCCCCTTGGCTGAAAGAGATGACAATGCATTATTTTGTCTTTATTTTGAATCTGTTCCTTTGTCACCAATCATTTGCCTGTGGCCTTTTTGGATTATGTCAACATTGTTGGGGGACTCAGTGATTGCACCCAGTTTGCAGTCATCGATGAACATGGTAAGCAACAGGCCATCTATTTTCCCTGGATATTTGAGAAATACTTTTCAAACAGTAGGGGGCCCAGCACAGATCCTTGTGGTACACCAGTGGTAATTGGTCTGCTGCTAAAGGTGGAATCCCCAACTTTGACTGTATGTGTTTTGTCTGTGACCCAGTTGGCTACCCATCTAGTGACATATGAGTTCATTTCCAGCTGTATGAGTTTATCAATAATGCCTGAGTGGCAGATTGTGTCAAAAGCCTTGGCTAACACAAGATAGGCTGTATGTAGTGTTTTTCCTTCCTCCAGAGCTTTGGTGACATTCTTGAAGAAGTCTACCTGGTTTTAATAAACACGATCTATCCTTAATGAAGCCAAATTGTGTCAGGACAAGACTTTGAAGGTTGCCTATGTCTTTGTTGATAAGTTCAGTGATTATTGTCTCCATGGCCTGGCAGATATGGGTGGTTAGGCTTAGGGGTCTATAGTTCCCAGGGTCAGTTGATGGAACCCTTTTGTGCAAGTGAATTACTGTTGCTGTATTCCAATCTGCTGGGATAAAGCCAGTACTTAATACTGTGGTTGAAGAGAGTGCCAACTGATTCAGCTAGGTCCATGTTTTAGACCATTTCGTAAGCAGCCTGTGATGTTATCAAGTCCTGTAGAGGCTGTGAATTTGGCCATGGAGAGTGCGGTTATGAACTGCTCCTTGGAGATATTAGGTAGAAGACTGGTAACAGGTATATTTTAGGGTATGTCTGGTAGGGATTGGGGGGGTGTGGTTTGCCCCAAATTGTCTGTTAGTAAGTTGGCAATGTCCTCAGGGTCAGTATGAGGTGTACCTTCCACTACTAGTTCAGCACAAAGCTGCCCTTCACTTTTAGATGTTTGATGTTGCTAAAGAATGCCTCCTGATTGTCTTTAGCTAGGGATGCTAGTTTAGGTTCGTATGTGGCTTTCAAGGACTTTACAAGATAGAGAATTTCCTTATTCAAGCTACGGAGGGTGTCCTTCCTCTTCTGAGTCAGTTGCCTCATGTTCTTAGACATTACTTTCTTCCACTTGTTGTATAACTTATTTATGCTTGATGCCCACCAGGGTAGCTTGTTTTCTGTAAGGCCTTGTTTTGATTTTTCACACTCAGCTGAGTCTATACATTGTATATATGTTTATACAGGCCATTTGTGTACATTTCTGTAAAGCAGTTAATGTTGACAGTGGTAGCAGGGTGTTTGCAACTATTTATGGCATTTGTTAGGAGGCTATAGTTTGCTTTGGAGAAATGTTTCATTCTTTCTGCTCTTGAGGGGGTGTCAGGTATGATCATGAATTCAAACAAGAGTGAATTCTGAGCTGACCTGGCCAGGGCAACACACCAAGGTTAGTGCAGAGACCCCCTATGTTGGTGAGTACTAAGTCTAAGACATTCAAGCCCCTTGTGGAGATGCAGACTGTTACAGAGCATGTCTATTAAAAAAGTCCAGGAATCTTAGGGTAAGTGTGATTGTGCTCATATATGAGTTCAAATTGATGGAAGGATAGTTGAAGTCCCACATGACCAAGGTGTCAGGCTGTATAGTGAGTCACTCAAGTAGGTCCAAGTAGGCAGAGTGCAACTCATGGTTGATGGTAGGGGACATGTAGCTAACAATGATATCAAGGGGGGGTTTACCTACAGTTAGCTGGACTAGGAGTAGCACTACAGAGTTGTACTGTTTGGCCACTCTTGAGGTGTATTTGTCTTTAATGAAGATGTATATACCTCTGCCTTTTGTTCTTTTATGTTTTTTTGATGTCTGAACATGTGAAGGCATTGTAGCCTTGAATGGCCAGGGAGCTCTCTGCAGCCTTAAACCTTTTCAGGTGTTTTGCTTGAGGGGCTTATTGGCTGAGATACTGTTGTGTGTATTATTATGTGTAATGGACTCTGTTGGGTCTGCAGTGTGTGCAGTAGGTTTGCACTTTAGTTAGGTTTATAATGACTACCTCAGTGTACGTGGGTTTATATGTTATGAACTTGTTATGTGCAAGAGGTGAAGTGTGTGCTGGCAATATATTTGATATTTGCTTTGTTATGTGAGAGAATTGATTCAAAATTCATAGTACAGATACAGCTGTCACATGGTGTATTAGTTTGTTTCAACATTAACTGGTTTCCAGTATATATGAGGCAATTGCTACATTGCCTCAGGATGGGGTTTATGTGTTATGAACTTGTTATGTGCAAGAGGTGAAGTGTGTGCTGGCAATATATTTGATATTTGCTTTGTTATGTGAGAGAATTGATTCAAAATTCATAGTACAGATACAGCTGTCACATGGTGTATTAGTTTGTTTCAACATTAACTGGTTGCCAGTATATATGAGGCAATTGCTACATTGCCTCAGGATGCACATGTAAATCAGGCTGCCAGTGTACGTGGGTTTATGTGTTATGAACTTGTTATGTGCAAGAGGTGAAGTGTGTGCTGGCAATATATTTGATATTTGCTTTGTTATGTGAGAGAATTGATTCAAAATTCATAGTACAGATACAGCTGTCACATGGTGTATTAGTTTGTTTCAACATTAACTGGTTGCCAGTATATATGAGGCAATTGCTACATTGCCTCAGGATGCACATGTAAATCAGGCTGCCAGGAGAAATGGTGGGAAACTGTCCATCAATTATGGAAAGTATACAATGTAGTAACTAGTGGAAGTGGGCTAGATGGACCAGTATTTGGTGTAAGACTAACAGATGGATTCTATGGAGGATTAGAGGTAGAAAAATTTGTCAGTGTTTCACTCTGCACAACTGAGTTGCTTGCAGGCCAGCAGTGCAAGTTCTGAGCAGCTCCGGTAAACTTAATGCAAACCAGGCCAAACATGACACTGGAATACAATTGAAGCTAAATGATTTAAAAAAAAGGTAAACAAAGGGAAAGCCAAGACTGAGTTTTATTCCAGCAATGCCCAACCCAGATGGGTTCTTAGCTGCACTGTTCTGTCACATGGGTGCAGCAGGACCATTCTAATGTAAGAGGGCTGGTTTTAGTCCTTAAATGACACTAAACAATCTAGATTAAGCAAGTCTGAATCAAGCTTTTACTATAAAACGCAGAAGTACTAGAAATTCAAAATGCGGGAAATTGCAATCACAACAGAAGAAAAATAGTTTAATAAAGCAGCAGTTTTGTAGGATACTCCAACAAGAGTGTAGATAATAAACCTTCCTAGTGTGAAATAAGTGGTCTGAAATTTAAGTGCTTAAACCAGAACTAAGACACTTTCAGAATAACAGACACAATAAGGCTTCAACCAGCTATTTCCAACTTAGAAGGGTGTAGGCTCTCCTCTCTTGCCACAAGAGTCTACAACACAAACCTTAAAGGGGCACTATCTCATTTCTAAAATCAGTTGTGTACTAGAGTACTTTGTTTACATTTTAGTGTTGTGTCAGTCACATGTTCACACAGAGGCAAGGTTTACAGAGAAGCTTGTTAGCATAATGCAGGTGAGATTTCATAAGGGATTAAGAGTTTACAGTTTGTTCTCTTGTATTTTCCTTCCCCCACCCATAGCTGAATGACTGGTTTTGCCTCAGCCAGAGATGCTATGTAGTCAAAGTCAGATCTGCAGCCTTTGAAGCAATGAAATTACATCTTTAGTATGTGCTTGTTTTTTTTTTTTTTTTTTGTTTTTTTTTGTTTTTTTTAACCTAGGGGAAGGATTATCCCAGCCTAGACAATTGCATTTTTTTTTGTCTTTGTTTCATGCATGTTGCTTCATGATTTTTCCCCTTTCACTGGTAATTATTGTTCACATGATCAGCAACAGTGTTGTTTATTAGTGCATGTAGTCATGCACACATACATTTATAATCAAATCCCCTCATTTTAGACAGTTGCATCTTGGAAACAAATCAATTGAGTTTCAAATGTCCTAATATTCTAAAAGAATAAAATCTTAAAACATCTCAATAAAAATGTCAGACAACTTTGAAATGTAATCTTGTTACTGTACTAAAAATATTTTCCCATTAGCTGACACCCTTCAGGAATCACTCAGAAACGGTTTGTATAAGACTGATTCCATTCAACTGAATTTATTTTCTTTTGGCTTCCCTGCATTGTGATAAAATGTTTGGAGCTTTCACTCCTTTCCTGAATATTTGACTGCAGCAGAGTTATACAGCTTACCATTTGAAAGTTGAGGCAAATGTAGTCTTTGTATTTCCCTATATTTTCCTATCTATGTGCATAAGTATGTATGCTGTATGTAATCTAAGTTTATATTCACGTGGTTTTAAAACCACAGCTTTGCTATGTCTTACTGACCGGCTTGCAGTTCAAGGCATTCTTGATTGTCTGCCAAATTTGTATATGCTGGATATGTGATAATGCATGTATTTTATTAAAACTTTGTATGGAGTGCACATAATTGTTTTAGTGGTATACTTTAATGTTAATATTGGAATTCTTATCATTTTTCTCAAACTTGCCTCTTTTGTGACTGAAATGGCTGTGTTGACTAGGGATTCACTTTAGAAGCTCAAAATACTGAAATATTGAACTAAAGTATTTCGAGCCTATAAAGTGGAATCCTGAGAACAGCGAAAGATCAGAAGTGCGAAATTCAAAACCTCGAATACCGGCGGTTTTGAATTTTGCACTTCTGAGGTTTCGCTGTGGTTATGGATTGAGGTAAGTGTATGTGTGTGTGTGTGTGTGTGTGTGTGTGTGTGTGTGTGTGTGTGTGTGTGTGTGTGTGTGTGTGTGTATGTGTGTGTGTGTTAAGGGTTTTGGGTAGGGGCTGTGGTGTGTGCCAGTGTGTTTTGCTGCTGTGATGTGTGTGTGTGTGTGTGTGTGTGTGTGTGTGTGTGTGTGTGTGTGTGTGTGTGTGTGTGAGGAAAATGTAGCTTGTGTGGTGGTGTGTGTGTGTGTGTGTGTGTGTGTGTGACCTCGGAGTGAGAATATTTAACTAGGGGGTATGTGGGGTGCAGGGGGGCTTGCCCCTTCTTTTATGTAGTAGAGAGCTTGTGTTTGTGTGTGGGGAGGATGATGTGTGTGTGTGTGTGTGTGTGTGTGTGTGTGTGTGTGTGTGTGTGTGTGTGTGTGTGTGTGTGTGTGTGCGACCTCGGAGTGAGAATATTTAACTAGGGGGTATGTGGGGTGCAGGGGGGCTTGCTCCTTCTTTTATGTAGTAGAGAGCTTGTGTTTGTGTGTGGGGAGGATGATGATGTGTGTGTGTGTGTGTGTGTGTGTGTGTGTGTGTGTGTGTGTGTGTGTGTGTGTGTGTGTGTGTGTGTGTGTGTGTGTGTGTGTGTGTGTATGTATGTATGTGCAGTAGAAGCTTGGAATTCAAATCTCCGGTGTGCGAGATTTTGAATTCCGTGGTTCTGTTTTCATGGTTTCAAAAAATTCCATTTTATAGCTTTGAAATACTGAATTTCGATATTTCAGCATTTTGAGGATATAAAGTGAATCCGTTGACTAGACAACTTATCTCCTTATCAAGATGGAATAGCATAATAATTTAGATAAAGAAATGCACGTGTCATTATGTGTTTATCATATATATTGCTTTGGTTGTTTAAAATGATAGCTCCACATATATTTGTATGTCTATACACACACACATGCACACATATATGTGTGTGTGTGTGTGTGTGTGTGTGTGTGTGTGTGTGTGTGTGTGTGTGTGTGTGTGTGTGTGTGTGTGTGTGTGACAGAGTCTATATAAAGCTGTCTCTGTATATCTGTGTGCCTCTGTTAAAGTACACAGATGTACACAAGCCTGTATGTGTATTGGTGGATGTGTACATATATACATGCATACTCTCATACACTTGTATGCAAGAGGTATTTTGACCAAGGTGATATTATAGCTGCTCCTAGCATTATCCTTGTCACTGACCCTTTATTGCTAGTTTTACAAACAACAGTCCTTCCAATTTGTTTTATGCTAGTTGACAAGACTATTAAAAAATGTGACTCAGGTAACAAAAGTATGCTTGCCTTCAGTCATCTAAGGTTTTAGAGAGGATAATCTTACTTATGTGTTGGTACACCCTCAGACTGCACAGGATTTTTTTTCAGGATAACCATTGCCATATCTGAAAAATTTGGTGGGAGAGTTACTTAGGAGGAAGCAAGCTCAGCAGCAGGTGGCCAAGGGTAATTACATGTAGACATCAATTTGCCATTACAGAGTTTGAGTTCTTCCTGGATAAGCAAAGAGAAGGCAAACAAGGTGCTCCCAACTCAGATTTAACAACATATGTATAGTTCAGGCAGGGAGCAATCAGCAAAATGGGTGAAGTGAAAAATAATTGGACATTTTACACTGTGTCGCTTTCACAATGGTCTCAATTCAAGAGAGTGGCACTGGAAAAAAGCACCAGTACCAGTGTGGGTACAAATTCATTCACAGTACCAGTGGACATATGAGAATAACAGTTAATAAACACCCTCAGTACAGGTAATTAGGTGGTTTACAATGGCCACTACAGCAATTTAGAGACACTAGGAAGGTGCAAAGTTGTCCAGTGGTATGGCTCATAGAAGTAAAACAATTGAAGGCACACTTCGAGCTACTGTTGCTAGCTGAGTAAAACAAGTTGAAGGCAGCATTACACCTGGTTTATAGGTTAGTACTAGGCTAACTGCCCTTGTAAGCTATTTTAAGCCTAGCCAATTATCAAACCTTGCACTTTGTGTCTGTAAGATAAACACCTTTACCATTATGTCAACCTCCCTCCTGGCAAACTACTACCTGGCTGCACAAAACTAAGGGGTGGCAGTGCAAGCCTTATGGGACAAACTCCAAAATATATGTCATCAATAATGCAAGAGATTGTTTTTCATAGCCTGTTGTTTATCAGTCCTTTGTGGAGCATTTAGCTGGTCAGAATAAGAATATTCTAATGATAAATAGGAGCATCCTATGGATGATGAAGAGGTGAAAAAAACAATGGTTGGCTCTGGCCTCAGAGGCCACAGAATGGAATGTAGTACAATACCTACAACACTAGCAAACACTGTGCCTACAACACAGACGTCGACTCAGACAGTTTCATCATAGACTGGTACTTAAGAAGGAACAGTTTTCTGCCATGAGAAGGGTACCTTGCTTACCCAGCGTCAGGTGAGAGCAGTATTGAAGAAAAGTGATGAAGCTTGGACCCCAGATATATACCCTATGCTCAGTTAGATTCCAGACTCATTTAGCATAGTGACAGCTTCTCATGTGAAATGGGCAATGACATCATGGGAGAACATCAAGAAATTAGGAAGATGGAAGTCCAATGCTTATGAAAGACAGCTGAAAAGTAACCTCTTCTAACACACCTAGCATTGTTGTCTTTTATTTGCAGAATCTGGGTGTTACCTGTAAGACACACAATGCACCTTCAAACAATACCTTTTGTTGTCCAGTAAAAAAGCAAAGAGCGAACAGACCACAGCTAATAAAATCAAGCCAAGTTTTATTCCAGGAAATACAAATGGTGAGCGCTTTCGCAGTACAAAACTGCTTCATCAGACAAATTCTTCATTCCACTCATCAGTTTAAAAATACATTTGAGCCGATCAGAACTCAATAGCAATTAATAAAACATCAAATAAGAATTCACTACTATTTAGCCCATTAAGGAGCTAGCTGTATCATAGTGGAGGGTAAATATACAATAAATACTAAAAGGTATAAATACATGTAAAAAAGGAGATACCTATATGCATCAGTTTTTAATAAAATACATAAAAGACACCTGTTTTTAAGATGTCTCTTATCTAGCATAGGTTTGATGGAAAACTTATCATTCAACCCTTTCCCCATAGTGGCTCTCATTCTAATGATCCATTCTAGTTTTTTACATTCTACTTTATTGCTTTCCACACCCCCTCTATTCCCAGTCCATACTTTCTCCATGACCAAAAATTTAAATGTGTGTGATACATTCATATCTATCACGTGTCTGGCAAGGGCAATAGTGTCTGCTCTCCTCCAAATATCATAAAGATGTTCTCTGATGCGATCACGTAATCTACGTGTAGACATACCTACATAGAAAGATGAGCACAGTTCACATTAAGCCAAATAGACTATATTATATGTGTTGCAGTCTGCTCTAAAGTTGAATGTCAGAGCCTTCCCAGTATCTAGGTGAAAAAATAACCGTTACTATCCACTGCTTCACAAAAGTTACATTTTCCACATGGCAGAGTACCTTGTACATGTTCAGAAGTCCCAGTACAGTGCATATCACTATTCCTTGGCCCACATAGTAACCTTTTAAGTGATTTCTGATTCTTAAAAGCAAAACTGGGTTTGTCTCCAACCATATTTTTTACCTTATCATCCACACACAAAATATTCCAATGCTTCCTATAGATCCCTTGTAGCAGTCTGATATTACTGGAGTAAGTAACAGGTACTCTCAGTACTTGGTTTCTGTTAGATTCTTGCCTATCTGTAGGGGTACAGTTAGAAAAATATGGTTTAGCTTCATTATTCCTGAGAGCCATCACATTGGACACAATAGGGTTAACTTCTGTAACTTTATAACCTCTCTCTTTAAATGTCCTCTCTAATGTGCGCATTTCTTGCATGAATGTCCCATCTTCCACTGTTAATCTAGACATCCTAAATGCTTGTCCCTTTACAACATTCTTAAACACATGGTTGGGGTGCATACTGTGTCTATGGACAAGGATATGTACAAGGATTCCCACATCTAATCCCAACCCTGCCCAACAGCCATATATCACTATGTCCACTTTCACCTTCAAACCAGTTCCCTCATTCCATATAAAAGAACTCAAACCATACTCAACTTCAGCTGATGACCTTCCAAGTGAGTACCCTAAAACAGCAGCCAATAGCATTGCCCATCTTGTCTCAAGCCTTCTAAATAAGTAAGTCTAGGAATCCCATGTTCCCTATCTTTGGAAATAATCACAAATTATCTACACAAAGTAGGAAGTTCAACAGACATCACTAACCTTAGAGATAAAGTCGTCTTAGGGAGATGAACAATTTGGATTCAGATCAGGATGCAGGACAACTGCTAAAACAGATAATTTGCAAACAATCATATGCAGGCAATTGCATGGTGACTGTCTTTCAGTAGCAGACAACAAATACCGGGAAAAAAAAAATGCAATTATTCAGCTTTAGTGACTGAGATATTCTGACCCAATATGTTCTAACTAATGCTGTTGTCACTCACTAAATTGGATATAAGCACACATTACAAACAGGTGAAGGCAGTGAGCTGAAGTGCTATTTAAGGAGAAGCCCCAACACCCTCGCCCAATGGTTCCTAGAATTTATAAACTCAAATGCTATGGAACAACTGGTCACCACTCCTACAAGAAGGAAAAACATATTGGACCTGATCATCACCAACATGGGGACTCTATGTTCCATACCAGAGGTATACCCCTCATTGGTAAGATCTGACCATAAATTAATCTCACTGGACATCCATATCCTTCCCCACCCCCAGCCAAGGAAACCACGGTGAAGAACTTCTCAAAAGCAAACTTCACACTTCTCAAAACCAAGGTGGAATCCTTCAAAGCCCCCGGGCCAGTGGAAAATACAGCCCAAACCGCAGAATCCTTTACAAACGCATTCTATGGACACCTACAGGAATGCATGGATCGTGCTATCCCAAATAAAAGCAAGACTCACTCCTCCAAAGTCAGGAGAACTCTCTGGTGGACCCCAGCCATAAATAAGCTATACAACAGGAGGAGGAGGCTACTACACGATAGAGCAAAATCCCAAAAAGGGAAGGCATCTCTGATCAGTACTAGCAAGAAACTATGATCCCTCTTAAAATCATCTAAGGCCAGCTTCAAAAGAAAAATTGCACAAAACGCTAAAGATAATTACAAGGCCTTCTTTAGTTATGTCAGGAACCTGGATGGCAACTCCCAGATATGTTCTGAGTTAGTGCAAAATGACAAAAAATACACTGAACCCACAGACATTGCCAACATCCTGGCAGACAGGTTCAGTGCCCCCCAAAAGAGCAAATGTCTATCCCAACAGAGTGTAGCCTCCCTGACATCACAGATGCACAGGTGAGAGTGGCTCTCTCCAAAGCAAAAAACACAGCATCAATGGGACTGTACAGTGTCCCCGTCTGCATCTTACATGAGCTCCAAGAAGAACTGAACCCTCACATAAAGTCACTGTTCAATCTCAGCCTTACTACAGGATATGTACCCAAGGAATGGTGTACAGCAACAATAGTCCCACTCCACAAAGGTGGTGCCACAGTGGACTCCAGAAACTATTGCCTTATAAGCCTGACTAGCCTGGTCTGCAAAGCTATGGAGCGTATCATCATGGAACTCATAAACAAAGACATTGGGAACCTCCAAATACTGAATACTAGCAAATTCTGCTTTGCTAAGGCCAGATCTTGCCTCTTGAACCTGGTCGACTTCTTTGAAACAGTCACCAAGGCCATAGATGAAGGGAAGGTAGTCCACACAGCCTACCTGGACCTCGCAAAAGCCTTTGACACAATACCCCACTAGGGCATCATAAATAAGCTCACAAGCTTAAATACCAACCCCTACATCACCAGATGGGTTGCAAACTGGCTCAGGGAAAGAACCCACATGGTCAGAATTGCAGGTGCCATGTCAGACTCTAAACCAGTTACAAGTGGCGTCCCACAAGGCTCAGTTCAGGGGCCTCTCTTGTTCGGTATATATTTCTCTGAGGTACAGGCTAACATGGGAGGACTATGGCTGACCAAGTTTGCAGATGACTGCAAACTGGGTGCCATAATTGACTCACCGACTGACACAAGCATCCTCCAAAAGGGTCTCACAGAGACGGATAACTGGTGCCAGAGCCATGGCCTAAAGCTAAATGCCAAAAAGTGCATAGTCATCCCCTTTGGGAAAAACAAAGTGCCCACAAATTACCACATAGGTGGTAATCCATTAAGTATGGAAGAAGTAATTAGGGGTTTGGGGACCCAAGTAGATAGCAATCTCTCCTTTGACAATCACATTGCCAAAGTGGTTAGAAAGACCTTCTATATAGCCCACCTTATCATGAACAGGTTCACATCAAGATTAAGAGAGGTCATTGTCCCCCTCTACTCATCACGCATCAGGCCCATAAATGAATACAATGCCCCATTTGGGATGTACCTTACCCGACACGTGCAGCAACTGGAAAGACCCCAAAAGTACCTCACCAAGAGGATCAAGGGACTCAAACAGATGCCCTATGCAGTTAGGCTAAAGAAACTCCAGCTCTACTCCATTGCTTACCGTCTATTCCGAGGTGATATGTGCCTGATGTATAAAGCCATGTCCAACCCAGAATTAATGGACATGCTCCACCTCAGGAAATCCAAATCCCTTAGAGCTACACGCTCCATGGACTTAAACCTGGGGCATGCTGGAGGGACAGATTCATATCCCAGAGGCTCCCCTCACTGTGGAACAAAATCCCAATCCATGTTAGGCAGAGCCCCTCAATGACCCTCTTCAAGAGAAATCTTGACGAGTGGATGGGAGATCGTAGGTTTACCCCTGGGATCTCTTCAGTGTCCCTACTAGACAGAGGCACAGTAAACTAACCTTAAACAGGCTATCTTCTGTGAGCTACTATACAGAGGTACACTCAACTAATCTAAAAGGGTGGCGAAAGCCAAACACACTCTGGCTAGGCTTATAAATGCCCTAGGGCAGATAGCCTAGTATCAACCTATGAACATATGTATAAGAAAGTTGTTTTATTCAAAAAGTTGTTTAAACATCTCCGGTTGGCAAGTTGTGTTTTGAAATTGTAATCATAATGGAGGTTGGAAATAATTGGGAACATAAATCCCAGAAGACTAGAAATTTGC